>NC_136891.1:11441240-11961240 GCF_949152265.1 Phoxinus phoxinus | reverse complement strand
TGCGTATCAGCCGAGTCTGGTGATCCTGGGTCACTACTTCAAGAAGAGACTAGGGCTGGTGAACGGCATCGTGACGGCGGGCAGCAGTGTGTTCACCATCACGCTCCCGTACCTGATGTCAGCCCTGCTGGAGCGCGTGGGACTCCAACACACAATGCGAGTGCTGGCCATCTTCATGTTCATCCTCATGCTGGCGGGACTCACCTACAAACCCCTGCTTCCCAAACCCGTCAGCAGCAGCAAGTCGGGCAGCCGCTGTCCCTCGCCCAGCAAGCTGTTTAACGTGCACATCTGGAAGTCTCTTGGATACCGCATATGGGCCTTTGGGATCCCTGCGGCCCTGTACGGATACTATGTGCCTTACGTTCATCTGGTAAGTGTGTTGGATTTCTCTATTCTGCCTTTGACTTCATAACGTCAATAGCTGCGATTCAGAGTTTAGTCTGAGGAACGTCCTCTCTGGAATGTTACGGATAGTTCACACAAATATGAGCATTCATCATGTCTCATGCTGTTTCAAACCCACATGACTTTAGCCTGCAATATGCTAGGCTACATTTGTACTGGTTTTTACCTCGATTTTTTTATAGTCTGGATAAGTCAACTGCAGCTGACGCAAGAGCCAGTCTGCAGATTCAAGATGACAGATTTCACAAAAAATCACATAAGCCCCTTTCACACAGAGATTCCAGAAGATTTTGGTTCATTCACACATCCCGGTAAGATCCCGTAAAGACACGTGACGTCAGAATGAGACGTGTAACGTACGCGTCGAAAACATGTTCCACAAAGCTGGTGAACGATATCAGCTTCAGCGCGGATAGTAAGGAGCTCCTGGTCTCGGCTTCTTTCCAGTTTGCAGACATTTTTTCGTTCTTTCTTTGTTGATGACGAACACAAACTTTCTTCTAAGAGCAACAGAGTCGCGCGATGGCATGTGCGTCATCACTATGACACACCCCTTACGGCATTGATCCTGGCTTTTGTTCACACAGGGCGCTTTCCGGGACTGATCCTGGCAATGTTACTAGGTCCCCAAAGCGGGATCGATCCCGGCATCAATCACGGGACGTGTTTACGTTCACACAGAAGGCACTCTGGCAATTTGCGTCAATTTCCCAAAATCAACGCGCTGTGTGAAATGGGCTAGTGTTTGATTGACACAGACTCTGATTGATTTTTAGCTTCAGAGATCCATTCAGAGGCAAGTGTTCGAGAGTTTGATGTGTTCGGAACGACTTTAAAGCCTGGTAGTGTGTGATCCTCAGTCGTTTAGTGTGTGATGCCCTGTTTAAATCTGTAACCATTTACAAAGTCAGCAGTTGTATGAAGTAGGGAAAAGGGATGTCCCGAGCCGAACTCTAGGACAAATGCTTAATCAAATGCTGATTAAGCATTTGTTTTAACTGATCGGTATCGGGCGATCACAAACCTGATCCTTTAAATATTAGCTAATTATTAGCTGTCACGCAGGTGTCGTGCAGTAGGTGGAGGTACTGTATGCTTCAAGTGGGTTTGCCAACTGTCATTAAAAGGAAAAGAAGCTCAAAAAGTGTGTGTGTGACGCTCTTGAACCAATGAGGTCTGTTCTAGCGCGTTACACACACTTTCAAGCTTCCGTGTTTAGCATATTTGACGCGCACTTTTGTAACGAATCACTCGAAAGTAATTTATTAACTGTTTATTTGGAAACACTTTATAATACTATTCCGTCATTAATGAATAACTACACAGGAACAAATGAGTAACACACTAATAACATTCTAATAACTACTATTAACTAACAAGCAACTCTGATTAACAAATAATTAAGTAATAACGCTCAGTTGAATGTGGAAGTTCCCTATTACTGTAGCTAATCAATAACTACTATTTTTTCATACCTCCCAGAGGATTACTAAGTGCAACTATATACAGGTTCATAATTAACATGAATAATGAATAATTAATTCTAAAGTGAAGATCATGGTAATGACTCAAGTGTTACTACATCCTTTAGAAGGAATTACTAATTATTTGGATCAGTATTATAAAGTGAAAAACATGACAACTCCATAATAACGACTGAAATAATTTTGAGCTTTTGAGCTTTTTGTAAGGTTTTGTAAGGATAATTCCTTCCAATGGATTTGGTTGACTCATTACTAGTGAGTTACCGTGATCTTCAGTTTATAATACTGATCTAAATAATTAGTAGTTCCTTTAGAAAGATGTAGTAACACTTGAGTCATTACTATCCAAAACTTTACCAAAACCTCACAAACGTACAATGTCTTCAGTCAATATTAAGGAGTTATCATGCTCTTTACTTTATAATACTGATCCAAACAATTAGTAATTCCTTCTGAAGGATGTAGTAACACGTGAGTCATTACTAGTGGGTCACCATGATCTTCACTTCAGAATTAAATATACATTTAGCATTATTCACATTAATTATGAACCTGTATATAGTAGTTCTTTGTAGTCTTCAGTGAGGTAGGAAAAATAGTAGTTATTGATGAGCTAATAGTGAACTACCTCATTCAACTGAGTGCTATTACTCACTACTTCATTAATCAGAGTTTCTTGTTAGTTAATAGTAGTTACTAGAATGTGAATAGAGTGTTACTCATTTGTTCTTGTGTTAGTTATTCATTAATGACAGAACAGTACATTAAAGTAATACCGATTATGTTTATCTGCCGTCAGACTATCTGAGACTAACTCTAACTGAAGCTTGCAAGATTCTCCAGAAAGCATCATAGCAGCAGTTCATATTACTTTATATTCTCAGTCTTCTGAAGTCTACCAATGCTTTGTGTGTGGAACAGACTGCAAAACATCTGTGTGTGTGTGTGTTGTCTACTGAAGCTTGAGATGTTGAGATGTCTATTGAGATGGCAGCCACGTCAGCAGAGTATCGGTGCGCTTCCTTCTCTGTGCAAGCTTTATCATCAGTGTGCTGGACTCCTGCGTGGATGGATGTTTGTGCTCTCAGGTTTATTGAAATAAAAGGTCAATTTGATCTGAGGAGCACGGGGTGTAGCTCTACATAAACATCAGCTCTGTTATTGTAGTATCTGGAGACGTGTTTTGCGCAGGTTAAGTTGCCCTGTAGATTGTGGATGATGGGCAGCAGTGAAAGGGAAAGAGCTTGTTTATCTGTGGAGAGCCGGGAAACGGTCAGTTATGGTCAGCTCTTTCTGGGTGGAGGATCCTGCTGGGTTAGCCGCAGACAAACACACATCTCAGCGTGTCATTGTCATCTGACAGAGGCTGAGGAGCACACTTGAACGGTTCACGTCAAAACAAAAACATGTTCCTCAGGGTTAGAGGGCACAGTGTGTTTTTGTGAAGGTCCTCACACGATCTCCGCTTCACTCCTAACAGCACACACTTCAGACACACCTCCCTGTGTTTGCTTCATTTTTTTTTTTTTTTTGTTAAATTAAAACATGGGTAAAAAATATCATAAATATATAAAAAAGTTACATTTTAAATATAACTACTCTGAAACAAAAGCAAGATTACCCTCAGTTGATACTTTAAGGCGAGACACTACAGGTGAATAGGGTACATTTTTTAACTAGCAGAAAAAAATGTATTACAAGTTTTCTGTAATTTAATGTTTAAATATGCAAATTAGGCAATATCTAATTAAATATGTGCAAATTTGCATTTAAAAAAACGAAATCTGAGTATTGGATAATGCCAGGTTAAAAATTATTTTTTTCATTGTGTTCACTTTTTAGATGGGAAAAAAAATACAGAGAGATTTATGGATATCTACTTTTGTTATCCTGTAAATCAGAATATACTGTCAATAGCCTTAAAAAATGATTTTCGCCATGTTTTTTGGAATAAAATGTTATATAAATCAGGCTAGGAATAATATATTTACAAATCCCTCTGTAAATGTCTTCATAATATAACAAATGTACAAGACTGGAAAGTTTGGTGTATATAGGTGCTACTGAATTGGAGATTTCGGACTTGGAGTATGAGAGAAAAGTCCTTTTGAGAAAACGGGCTTTAAAGATTTATCATCAGCCAATGAGATTGCGCATTCAGCCCTTTTACTTTCACGATTGGTTGCTGATAAAAAGGAAACAGACAAAGTGTAGTAAAATAAAGACCTAAATGTGTATTTCGGACTTTTTGTTCACCACAAGTCTGAAAGAAGACATGTTATTGAAGACAAATATCCAAAAATCTCAATTGACCAGTAAAAAACCCCCGATGTTTTTGCCTGCCTTAATAATATAATATTATAATATTATTGGCGAACACTTTTTGAGTTTGCGCTCCGTAGAACTGGTGAAATATTGCTATTTATAGTGTGTTTTTGTAGCCGTGAGAAATGCAACCAATCACAGACATGTTTGTTGATGTCTTGAACGCAATGTCCAATCAGAGGTGAAGTTAGAATCCACTCTCCGCTGGAGTTTTGTTCGCTCTCACCAATCCTCTCATTAACAAAGAAATACACAATGTAAGGAAGAGATTCATTATGCAGTGTGGTGTAGACAACTTTATTGATTTTAAAGGGGTCATGACATGAGAAACCAAATTTCCCTTGATCTTTTAGTATATAAGAGGTCTTTGTACCATTAAAACGTCCTGCAAGTTTCATAGCTTAAGACGTCCTCCCCATTATAAACGAATCATTTATTTAATCAAGCTCTAAATACAGCTCGTTCTGGATTCATGGTAAGAAGTGACGTCACGGTACGAAGTGACGTACCAGCGTTTGCATATGACCGCCTCCAGGCACAAGACAGTTACGCTTTAAGCGCAAGGCAACTACGCTCATTTCGTATCGTTGTCGCGCCCGCGCGCCGCGCGCCTCACAAGTGTTCAGTGGACGGACAGCGCGAGTGGGTCTGTGTACAGGGAAATTACGATGCCACAGATGTGCTGTTCCTGGCTGTGGACAAACAACATCTTTGAATACGCTGCGAAAGATCCAGTCGTCAGGGAAAAATGGATGCACTTTATTTTTTGCGGACGTCTCAGTCACGGCAGTGTTAGTTTAAGCGTTTGTAGATACATTTGAAGGATGACCGTTTTGAGAACAAATCCCAAAATGATGCTGGCTTTGCCAGAAAACTGTTGCTCAAAGATAAGTCCTTGCCGACTATTCTGGGCTCAACAACGACGACGCAAACTGTAAGTAATGTGTTTAAAACTTTAAACTACTTTTTAAATACGCTGAATACGCAAATGTTCTGGCTGGGGGCGTTAATAATTGATGCATAGGCACTGACGTTAGCCAATCATAACAGTGGGCGTTAACACTGAACTCTTAAAGGGGAAACCCCCCCAAAACAGGCTGTTTGAATCAGAGGATGAGAAACAGGGTGGGAAAAGGTCATAAATCACTACATTTTAAAAGTTTTTTGTAAAAAAAACAATAGTAATACTATATTTGCACCTAAGGGAACATAATAATAAAATAAAAAAAACCATGTCATGACCCCTTTAATGGAACGTTGTGAGATCATGAACTGAGATGAGTGACAGCTTTAGTGATTGTAAAGTGAGCGTTCTTTCACGCTTTCAAAGGCTATATAGCTATAATCCATTAAATAAAATGCTGCTAAGAGGACAGACGGCCAATTACACGCTGCAAAGTTCTGAAAGTGACATCTACATATAATGGTAACACTTTACAATAAGGTTCATTAGTTAACATTAGTTAACTACCTTAGTTAACATGAACTAAGAATGAACAATACTTATTCAGCATTTATTAATCTTAGTTAATATTAATTTCAACATTTACTAATACATTATTAAAATAAAATGTTGTATTTGTTAACATTAGTTAATGCACTGTGAACTAACATGAACAAACAATGAACATCTGGATTTTAATAAATGACTCGGCAAATCCATTAAAATAATTTACAACAAAATGCAAATAACTAATGAACTGTTCTTTTTTATCGTTGTTTATTATGATACAATTATGTTAATTATATGGCCCCATTCCCTTCTCATCTCAGGTGATTTTAATCATGTCTAATTCTCAACTCTCACATTTACACAGTATGTTACATGCCACACTAGGATAATAAGACCCTGGATTTACTGTATGCAAATGTGAAGGATGCCTATAGTGCCTCCCCCCTTAAATCTGGGGACAAAGAGGAGCCGAGGAGAGTGCAAAAAGAACTTAAACAGAAAGTAAAAGAAGGAAAGGACAGATACAGGAGAAAGGTGGAGGTGCAATTACAAAAGAGAAATAAAGGGGAGGAGGTTGGATCAGGAGTGTGCAAATGAACTGAATAATTTTTTTTTAATCCAGGATCCTCTCCATCAGCCCATCAGAACTCAGAACAGTCATCTCAGCCATGTCGTTTCTCGCTGCCAACTTCATCCTCCTTTATAGCACCCATGACATCTTCTGTGCCACCCTCATATGTCTACACCCCACTGTGTAGTCGGGAGAACTATATATGCCCCCCCCCCCCCTGCCTCCTCATTATCCACCCTCACCTCTTCTACAAGCCTCTGTATAACAAAGGATCGGGTTAGAAGAGAACTACAGAGAATCAAAGTGAGAAAAGCTACAGGGCCAGACGGTATTTGCTCCAGACTGCTCAGGGACTGTGCAGGCCTGCTCTGTCAGGTGGTTCTGTACATTATTAACTGGAGCCTATGTCTGGAGAAAGTTCCCGTTCTGTGGAAAACTTCCTGTGTGGTTCCAGTTTTAAAGATTGCACATCCGAGGGAGCCTAACCACTTCAGACCGGTGGTGTTAACTTCTCACTTGATGAAAATCATGGAGAGGCTGATATTGAACCATCTCCGACCCCTGGTGAGCCCGAAGATAGACCCCCTGCAGTTTGCATACAAACCAAGCACTGGGGTGGACGATGCTGTCATCTACTTGCTGCACAGATTCCTTTTGCACCTTGAGGAGCCCAGAGGCACTGTGAGGGTCATGTTCTTCGATTTTTCCAGTGCCTTTAATACAATATATCCGTCGCTACTCAAAGGGAAGTTGTAGGGGGCGGGGGTTGACACTCAGCTGACAGCGTGAACCATTGACCACCTCACAAACAGAGCACAGTACGTGAGGCTCCATGGCTGTGTCCGAAAAGGTGTTCTTCAGCATAGGGGCTCCACAGGGGACAGTGCTCTCTCCTTTCCTGTTTACCCTGTACACATCCGACTTCCATTATAACACTCGCAGTTGCCATATCCAGAAGTTCTCAGATGACACAGCTATTTTTGGACGAGTATCCGATGGGAATGACCTGGAGTATAAGGAAGTGATCAAGGACTTTGTTGATTTGAGTGAATTTGATCACCTTCACATCAATGTTACCAAGACAAAATAATTAGTGATTGACTTCCGTAGGAAGGCCTCATATACTGTACTGGTTAACATCCAGGGGCTGGACGTTGAGAGGGTGAACGTGTACAAGTATTTGGGTGTTCATATAAACAATAAATTGGATTTTTACCGTTTTTTTATTGAATTTGTTTTTGTCCTGTTTATGCTGTAACGCCTAAATTTCCCCTTGGGGATAAAACAAGTTTTTTTTTTATCTTTATCTTATCTTAATATCGAAGGTTATATGCTTAATATGCAGCTCTGTTTGACACATCTTGTATCTGCTCCATGTCTCTATCACCTAAGGGGTCCTTGACCTGAAAAACCTTGAAGACCCCTGATCTATCCAATCAACATGTCATCAGCAATCAACATGTCTGTCATGAGAGGAAGCATATATACACAGTCGACTCACCTACTGTCACGGGGTATCCAAGGAAGACGAAGAAGATCACCAATAACAACAAGATTTATTTAAATAACTCAGAACTGACAAGCAAGACAAACACGAACAATACTGGACAAAAGTAGGAAGTAAACACACAAAGACGATTAACTAAAGGATACTGTAGTGCCCATTGTGACTGATTGGTGGCGGGAACCACAGACAAAGAAACACATGATGAATGAAAACAATCATAAAGTCCATGAACTGAATATAAGTGAACATACATAATGGTGACATCTACATTCCTCGACAGTTTTCATCACCCCTCCTCCACCCCCGACTCCTCACTCTTGGATTGTTCTACCACTGACAGGAATACGGGGGAGTACTCTGGGTTTGAGCGGAATACCGAGCCCGGACCTCTCCTTGGACAGCACGCCAAATACGCTTAACCTTTACTCTATCTGACTTATGTAAGTGCGAACTTGTGAAATCTGTTCCCTCGTGAAAAAGAAGTACACTTTAGCAGACTCTTAAAAAGAGCACTTTTTAGGGAAATAGTGTACTTTAAAAGTGTGAACTGAATGTAATGTTTTCAGACACTTAACTGCATGTTATTTACAATTAGATGAAAATATATTATAGTTTGAACTTAAGCACATTTTATATGTGATTTGATTGATTTCATAATCACTTCTAGTGCCTTGGTTATTGTGCACTGCTAAATGTACTGATAAGCTGTTTAGGTAAACTAAAATATACTACAATGTATTTCTATTGAAACCTGTATGTAATGGATGTAGGCTATTTGAATTATATTCTGCAATGATGAAGTTGCAATCGAAATCATGTACTTTACATGTGCTTTAGTATGTTAGTCAGCACATAAAAATAAGTGCACTTCTTTAAAGCAAGATTATTAAAATATAATGATTTCAAATGTACATTAAAGTACAACCTATGAATTTGACATTGACACTTTAAACCTGTGCGTGTGTTAAGAAGCACAGTCGTGAAAGTCTGCACGTACAGTTTTTTTTAAATATATATATTAGAGGAGGCTTTAAGACTAGCTGTGAAGATGGTGAAATTTTCATTCATTGCACACTTTCATCTACTAAACAAGATTGGGGGAGTCCAGCTTTGGGATCTCCCAAACCCACTCGTACCAGTTCAAATGATCTTGTGTGTCATCGCTTATAACAGAGTTCCTCTGTCTAATGTTGAGGTAATTTTCCTCCGAAAAAGATTTTCTGCCTTTTTGAATTGTATTGCATCTTAAAGTTCCCCTGTTATTATGCTATTTTAAAGGTTCTAAATGTTGTTTTGGCATCTCCTACAACAGGTTTACATTCATCCAAGGTCAAAAAAACACTTTAATTTTCTTATAAAACTTATATTGACCGTTTTCTCACAGTGTCCGAAACGCTTCAGACAAAGATTTAGGGCCTCATTTATAAAGCTTTTGTACGCACAGATTTGATCTTTGAGTGTGCATGCGCTAAAATCCATGCCAACGTTCAGATTTACACAAACGGTCTTTGATGTGGAAAAGTGCCTGTAGCGTCGGGCCAGGGTCTGAGCAGACGTACACACTTTACCTAGTGGCAGAGTCTGAGAACTGCGAGTATTTGGAAATATAAGTAGGTCTTGCCGCTCGCCATTCTCAACTAGAGATTTGGACGTTGACTTCGCTCTTTTATATGTTAATGACATTAATCAGGGTCTTTAGAAAGGAGAACATCTGAAACCATTCAGCTGCGCACAATTCCAAGACCATTTGTGATTTATAAATTTCACATCTGGAAAAAAGGCGTACACATGTTTTTTGTGCGTTCATTCATTCTCTGAATCACACATACACCCATATGAGAAATGACCGTATCAAATATAGGACGCTTTCTATGCAACATTTTATAAATGAGATTATCAGTCTCTCTAAACCCCACCTTTCTGAGAGCCTACTTTGCTCTGATTGGTCAGATGGTCCAGTCTGTTGTGATAGGTCTGCTCTGCTCTGATACGAATCAGGAAGCAGATGAGGGATCCTGGAAGAGAGTGTGTGTAGATGAGGGATCCTGGAAGAGAGTGTGTGTAGATGAGGGATCCTGGAAGAGAGTGTGTGTAGATGAGGGATCCTGGAAGAGTGTGTGTATAGATGAGGGATCTTGAAAGAGAGTGTGTGTAGATGAGGGATCCTGGAAGAGAGTGTGTGTAGATGAGGGATCCTGGAAGAGTGTGTGTATAGATGAGGGATCTTGATAGAGAGTGTGTGTAGATAAGGGATCCTGATAGAGAGTGTGTGTAGATGAGGGATCCTGGAAGAGTGTGTGTATAGATGAGGGATCCTGGAAGAGTGTGTGTGTAGATGAGGGATCTTGAAAGAGAGTGTGTGTAGATAAGGGATCCTGATAGAGAGTGTGTGTAGATGAGGGATCCTGGAAGAGTGTGTGTATAGATGAGGGATCCTGGAAGAGTGTGTATATAGATGAGGGATCTTGAAAGAGAGTGTGTGTAGATGAGGGATCCTGAAAGAGAGTGTGTGTAGATGAGGGATCCTGATAGAGAGTGTGTGTAGATGAGGGATCCTGGAAGAGTGTGTGTATAGATGAGGGATCCTGGAAGAGTGTGTGTGTAGATGAGGGATCCTGAAAGAGAGTGTATGTAGATGAGGGATCCTGATAGAGAGTGTGTGTAGATGAGGGATCGTGGAAGAGTGTGTGTATAGATGAGGGATCTTGAAAGAGAGTGTGTGTAGATGAGGGATCCTGAAAGAGAGTGTGTGTAGATGAGGGATCCTGGAAGAGTGTGTGTATAGATGAGGGATCCTGGAAGAGTGTGTGTGTAGATGAGGGATCTTGAAAGAGTGTGTATGTAGATGAGGGATCCTGGAAGAGAGTGTGTGTAGATGAGGGATCCTGGAAGAGAGTGTGTGAAGATGAGGGATCCTGAAAGAGTGTGTATGTAGATGAGGGATCCTGGAAGAGAGTGTGTGTAGATGAGGGATCCTGGAAGAGAATGTGTGAAGATGAGGGATCCTGAAAGAGAGTGTGTGTAGATGAGGGATCCTGAAAGAGTGTGTGTGTAGATGAGGGATCTTGAAAGAGAGTGTGTGTTGATGAGGGATCCTGAAAGAATGTGTGTGTAGATGAGGGATCCTGAAAGAGTGTGTGTGTAGATGAGGGATCTTGAAAGAGAGTGTGTGTAGATGATGGATCCTGAAAGAGAGTGTGTGTAGATGAGGGATCCTGGAAGAGAGTGTGTGTAGATGAGGGATCCTGAAAGAGAGTGTGTGTAGATGAGGGATCCTGAAAGAATGTTTATGTAGATGAGGGATCCTGAAAGAGTGTGCGTGTAGATGAGGGATCCTGAAAGAGAGTGTGTGTAGATGAGGGATCTTGAAAGAGAGTGTGTGTAGATGAGGGATTCTGGAAGAGAGTGTGTGTAGATGAGGGATCCTGAAAGAGTGTGCGTGTAGATGAGGGATCTTGAAAGAGAGTGTGTGTAGATGAGGGATTCTGGAAGAGAGTGTGTGTAGATGAGGGATCCTGAAAGAGTGTGTGTGTGTAGATGAGGGATCCTGAAAGAGTGTGTGTGTGTGTGTGTGTGTGTGTGTGTGTGTAGATGAGGGATCCTGAAAGAGTGTGTGTCCTCTGGTCTCGTGATCTGCTCGAGCACAGACAGATGCTGACAGTGTCATGATGTTGCACTTCTCGATCTGCTGAGGTAAGCAGTCATGTGCTGAAGGATCACGAAATGCAGATGAGCACTTTCAGCAGTCAGAGTCCGTTCTTTATTCTTTTATGATCCTGATCCAGCAGATAAAGGCCAGCGGTTCACCTGCACTCGCACAGAAACTATCGCCATCATTCGGTTCACTGTGAAACTGCTTGGACTTGCTTCACATCTAGTTTGCGACAGACTAACTCAGAGCTTTCCTGAACCACTGAAGGTTTGTTTCATTCCTTGCAAGCTGCTTTTAAAAAACAACAGCCAAAATGATTAATGACAAAGATGTTCAGAAGTGTAGCAGTGCGAGTCTGCAAGCTTCGTTTCTGAATGCCCAAAGTAAAGATACACTGTCAAGTTAATACACTTGTGTTAACCCGCTCAATCTATTCATAATGACAGCATCTAAACTGAAATAGAATAATTGAAAACAATATGATTTACACACCAACTCCAGCACAATCTGTGTATGTTTAAATGCTGTAGACATCTCACAGCCACCGGTGTTTCTCACTTGACATGATGAAGTATTTCTCCACTGTTGGACGCCCTCAATGCTGTGACCCGCTGACAGTCGTCATGTTATCAGAGAAACTGCAGGACGGTGTTTTGCTCTGTGAAGGTTTCATGGCTCATCACGAGTCAAACACCAGATGATGATCACATTGCCTGGCTTTCTAGCAGCCATATCACCCTGTAGCCCATGATTGGTCCCCCACTGAAGCTAAGCAGGGTTGAGCCTGGTTAGTACCTGGATGGGAGACCTTCTGAGAAAACCAGGTTGCTGCTGGAGGAGGTGTTAGTGAGGCCAGCAGGGGGCGCTCACCCTGTGGTCTGTGTGGGTCCTAACGCCCCAGTATAGTGACGGGGACACTGTACTGTCAAAGAGCACCGTCCTTCGGATGAGACGTTAAACCGAGATCCTGACTCTCTGTGGTCATTAAAAAATCCCAGGATGTACTTCGAAAAAGAGTAGGGGTGTAACCCCGGCATCCTGGCCAAATTTGCCCCTTGTCCTCTGTCCATCATGGCCTCCTAATCATCCCCATATACTGTTTGGCTTCATCACTGTCTCCTCTCCACCAGTAAGCTTGTGTGTGTGTGTGTGTGTGTGTGTGTGTGTGTGTGTGTGTGTGTGTGTGTGTGTGTGTGTGTGTGTGTGTGTGGTGGGCGTTCTGGCGCAGTATGGCTGCCGTCGCATCATCCAGGTGGAGCTGCTCATTGGTGGTGGTTGAGGAGATTCCCCCCTTCCATATGTGAAGCGTTTTAAGTGCTCAGAAAAGCGTTATATAAATGTAACAAATGATGTTGTTTTCTAGTTTGCACTCTGTGTGTGTGTGTGTGTGTGTGTGTGTGTGTGTGTGTGTGTGTGTGTGTGTGTGTGTGTGTGTGTGTGTGTGTGTGTGTGTGACTATGCGCGAGTGTGCGCTGCTCTGGCGGGTGGGCCGCTCCTCTTTCAGTCTTCAGATTGGTGTGTTTCTGAAGGAGGTCTCAAACGCCCACACTATATCTGCCTCGTGTATTTCACATCGTCCTCTGGATCTGATCTACTCCTGTGTTTTCTCACTGGTGTGTGTGTGGACTGGAGGGCAACAGTAAATATGAATTATGGGCATTCATGATAAATGTCTCTCTCTCTCTCTCTCTCTCTCTCTCTCTCTCTCTCTCTCTCTCTCTCTCTCTCTCTCTCTCTCTCTCTCTCTCTCCTCTCTCTCTCTCTCTCTCTCTCTCTCTCTCTCTCTCTCTCTCTCTCTCTCTCTCTCTCTCTCTCTCTCTCTCTCTCCTCTCTCTCC
The DNA here is from genome assembly GCF_949152265.1 of Phoxinus phoxinus. NCBI lineage: Eukaryota > Metazoa > Chordata > Actinopteri > Cypriniformes > Leuciscidae > Phoxinus > Phoxinus phoxinus. Next base: position 11,948,003 of record NC_136891.1, on the reverse strand, counting down.
TCTCTCTCTCTCTCTCTGTCTCTCTCACACGCATTGCAGGAAGCAGGTTCAGGTGTCTGTTTGCACTACTGAAAGAGAACAGTCCCTAAAACAGGCCCCTTTTACTGCCTGTTCATTCTAAATTAATTCCTGTGTGACCTCAACACACACACACACACACACACACACACGCACACGCACACGAACACGCACACGCACAGTATGATTTATAAGTGGTTTTCCTCATGGGGACCAAAAGAATGTCCCCAGTTGGGACCAGTAAAGCTGTAAATCGCTCTTTCTGCTTCTTCACCTGTGTTTTGATCAGGAGATTCTCTTTTAGAAGATGTGTATTAGCACACCCTACTGTATAACAGTGAAAACACGGAAAGTGTAAAATACACATGGTCATGAACTAAACACACACACACACACACACACACACACACACACACACACACACACACACACACACACACACACACACACACACACACACTCTTTTAGTAGGCTACACACGTAGCTGCATAATTAATCCAATTGGCTCTATGCGCAGAAACAGCAAACTGGTGATTAAACAGACTAAAAGAAAATGAAACCAAAACTAAGCACAACTATGGAAGTAATGTGTATAAATTATATATACACTGAAAAAATGTCTGAGTAAAACACTTTTTTCAAAAGTAAGTGAAGAAGTAAGCTATTCAAATTTGTCTTTTACCGTTTTTCTCGATTGTTTACACACAATTACTGGTACTTGTGACACAATGACCACAACATGTAACTCATTCACCAACCCCCTGAACCAATTCTGCTAAACTACAAGTACAATTCCTGCTTTACACTCAATTTGCAGTTATAAAACACACAATTCTCTGCATTTGGCACAATTTTCATGCAGAAAATTTTCATGTTTTCACAAGGAACACACTGCCATTCAAATATCACACTGACTCATCACATGGGCAAATACCCATCACACAGTTTTACAATTACCGTAGCAATCAGAGATATTATATGATGTGTGTGAAACATATGAATCATATGATGGTTTGTGTCATTTGAAAACAAAATACCATTTTGAGAAGAAATAAAATTGTTTTGAATGTAAAGTTTCATTTTGCAGGAGAATTGGGGGTTTTGCCCATTGTGTGTGTGTGTTTTTTTATTTGTGTGTAGAGTTCTGAGAACGTGAGGCATGCTTTCAGAAAATGTGTGTAAACAATCGAGAAAAACTGTAAGGCAGTATTATGTTGCGTGTGTCAGTTTTCCAGCAGAATTGGGCTGTTTTTAAACCACAGACCTGGTGCTGTCAGTCATTCATAAGCAGAGATGTGTCTCAGTCTCACATTAACATTTTTTAATGTCTTTTACTCACTGCCGTCCAGTACAACCAAACACAATATCACAGTCTGTGGGAAACTTAATGGCCAAGTGAATTATATTTTATTCAATGATTAAACCGTTTTATGTATTTGAATGCAGATGTGTTCACACTGTATGTGTGTGTGTGTGTGTGTGTGTTTGTGTGTGTTTGTGTGTGTGTTCACTACCAGATGAAGCATGTCGAGGAGCGCTTCGGACAAGACGCTAACAAAGAGGTCCTGCTGACGTGTATCGGCATCACGTCTGGCGTGGGTCGCCTCATCTTCGGCAGAGTGGCAGACTATGTGCCCGGAGTCAACAAAGTCTTCCTGCAGGTGAGAGACGAAGTCAACACTGTCCCTGTCCTGACCTTCCCATGCCAGTCAGATAATGATTCACTCAGGAGGATTTGAGAGAAGGACTGATTCAAACCAAGCGGCAACCTTCCGGTCTCTCTCTTGAATCCAACACTGAGTGACTTAAACTGAAGTTCATCCACTGGCCACTAGAGACAGGCTGCAGAAGAGAGTCAATCCCATAGACCTGCATGTTAAAATGCCTAACTTTACAGCAGAAAAACACGTTTACTGCCTGGTACAAAAAGTGATTTTCATCTATATAGCTAATTCTGCCCTTCATTACGACTGTGAGGGGGGTGATTCTTTTTTTTTAAAATAACTCACCCGTTTAAATTATATTAAGCCTTAAAGTTGTGCATAATTAAGGGTGTGACCACTTGAGTGACAGGTGGATTGCCGCTGATGTCACTACTCGCCGTTTGTCTGCTGCCGTCACGTCACCTCAGCCAATCCGCCTCGCTACACATTTTCGTTTATCTGAGGGTGACGCGCTGACAAGATGGCGACGACCGGCTGCACCCACTTTGGGCTTCAAAAATGCTTCTTCAGAAACACTACGGGTGACGTCACGAACACTACGTCCATATGTTTTTACAGTCTATGATTCAAACTCGTAACCCCTGAGTTCAAGAGTCTTCTGGAATGATTCATTCAAAGAGTAATTTTCACTTAGCCTGGGAAAACCCAGACCACTTTCGGCAAATTTAGATTTGCTCTGCAAGTGGGTCTGGCAAAGAGCCCATTGAAACCCATTTCCAATCCGTCGAAATCGCGGCACCAATCAGAAACGTTGGGGCGGGCTTTACACGATGACGACAGAGCAGAGACGGTAACGCAGATTTTGTACATTACAGAGATGGATGCCGCCGTGGAACATCACAACATCACTCGTTCGAATCAGCTATCGCGTCTGTTTCAAGCGATTTAAAATTGTCATTTTCGTTAACACAAACAGAGAATTGCTGAGAGTCTCGAGCATAGACAGTATATAAAGTCTCGAGATGTTTCTCCGTCGCTCTGCATACGTCATGACATTCATCGCTCTGATTGGTTTTAGATCTATCCGACGTCCGTTGGTGACGCCCCTGTGGAAATGAATTGTCTATGGAGCTTTGCCAGACCCTTACTCAGTTACAACTGAGAGTGGTCTGGGTTTTCCCAGGCTAATTTTCACTCTGAATCAGACTCCACTGGTTGTGAATCTGCCCGTAAGAAGCGTCATTGCTGAAAATCACTGCATTATTCTCAGACTTTTACACAAATACTCAAACACTTATTAGTTTAGTGCATTAACCTAAGTTTGTCGCAGAAGCAATCCTTCCCTGTCGAGGCGTCTCAGGTTCAGCAGTGCTGTGTTTCGGCAGGTGTCCTCCTTCATGGTGATCGGGGTGATGTCCATGATGATTCCTCTGTGTCACGTGTTCGGCGGGCTGATCGCCGTCTGTCTGCTCATGGGTCTGTTCGACGGCTGCTTCATCTGCATCATGGCTCCCATCGCCTTTGAGCTGGTCGGCTCCCAGAACGTGTCGCAGGCCATCGGCTTCCTCCTGGGCATGATGTCCATCCCCATGACCGTCGGGCCGCCCATCGCAGGTACTGTGTGTGTGTGTGTGGAGCGTCCTGCAGTGAACCCATCTGGATCAGGGAGCCGTGTGTGATGATCACGTGCTGAAGATCTTCATTAGCAGGTCAGCTGTGTATGATGATCACTGCTCCTGAAGATCTTTAGCGGGTCAGCTGTGTGTGATCATGTGCTGAAGATCTTCATTAGCAGGTCAACTGTGTATGATGATCACTGCTCCTGAAGATCTTTAGCGGGTCAGCTGTGTGTGATGATCACTTGCTGAAGATCTTCATTAGCAGGTCAGCTGTGTATGATGATCACTGCTCCTGAAGATCTTTAGCGGGTCAGCTGTGTGTGATGATCACTTGCTGAAGATCTTCATTAGCAGGTCAGCTGTGTATGATGATCACTGCTCCTGAAGATCTTTAGCGGGTCAGCTGTGTGTGATGATCACTTGCTGAAGATCTTCATTAGCAGGTCAGCTGTGTTGGATCAGGACTGGGCTCCCCTGATCTAGAGAAATAAAGGTGAACTGACTGAAATGTGATCATCGTCTGCCACCTGTTGGCTGGAGTAGGTACTGCATCACTGTGGCAGATTTACATTTATACATTACTAGAATCTGAGCACAAGATGGCACCGTAACATCACAAATAAAATGCCAGTTAAAGAGGTTAATTAAGGGAGATTCTTAACGGCAATTCAAAAAAGTTACTCTGAGGTCCTTGAATGACAAAAATGTCCATGTCAAAAAAACTGACATAAAGACATGTGACTTAAGTTTGGTCTCATTTTAAAGAAAACCCATGGCAGATTATAGTTAAAAAATTGAGTGAGAATTGTAAAAAAAAAAAAAGGAAGTAGTTCATAAAAATAGTTTTTTTTGTTTTTTTATTTTTATGAAAATAAATATTGTATAAACATGTTGAACTCAAAAACAAAAACTAGAAAATTAAAGCCATACTTTTAAGTTGAGTTCTAAATGTCAAGCTCCACTGGTAAACAGTGCTGGGATTTGTGATTTGCAGTACAGCATCATTTCTCTCTCAAATATTACACACACATACTAGAGGATGGATACCCGACCCGAGCCCGACAGGACCCGCCGGTAACCGACGGGCCAGGCCGGGTTAGGACAGATATTTCGAAATTATGTTCGGGTTCGGATCGGGCTCGGTCACATCAGCGCGATAAGGCATTGAACATTTTAAATGTAAAACAGCTTATTATGTAGGTAGCCAATGTGCCTGATGCTTTCTCTTGATGCAAACGTTAATTTTTGTGATTAAAATACATGTAAAATATTACCATAACATCTGTCTTCCTGTGTGCTGAAATTTGTTTATGTAGCCGTGACAACGAAACACATGCATCCAGGCAACCTATAACCCGTGTTTTTCCAACCTTATACCCGTGAAAGTGCACTGGAACGGCAGTCAAACCCGTGACTTCCCACCCGTGAACTCGTACTAGATCGATGTACTCCCAGTTACGAGCTCTGACGTCACATAGTCCGTGAAACCATACAAAACAACAATGGCAGCCCCTACGGTTGCAGTGTTTCTGCAGGCGGTACATGGTGAGAATACACTTTAGGACAATATAACGTTGCAGTCAAATTAATAATAATATAATAATAATGATAATAATACACACACGATTATGTATTACAATGTTATGTGTCTGAAACAATAAGTATGTCGTGAAAGTGTATTGCCGCATGGAAATGTTAAGGTGACGTAAACCTGAACTTGACAGCATTGATCATGCTTATATCAGGTAGTTTGGCGTGACTGGCCTGGAACGCTACAAAGTCGTGAGTCGTGGTTTTAAGTCATGATTTACGTGCTCAAAAACCTGCCTAGAACGAAGCATAAAGTGCGCTTGTTGCTCCGTGCACACTGATGCGCTCATCCTGTTTTCCGAATGCCTTCCTACAGTTGCTTAATAAAAGCGTTTGTCTTTCCACACGTTTGTTTCCACACGTTTGCCACACAAACAAACGTACATGTGTCATTAGTATGAGAATGAAATGGGATTTTAACTGTTGGTCTCGGGTCGGGCTCGGACATATATATCTTAATGCCTGTCGGACTCGGGTCGGGTTCGGTTACTGCTCTGTCGGACGCGGGCCGGGCTCGGACAGAAAAATTCGGCCCGATCCGTACTCTGACACACACACACACACACACACACACACACACACACACACACACACACACACACACACACACACACACACACACACACACACACACACACACACATGAATGTGGTGTCGTGTGGGAGTCAGTGACAATGAGGGCCGTGCTGGCCTGTTCGTGTTTGATCCTCACAGTTGTAAAAGAGATAACGCTAGGCCAGTCACTCACTGTAAAACAGTTTCAAAGGCTGTTGTGCCTGATGGCAGCAGAATCCAACATTATACTGTTCGACTTGCTGTACATGAGGCCCCTACAGTGACCAAGGATTTTTTTTTTTCCCAAGGGAGACCCCACTCTGTAGGATCAAGATAACACGGCGGTGTCTCCGTGTCTTGGTTATATGGAGGAAACCTTGGTTTCTATCCCAGGGTCCAGTGTTAGGAGCTCTTTGCCATCGAGTCTCACTCTCGATAGATGCTTCTCTGTTGGTTATCTGTTTATCTGTTGGAAGAGATCCTCTTATACGTTTCCTTCGTGGCACCCTGGTTACAGTCGTTACCTGAGACGTTTTCGTTGCATTTAAACCGTTTTGACCAGCACGTGTCGTCTTTAAACAGTGAATCATTCTGCGAAGCAATTAGTTAAAATTTCTCCCATCACTACTGATTCGTGGCTTCACATAGATCATCGCCAAATTTAGAAACAGTTATGAAGTAACAAAGCCTCGTTTATTGAAATCACATGACGAAGCATCCATCACTTGTGCCGTAAATGCCACAGATTTGAAAGCAGTGATATGGAGCACAAGCATCTCAGTCGTGTGTTCAGATGGCAGTGCATTGAGCTAATCTGAGGTCTGTGTGTGACTCTGTACCCAGGGTTCCTGAGAGACCGGCTGGGCACCTATGACGTGGCGTTTTACTTGGCGGGCATCCCTCCGCTCATCGGCGGGGCCGTGCTGTGTGTGATCCCGTGGGTGGAGGCACGGAGGAAGAGGAAGGAGGCCGAAGCCACATCCGAAACCACAGAGAACATGCTGGAGCACAAGTGCCACACGGACATCAAGAACCAAGACCCTGAATCTGTCATCTGAGGAACATTCACAGCGCAGAGACTGACCGATGTGTGTGTGTGTGTTCAGGAGAACATGCTGGAGCACAAGTGCCACACGGACGTCAAGAACCAAGACCCTGAGTCTGTCATCTGAGGAACATTCACAGCGCAGAGACTGACCGTTGTGTGTGTGTGTGTTCAGATGTGTGTGTGAGTCTGTGTTCAGATGTGTCTGTGTTATGTAATTTTTTATCCCCGCAGGAACACCCGTCAAACAGGGCTTCTACATGAATGTGATTCTTGAGCTATGCATCTTTCAGAAAAAATATTTTTGTACTGAACTTTTAGGGTTTGAAAGGGAAATGGTGTAACATGAACAATCATTCATGAAGAAGGGAAGCCCTGAAACCTTCATCCTCAGAGGAGATTCATGGGATCTTATATTAACCAGTTAGAAAGTATTCGTATGTTTCCTTTATTCTTATAATCTAGCTTGTTTTACGTCAGACTATAATGAGTAACTCGTATGATTGTTTTAATTGGGAAAGTCAGCCATATGTCTTAATTTCTTCCTGTATTGGAAAGATTTGAAGAATGTTTATGCAGATGAGCGCTTTATTAGAGCAGACGTCATGCGTTATATGCAATTATCTAAGAGATATTTCCACTGAAGAAACATAAATGCTGTTTTAATGTGTAGAGCAGATAGAAATGATCATGTTTTGGTCGAGGAGTGAAGCGTTTCATGGCGTCTGTGTTTGAGATAGCTGATCTGGACCGTTTACAGCATGATTTACATGAGCTTTACCAACCAGGGCAGATATCAGCATATAGTATTGTTTGCTATGCAGTGAAGTTGAAATGCTATTTTTTTATCGATGTTAAAAAACAATGGTGTTGATTGGTTATATTGAGCCAAACACCCATTGTGATCTCAGAGTTTCCCCTTTCATTTCAACTGCATGCGTCAAATTCACATGTACTGCCAATGAGGCCTTAACTGAAAAACAGCACATCCGCAGAGGCGTTTATTTAGTTTATTAGTGAGTATGAATGTTTGAGTCTCATGCATGACGCGTATGGCAGCGTGTCTCCTCTGGACAGTCGTCACATGATCAGATGATCCATAGGAGTGTTAATCTGGTCCCGTGATCTACCTCGATCGACATTCATCCTCAAATATTCTTCTGAGGATCAAAACCTCACCAAGTGCTCGTGCCACTTCTCACACATCCCATGTTTCTTCTGTTGTGTTTTTATGAGTATTATTACTTGTTTCACATATGTATTGCAACAACCTTCGTTAGTGCCTTGACAATATGATTATTGGACAGATATGAATTATTGATTTGACAATGAACAGGTTCTATTCGTTTCAGCAGAAAAAAACCCTCAACATTTCAGAGGAAAAGCTTGATCTTTTCCGACGCTCAGCAGAGAGTCTGTCTGTTAACTCTTGATTGGTTCATTCAATTCTCTTTGATTTGAAACCATTTCCATGTTTTTGGGAAGATTTTTTAAACTTTTTGTACATGATCATTTTTGTATTTGTTTTTATTTATGCTGTTGACGTAAATCACTGTTGCACACCAAACCACAAAAGGTTCTGCTTCTTGCAACCTCATATTCTGTGATATTAAATATGGCCTGGTTTTGATGAGCGCTGCAGTGATTTACTCAGGGTAATAATACATGTAAAATAACTTTCTCCAGGCCTCAGCTAAACACCAAAATTACTGACTTCAGTTCTTGAGGAATTTATTGAAATATTACAGTGTACTTACCAAAGTTAGTATGTAGTTATGATTATATAATGATTATAGTTAGTACATATGTACATGCGGAACAGGACTGTAAAATAAAGTGCTACCGAAAATAGTTTCATAAACTTTCAGTCTCATAAAACTGTTTTCCTATTTATAATCTTAATGCAGATGGTTGAATACATGATATGATTCTGCAGCTTCATAGTGACCTTGATCTCATAACTTGCATGATATTACCTTCTGTTATTTCTTGTTGTATGTAGTATAAATTTGGTATAAATGAATACGACAATAAAGAAAACATTATTGGTTTTATTAATTAAATGGTTTTCAGATAATAGTTTTGTGAATGGCGTAGCACCTTTGCTTGTTTTTTTTTTTTTTTTTTTTTTAAGGAAAGCAACGTTTTGTCAAAGTGTGTGTGTGTGGTGACACTCGTAACAGCATAAACGTGTTCATAAAGACACTGGACAGAGCTGGATCTTCACTCACACTATTATTCCCTATAATTTCACAGGCTAAACCTTGGATATTGAGAGGAGTCCAAACTTTCCCCTGCAAACAAGAATCTAACTGGTGCAAACCGGTGCATTAACCCCAGCGCTTCTCTAAACTGCCTATATACTCTGATTATTGGAGCTTTTATTTTGCCTTGTCTTTGAACATTTGTTTTCAGTGATTTATAAACAAAATAAGTGAAGTTACCTTTCAGATTATCCACCGTGTTTATCCTGTTAAATTAATAATTTCTTATAGAAATTCAAGAAAGCTATTAATACAAATTGTTCTTCTTGTAAACAGCATTCAGAGACACTAGTAGCCTACACTAGTGAAGCACTTTATGTTTTGTTTGCTGAAGTTACTTTGGGACTCTTTCTAATCTAGAAGCCTTTAAAACATGCCTTTTACTTTTTTTGTCTGATTTTTCTTGTTTGTTTCTTCTTTGTTGTGACTGCTTCTTTCTTTGTTAATTTAATGTTCTCAGTTTAATTAAAGCAAATCTTGGAGAGCTTGACTGCTGAAGCGACAGCTGCTGGTCAATGCAGATCTCAGCCCAAACATCTCTAATGTTGATATACTGTTTAGGGCTTGGTGCACAAAGTGACAGATCGTGTGCAGTTCATTACCAAGAATATTACAATATCGATTAATCAATAAAACTGAAACCCTTCAGAAACAGAAGATATCACATTTACTAGATTATAATAATACATTTCTCATGAATAAAACAAACACAGATAAATGTGATCATATTGAAAGAGATGTGGAGTGTAGGCTATATTAATTACAAAATGTTTCAGAAATAATTCAATTGAGAGAAATTATATCCCAAAATGGAAAGGAGTAGAAAGGAATGAATAGAAATAAAGAATAACAGATGCAAGCAAGGCTTAGAGATTGAGGAAGTCATGATATCACACACTCAGTACAGTAGGAGGCATCATAATTAAACCCACCAGAAAACTAAACGAAGGAGAAGAGAGATGGGCGGGGTTTATTTGTTGTTGACCTGAGACCCCTGCGCATGTAGCCTGGCCAGCCAGACTTACATCAAGATGTTTAGTCTGGACACTGTCCATAGACTAGGCTTACTCTGAGAGGCGGGATAAACGGCTGTCTCTCAAAATCCCTCTGCACGCAATAGGATAGCGCTACAACCAATCAGAGCAACGAAGAAGGTGACGTGGTGCGTTTTCCCACCAGCGGAGCTAATTGGTATATTAAACTTATTCCGTATCCAGTCGGCAAAACTCCGAACACATCTTCCTTTTTTAAAAATGATTTAAGTGCCGTTTTTTGCTCTTTTCTTAAAGAGAAACTTAACTCCAAGTCCTCCAGAGTCGCGGCCAAAGCCGATTTGAAAGACTGCTGTTCGACAGCTGCTGCCGCCATTCTTTGTTTACAAGTGCCTATGCCAGCCGTCGCAACTCTGTCGTCATATGTTAAGCCCGCCCCGCATGCTCTATACACGACGTGATTGGCCTGACCCAATCTGGGTTTTTGCTGCTAGAATGTGTATTGAGAGTTGCTAGACTGGCCCTGGCTGCAAAATACATTTTGCTGCCGCTAGGGGCGTCTAGATTTCTAGGCTACTGCGCATGCCCTTACATTCACAGAAACCGAAAGTAAAGAAGATCTTTAGGAAATGTAAATTCACCTTCAGAAGTCTTGAAACTGTCATAAATATCACACTACGGTAAGTTCATCTATCTGCTTCTGATATCATGCCATATTATTATACGTTTCCGCATTCGCGTCGTTATCATATTAAACTCGATCCTCAAATATTAACTTTGGAGTTGTGACTCATGTAAAAATGAACAAGTTAATCTTCAGGATTATAATGAAGGCATGATGGTTGAATTGCTCACTCATTCGCTCACGAGCGGGTGTTTGAGTGCTGAAGCATCTCAGAGGAGAAGGTCAGTTATCGTCGCGATTGGCGAATCATTGCAGCACCAAATTAGAGTTAATATTAGCCAATTATTTCACAACTTTCATTATATACACTCAACAAAATGTAGCCTATTTGCTGAAGGAGACACAGGGTGGGTTGTGGACTTGAGGAGGCGGATCTGTGCACCGGGTTTATATTGTATGTATACATGCATAGGTAATGCATGGTGAGTGTTATGGAACCGGAAGCAGGAAATAGAACTATGGAAAATATCTATTTAAATATGAGAAGAACCATCAGCAAATCATTCTCAGAGCACCTCATTAAATTGCTACTTGCATGGTCTGTGTGCCGGGCCTTCAGAAGACTTCTAGTACAGTATCATCTTCTCATCATGATTTCAGGAAGGTTGAAGGCATATGTTGCGCAGCTATCGGCATATCATGTACACAAACAATCATTTCGATCTTCGAAGTACCAATTTATAGAGACCAAACATGGTTTAGGTAATGTTATGTTTTGGATGAGTAGTAAGCACGACACCGTATGTCTTCAATGTCTCGTGTTTATTCCATCTTAACTCCACATGTGTTCGACCGTAACTTCACATGTAGTCTAACTCTAAACATTCTCTTCTTCTTCTCCTTCCCACTCCTCTATCCTCTTACAACACAGCGTCTCTAGAGGTAGCATCAGGAATTACAGTATGGACACAACATTTCCCCTCTTTGTAAAAACATTGTTCTTAACCCAACTTGAAGGAAACATATACTCTGAATAAAGTAGTTGGGACAACCTAGACAACTATTCAGTAACAGTCCGTACATTATATTCAATGTATATAAAACAGTGACATATCTGTTACCTAACTCATGACCTAATACATGAACGGTCAGCATAAACAGTCAGTTGACATTGGAACATATGAATAACCTTTCTTTACTGTTAACCTACTTCAAACACTATTATAAACCAAGAAGTGGTTAATTCTCTCAGAACAGTTTTTTTTTTTTTCTTGAGCTACACTTGTGCAACTTGAATGTAAACAGTCCTGTTTAGTGTATCTCATAGTCCTTGTGCCAAACAGGCTTACGTCTCATACGCGAGACTTTCACAGCACTATGTGTAGTGTTGTGTGTTTGCTGCGCTGTGTTACTGGCACAGTCAATCAGTTCAGGTGAGTATGCCAGGTGAGCAGCATTCCACTTTTTTCCATCACTGAGCAGAAATGTGTTGGTTCCCACTCTCTCCTCTACTCTTACCGGAGCAGAAAATCTAGGATGACCTTTTGGGGTTGCACGAGGAAGCCTTATTCTCACTCTCCCTCCCACACCAAAGAGAGGATTGCGAGCACCGCGTCTGTGATCAGTGTATAGTTTCATTTTGTCCTGTTTCTTTTTCACATTTTCACGGACTGCAGCAAGATCACATTTGCCCTCCCCCTGTAAAGGCAGGATGTTAAGCTTGGTTCGCATCTTCCTCCCATATAAGAGCTCATATGGTGACACACCCGTAGTAGCGTGAGGGGTTGCACGGTACACCTGGAGCCACTCTGTAACAGCTTTGTTCCATGGTTGTGAGTGTTGAATGGCTGTCTGGATGCAACCTTTCAGTGCACGGTGAAATCTTTCAACAGCACCGTTAGATGCAGGATAGTACACAGATGTACGGATGTGTTTAATATCTCGTTCATTCAAAAACTCAGCGAAAGCAGCTGAGGTGAACTGTGTACCATTGTCCGTAACAATACCCTCTGGGTTGCCATGACGACTAAAAACTGTACTCAGAAATTTTATGACATCCACAGTAGTTGCACTACTAGCAAATGCAAGCTCAGGCCACTTGGAGTGATAGTCTGTGAGTGTTATAGCATATCTGCAAGCAGGGGTGGCGGTTTCAAATGGTCCGACTACATCCAGACCCAGTTTTTTCCACGGACCCTCAGGAAACTGAACTGGCTGCAGAGGTGCTGGATGCGTCACAGCAGATTTGTCATTGGACTGGCAGGGAATGCATGTAGCGATAGTTGACTGAACCTGAGAGTCCATCTGTGGCCACCAGTAAAGATCCCGCAGCCTCTGTTTTGTGCGGACTATTCCCTGATGAGACTCGTGTGCCAAGGAAATCAAGGTGTGTCGTAGGGCTACAGGAACTAACAACCTTGTTCCTCTGAAAATGAAAGCATCTTTCACTGCAAGCTCATCTCTCACTCTGAAGTATGGGACCATGTCCTGACTCACTGCTTTGATGGAGGGTGACCAGCCATGTGTAATTTGCTTTCGCAGCATATCCAGCTCAGGACAGGCAGCACAGGCAGTTTCAAAGTCAGTCACTGAAAGAGAACATAATGTAGAGGAAATTAATGCAACAATTTCAGGCTCTAAATCAGCAGAGTCATCATCAGATGACGGTATGGGAAGACGAGACAAGCAGTCTGCTGTGTGGTTCTGGGAACCCGGCCTATAGACAACGTCATAATCAAAACATAGCAGACGTGCTGCCCAACGAGCAATCCTCATTCCGGCCCTCCCCATGCCTTTTGTAGTGAGTAAGGTGGTGAGTGCCTGATGGTCTGTGCGAAGTGTAAAGCGATGGCCCCACACGTACGTTCGCCATTTCTCAGTGGCCCACACACATGCCAGGGCCTCCTTCTCCACTGTAGAATATTTCTTTTCAGCCTCACTGAGTGTGCGAGAAGCAAAAGCCACTGGTTTTTCTGTTCCGTCTGATTGCACTTGGGTGAACACTGCACCCAACCCGTAGTCGCTGGCATCCGTTGAAATTACTGAATGAAGTGTGGGGTCATAAATGGCAAGAGCTGGACTGGACACAAGCATTTGTTTAATGTTCTCAAAACTGCTTTGAGCATCAGGCGTCCAAGAAAATTGTCCCTTTTCTTTAGCACACTCACGCATTGGGGCAACCACTGTCGCAAACCCAGGAAGGAATTTTGAGTACCAGGACACTAATCCTAGAAAGGATTGAAGAGATGCTGCATCAGATGGGGGCGGAGCTTCACGGACCGCATCCAGATGCTCTCGATCAGGTAGGATTCCATTAGCGCTGATTACATGGCCCAGGAACCGCAGTGAAGTCTGTTTGAAATTGCATTTTTTTTCATTTAACACCAGCCCAGACTCTTTCAATTTCTGCAGCACAGTACTGAGGTTGAAGTCATGGTCCTCAGCCGATTCTCCATACACGATAACATCATCCAAGTAATTTTTGGCACCTGGCACGCCCTCCAGGATGGTTGCCATCATCTTTTGGAAAGCAGAGGGTGCCGACGCCAGGCCATAGGGAACCCTGCAATATCTGAACAGACCGTCATGAGTGATAAAAGCTGTAATATCTCTACAATCCTCATGCAGGGGAAGCTGATAGTATGCATTAGCCAGATCAATAGTAGAAAATACTGTAGCACCCCTAAGGCTGGTAAGCATTTCATCAATGTGTGGTAATGGATAACAGTCAGTAATGACAGCTTTGTTAACTTCTCTTAAGTCTGCACACATTCGTATTCCACCTGTTTTCTTCCCAGTAACAACGATGGGGGACACCCAGGCTGAAGCATCCACACGTTCGATGACACCTGCTTTTAGCAGACGATCTAATTCAGCTGAAACAGACGCTCTGACTGCAAAAGGTAAGCGTCGCAATTTCTGACGCACAGGTTTTACTGTGTGGTCAATTTTTGCCTTGTGGACAAAGTTCTTTACACATCCTATTTCAGTATCTGTTAGGGATGTGGTATTGGTGGCCATGACAGAAGTGCAGACATTATCGCCATTTATTTGAAGTTGTAGGGCAGAAATCAAGTCCATGCCTAACAAAGCAGTCCCCTTATCCACAATGAAGAATGTGGCAGCCGCTGACGAGTTTGATACACACGCTTGTGCTTGCAGGCATCCGAGTACAGGTATGTATTCCTGTGTATAAGTCACCAGACGGATGGCAGGTGTTGATAATTGTGTGGCACTGAAGTGTTGTTTATAGATGTGAAGAGGCAGTATAGACACAGAAGAACCTGTATCCACAACGAATTGTACTGTGGTGCCAGATGAAGCAGGAGTATTGACAGTCACTTTGCAATGCAGTTTCTTTGGCACTTCGGCAGAGTTCTCTAGATACAGCACTGTGACGTCATGTACTTGCACCTCGCGCACATCACTCGCTGAGGTTGAACGACACACACGAGCAAAATGTCCCTTCTTGTTGCATAATTTACAAAACACCTTTGCAGCTGGGCACTGTGCCGAGTTAGCTAGGTGTCTGTCTGAACCGCATCTGAAACATGACTTACGGGTTGAAGAAGCGGGTGCAGCAGTCGGATTTGACCAGGGTTTCCCTCTCGCGTGATGTGACTTGACTTGTACAGCTCGCACTGGAGCATCTCTATCGGCCGTCATTCTCTTTGCGTGCTCAGCCGCGGCTTCTAATTGTGTTGCAAGGGTAGTTGCTTTCTGTAATGTCAGGTCCGGCTCGAGTAACAGTCTCTGTCTAATATCATCACTGTGCAAATGTTCCAGCAATTGATCGCGAATCATATCATCCCCTTTATCACCAAAGTCACAGTTAGCGGAAAGTGCATGCAAAGCAGCAACGTACTGTTGTATGTTTTCGTGCGAGGCTTGTACTCTTTTTCTGAACGTATGCCGTTCCACGACAACATTAATTTTAGGCATGAAGTGTTTTTTCAAAGCATCAACAGCAGAATCGTATGTCTCACCGGTGTCTGGCAATGCGTAAAAGATCCGCTGGCCCTCTGCGCCCAAACAGTGAAGTAATGTAGCCCTCCTCCTAGCTTCAGGCCATGCATCACCCACTGCGTTGATTACCGTCAAATAGTTTTCAAACATGCGCAACCACATGTCGAATGGCATGGTAGACTCTCCCGGGCAAGCCAGGAACATTGACGGTGCAGAGACATGCACGGACATGGTTGATCATTAACTTTAAACCTAACTTAGTATCCTCGTCGCCAATTTGTTATGTTTTGGATGAGTAGTAAGCACGACACCGTATGTCTTCAATGTCTCGTGTTTATTCCATCTTAACTCCACATGTGTTCGACCGTAACTTCACATGTAGTCTAACTCTAAACATTCTCTTCTTCTTCTCCTTCCCACTCCTCTATCCTCTTACAACACAGCGTCTCTAGAGGTAGCATCAGGAATTACAGTATGGACACAACAGGTAACCATTTATTAGATTGTAAAATACACAGCATCAACAAAATAATAGTATTAGACATTACACAAGACAGTTAGCCTAATCATTCACAAAATGTTCTGGGATGTATGGTCATTTATAGACCAGGTCGTCTATGATTAAAGGGATAGTTCACTTTAAAATGAAAATTCTGTCATCATATACTCACCCTCAAGTTGTTTCAAACCTGTATGAATTTTCATTTTAAAGTGAACTATCCCTTTAATGCAGCAAAGTCTGTATTAAAGATTGTTCCTGTCTCCCCCATTGTCTCTGTCTTGAGCATGTGACCACATTTTTTAAGAGCCATAAAACCAACTTATCTGATCGTGGTCATGGTAACCAAGACCTACTTGCACTCACTGGGGGATGGGACCCCAGATCTCAGAGTGAGTTTTAAAGATTGTTTGGTACATATACCAAATAATTGTATCTGATTTGTTTCAATCGTTACAGACCATAAAAAACAATCTAATTACAGCCAGTCACTAGGTTTTTGTATTTTTTGCATGTGCTTGGTAAAACAGGAGCGGTTAGGTCGCCATCTTGGAAAACCCCCAGTTCATTTATAGCCGCTCAGGTGAAAACAGTGATGTCATCGTCCAGCTCAGTTCAGTTCTCATATTATGGTGTCAATGCAGGCAGATCAATAATATTGGTGAATATTAAGTGTCCCCAAATTAGCAAGCCAAAAGCCAAAGGTTTCCATGTGCAGATCTGAACTTGGTTTCTCATTATGGAGAACAGAGAGAGCAGAGAGAGATCTTCATCTGCAGACCCCAGCTGTGTGTCTATAAAGAGTGACAGATCCATGGATAAGCCTCCTAAATTCAGTGATGAAGCAGTGACCTCTGACCCCAGGTGAGTGTAAACATAGTGGGTGATTTAACTGCTCTATAAGAGTCAAAAACACACTGAATTCACACAGAGAGATGAGATTTTTAATAGGGCTGCAACAAATTATTATTTTGATAATGGTTGAACCCTCTGGGGTCGGCAGACGCGCCGATGTGATTTGCTCGATTTTTTTCACATAGCAGTAAAATAGACTTAAAATTCTCCGTCCTTTATGGTCATACAGACTTAAAGGGTTAGTTCACCCAAAAATGAAAATAATGTCATTAATGACTCACCCTCATGTCGTTCTAAGCCCGTAAGACCTCCGTTCATCTTCGGAACACAGTTTAAGATATTTTAGATTTAGTCCGAGAGCTTTCTGTCCGTCCATTGAAACTGTATATACAGTATACTGTCCATGTCCATAAAGGTAATAAAAACATCATCAAAGTATTCCATGTGACATCAGTGGGTTAGTTTCAATGGACGGACAGAAAGCTCGCGGACTAAATCTAAAATATCTTAAACTGTATCTTACGGGCGACGTCAATACTTTATGTGCGGAAAAACAAAAAAAATAACAACTTTATTCCACTATTAATTTCCTTCTCTCTGTGTCTCTAGGTATTTCACGTTGTGTTTAAGCGCAGCGCGTCTGTGTTGCACGTCACCACGTAGACTCACTATTGGCCGACGCTGGTCATGTGTGTGATGCGTGGTGACGCACAACACAGACGCGCTGCGCAAAAAACACTACGTGAACTAACTCGAGGCCGAGAGAGAAGGAAATGAATAGTGGAATAAAGTCGTTATTTTTGTTGTTTTTCCGCACATAAAGTATTGTTGTCGCATGATAAACTTAATGCAGAGCCACTGTAGTCACTTGGACTATTGTAACGATGTTTTAATAACTATTCTGGGCCGGCGAGTTTGGATCCCTCTGAAAGCCTATGGAGGAGTGAGACTGCCTTCAGATTTCATCAAAAATATCTTAATTTGTGATCCGAAGATGAACGAAAGACTTACATGGTTGGAACAACATGAGGGTGAGTAATTACTGACTGAATTTTCATTTTTGGGTGAACTAACCCTTTAATATTTTTCCTTGTAATAATGTATGATTTGCAAAAAAGAAAACTGCCGTGTCTGTTTAGATTAGAGAATCTAAGTGTATGCGCGTTGTTCACAAGCTACATAATGGCCAAGTACGCGCCTTTAAAATAGCATATGACTAAGGCGCAACGCGCCACTGTTTTTAGACTAGGATTTTCCTGGTCAGTGGCGGAATTGTTTTCTCAAACTGCAAAATAGCATCAAGGAACTTTTGCGCCAGAACACGCCTTATCTTTTCGCTGAACCGTCCCCGGGAGCGCAAGTTCATTCTCTAATTTACCGACGTGCGTCTGTGGAGGGAAAAGTCCGCTGTGCGCGGGTGCAAAATAGGACTGATACATGCGTCGGTGTACAAAGTCAATTGCGCTGGGTGCAAGATAGGGCCCATTAACTTTTAATGTGAACACGCCCACGGAGAGCGAGCGCTATTCAAACGCAAATGATCTGAGGCAATGTATGCAAACCTGTGAACGCTCACATCAGCTCGATAAAACACACCAAGTTTAATCAGATTATTGTACTTGTTTACACCGTCTCGCGACACTGTGAGGAATAATACTATTTTAATAATAATAATGGAAAATTTACCTCAGAAGTGCTGGTATTTTGAGGAGCAACGGATCCATCTTAGGAATAGTAGCCTAAGTTTGTTATTCTCAAGTGCTTTGTTCTAATAGAGAGTGTCTGTAAACCGCAAAAAGACTGTTTAAATATGAATCGCGTTTCTGTGTGTGAATGAATGGACGCACAGGTGCGTGCTGTTGTTTACTACAGCTCGCAAAAAGACTGTTTAAATATGAATCGCGTTTCTGTGTGTGAAAGAATGAACAGCTTTTACCAAACTATATTTCTATACTGAGATGAGTAAAAATCAACTGAAATATGTTGAAATAAAATGTATTTGTATAAGCAACGTATTAAACTGCAAATTAACATTTATATGCCCTAATATATATCGTAAAAACGATAGACCTATGTTACAGAGGAAATATTAAAAAGACAACATTTCGTTGTTTTGGATAGATTATAAAGTTTTTACTGTAAAATAGACTGCCACATCAAATAAGCTTTTGTTCACCAATTTCTGCTCATATGTTAAATATAGTATGTTTTGTCAAAAATAAAGTCATCAACTAAGATGTGCTTAACATGTATTATAGTGTTTGTTCCAATGTAGGCTATATTCAAACTAATGAATCCTTAACTTTGAAATGCGTATGATAAAATGTATACTTTAGTTTTTAAAAAGAAAGATTACACTTGAAGCATTGTTAAATTTTTTATTGTTGTTGTAGGGCTGGGCGATATGGCCTAAAAAAAAAATCCTCGATTTTTTTCACAAAAAATCCGATATATGATTTAAATAAATAAAAAATTCTCCCCTATTTAAAATCAATCTGCAGATGACAAATAAATTGTTCAAAACAAGTTTTAACTTTATTTTGTTTTGATTTTCCCTTCTGGGATTTGATCTGGATTTTCCCCGTGGGGTTAAAGTACAATCAGAAACCACAAGCCAACAGCATCACAATTATAAGTGTATTGTGATTGTCAAAACAGTTGGTGACTAAACAGATTTTAAGTTTAGTGACAAAACAATGTTTACATGGTACAATGACTGGTATGCTACTCTTTTTATTATAGCTTGACACAAATTTCACAATTTCAATTCAATTCTTGTAATTTGATTCTGATCTTGATTTAATATCGATTCCTTTGGATAAATATTAGGTACAGTAGATACGTTAATGTGTTATGTTAAAATACGCGATTTTCTCTGCGTGAGAAAATGGATGTATGGCGTGAGAGCGTGTGAAAAGTGACAATTGCGTGAGTCTCATGGTGAATTTGTGAGAGTTGACAGCCCTGCAGATTCAGTTTGTAAATGTTTTTGGCGGGTGTGCTTGTGCTGCAACGGTCTTGTTCATTTGCCATGTTGTTTGTGTAGCTCTATGGCAAACGCGCTGAGCCCGTTCGGAACTACGGGAGCCCAGAGGGGAGCGTCGGCGGATATTATAGAGAAAACCGATTTTCATTCAAACATATCGACGTACACTACACATTCGAGTTAATCGATAAAATCGATTTATCGCCCAGTCTTATGTTGTTGTAATTGTAACCTTTTTAATAA
Source organism: Phoxinus phoxinus (assembly GCF_949152265.1). Taxonomy (NCBI): domain Eukaryota; kingdom Metazoa; phylum Chordata; class Actinopteri; order Cypriniformes; family Leuciscidae; genus Phoxinus; species Phoxinus phoxinus. Next base: position 11,928,083 of record NC_136891.1, on the reverse strand, counting down.
AATAGCAAAAAATATACTTACAAGGTAGATGTAAACAAAATCTTAAAATGTCAATATAAGCCTTTACTTTAAATAATTTTTATTGTGTTTTATTAGTGACAAATTTGGGGAGAGGATACATATTCCAAAACTTTCCAAAAGTATGAGAATTAACTGCACAATTACTAGAAATGTATATTTATGTTGTCCTTGCATTCTTTCTTGTGGCTCAGTGACACCCGAATGAAAGGCTCATTATGCAGGTCATTGTCTTCTCAGATGTGAACCATTGATTATTCATGATCATTCACGCCCCTGCGCATATTGCCTTTCCAAACAAAAAGTGTCTTGCAAAATTTAAATAAATGTATTGTTTTATGTGAATGATTAGGCAGGATGATTTTCAGATCATTTTGAAGCAAATACTCTAGGCAACAACATCAATTAGTCAAAAGTATTGTGGACACATATTTAGTATGTGTTTTGTGGCCTCATTTCAAAAACTTTATTTTTTATTTTTTCCAAATAATCATGCATAAACATTATTCTCTCAAAAATACAAACATGTACATACATGTTGCTCACATATTATGGTAGCCCTGTTTGTGCTAAATAGAGTGTAATTACACCTTTGCCGTTAATATGTTTACAAGCAACTGAAAAAAGCACAAATGTCAGGGCATGTCAGAACATCTCAAGGACCCCAAAAACACCTTAGACCCCAGCCAGAGGGTTAATTTGTCGATTACTTTTTCGATTAGTCAGATGAAGAAGCAAATAAATACAGTTCATATGAACTCTTAATTTTTATTTTATTTTATTAAAATGTATTTTTCATCTATTATGTGAGGAATAATTGACTCCGGTCCGTTGAATTATTAGAAAGTAAAAAAAAAAAAAACTACTAAATAACTACTAACGTAGTTGAAGTCACCGGCGAGTTTTATTTATTAGTTTATTCAACAATTAATTTAGTTTGTGCATAAAAACCACCTGACTCTTTGATTCTGCCTTCTTCTGGTTCTTCACAGGTTCTCTGAGCCCAAACCTTCTGGGCTCGATATTCACCCGCTGCTGAACTGTCAGTCTTGTGTCCATATAGCTGATTCTGATCAGTGGCTTCAGATTGAGCCGTCGGCCTGTACAGATGAAGGAGGGTCAAAGTTCAGGGTCATCACTGACCCAGGCCGTTACGAGTGTGTCAGGACCAGAATGCGATGGGTCTGTGACTGTGTCGTCACCCTTCAGTACCGAACCGTAGACGGACTCTTCCTCAACGGAGAGCTGGAGAGGCTGCAGTGCAACCGGATCGGTCCAGTGATTGACGTGACGTGATCTCAGGGAAAATGGAGGAAGTTCATCTGCCCCATTACGCCTGTTTAGGAGAGTCTGACCCCTCTCTCAAAGATGCTGTGAAAGTCCTCACCGTAAAAGACGAGGGAATAACCACAGAACCTGTTCAGTTGACCCGATTCCATGCTAAGATTGTCCAACCATCCTTCTCTATTACAACATTAATTATAAGTCGGATAAACCGAGTGGATGAACACTGCGATCTTCTTCTCTACATGCGTTCTAAAGTTCCTCTCATTCTATATCTTTACTTTTTTCCATTTGATGATTGTGCAAAAGAAAAAGTTGAGAAGAATGAAAAGACAAATGACCCAATCAAGCATCCCAGACCTGACAGGCCATTTCGGATGAACACGCCACACATGCTTGCCGTTCCTGGTGCCTCTATCCATCCCAGAGAAGGGATCACACTCAGAAGAGAAACTGACCCAAACTTCTTTAAGGTCAAGACTCGTCTGGAGAATGATCTTCAAATGACTCTTATCAGAGAAGAGGACCAGAAGACTGTCTGGACTGCAACGATTGAGAAATATGAACTTGATCTGATTAGTCTTAAGAGAAACGAGACGTGTCTGAATACTGAGGCAGATAAAGCAAGATATTTTGATAAGCACTGGCCAGATCTCATTCAGGGGGTTAAGAATGTCCAGATCATTGCAGATAAACTGTGTCAGCAGAAACTAATTCATGAGGAACAATAATCAGAAATCACACAGAGCTTAACCAGTCAGGAGAGCATGAGAAAGATCTCTGACATTATAAGCAATCAAGGAGATGCCGTGAAAGCTAAATTCATCTCAGTTCTTTAGAGAGAGAAGCTTTACCACTTTTGAACAATTTGTGAAACAATATGGGTTTATCAGAAGTTACCGAAATATTCTTCTTTCAAAATATTAATTCAAAGTAACATTACAAGTATATCTCACACCTGTTTTTATATGTCTAAGTAAATGTTGTACAGGGAAGGTAAACCGAGTCCAACGTCAAAGTAAATGTATACCAGTATTTATATTTATATTTGTCTAACTGTATTTCATACTTGTTGGTGAATTGCTGATGGACATTTTTATAGATTAGCCGTAAACTATGAAATGTAGAATTTTACTAAAAAGGATAGTTGTGGCAAATAGGATCCAGCTCTTTTTTTCATGTGATTATATTCCTCTGCAAACACACAAAGATTGGTGAACTACAATCAGGAACATTTAATATTTTCTTTATCAAATAAAAGCTGTTTTTTCTAACTTTATTTTGTTGTGTCATAATTTAACATTGGGATATTTTGGATATTTCAGTGCATGGCATAATGCACAAAAAACTATTACAAAATCTAATTCCCCAGTTACAACATACTTTACCACTAATGCTGGGTAAGTTGAGCCACTTCTGTGTCACTAGCTCTATATCTGCGTCCTTATGATCCTGTCCTTTATTTGTCCTGATAGAAGACAGCTGGAATATGATTTGTTGTATAATAATGATGAAGCACAGATATTTGGCAGTGAATGATAAGTTCTCTGAACTTCATGTCCTCTACAACAGTCTCAGTCTTCCTCCGACGTCAGGCCACCTGAACGAAGCTCGACAAAATCCAAGCAATATGGGTTGTTCATAATCTGTTTTAATCTGTTTACCTCTATAAAGTAGGCTATGCTTTATTAATGCCAAGTGTAAACGCAGCCGGAGAAGTGCTCACTAACACAGATTAAGACAGATTTGTGAACAATATTTGAGAGAAATGGCCTTTTGTGTACATTGTGTAGTCTTAGATCTTTGAGTTTAGCTTGTGAAAAATGGCGGCAAAAAAAACCGTTGCGTTTATAATATTGTTCAGTGTATATATATATAATGTATATATAATGTGTATATATATATATATATATATATATATGTATATATATATATATATGTATATATCTATATATATGTAATGCTATCGTGTGTCAGTACCGGTAATATCAGTTTACATTTCTAAACATTCCTTTTGCCATTCATTGTAATAATCAGTTATCAATAATCAGATATTTGCACTTATAGGCTATAGTGCAACTTTTCTAGAAGAACATGAATGGAATCAGTTTTGCACCAACATTGTAATTCTGGCCAATACCAATAACTTGATCATGTTCATGTTGGTCAAAAACTTTAAAAATGAGATGTTTAACACAACATTTCATCTCCAGAATAATATTTTGAATGTCATTTGAAATGTAATTTTTAGATATCAGATGTATAACCAGTTTTAAGTTCTAGATACAGGTTTGAGTTACATCTGAGTTTACTGATCAGTAGCCTAACTGATTTCTTCCAGGTGTTAAGAAGATGCCCATTGAGAAATCAAGTTTCAAGGTTTAAATCAGAATATGACCATCATTGTAAATACATGAGCTCATATAGTTAGAGCTTACTAAAGCATGTATTCTTCTGTACAGAGAATGAGAGTGAGCCTGAAATTGAAAACCTTGCGGAAAGGACCAAAAGTGTGCTGGTCAAATGCTGAAGTTAGCTGTAATCGGACATTTTAAGGCACATATAAATGAAAGCTTTAGCGTAAGTTCTGCCGGGAAGACTCAATTGTTGCGTCACTTATTATCTTCTCATCTATCCAATCACGTTTTAATACTAGAAGTATAAAAGACCCGTACTTACACGTCTGAGTTCGCAGATGCTGACGCTTCACTCACCTCCATCCACCCCTCCACCAACAAGATGGGTTCCTCCATCTATCCTCCCCATCACCATAGGATTTCCCCTTCAACCTCCCCACCACCACCAGGATGGTCCCTTCCAATACCGCACAGGGGGTCGGCTGCGCCATCTTCAGGCGGGAAATGCTGGATACATACGGACGGGGCCTACGCCAAATAACTTTATTGCATATGTGCTTGCTGGGCTTTTATTAATGCATAATTGTTGAGTAACTATTCTCCTGAGTCTTTCTGGTAGAACCAGAGGAAAACTGACCTCACTGACTGAATGCCAGCAGTGTAAGACCTGAGATCATTTCCGTGGGTTTACAATTTCTGCCTCACTCTCATTCTCTGTACAGAAGAATACATACTTTAGTAAGCTCTAAACACATGAGAGCTCATGTACTTACAATGATGGTTGTATTCTAATGACACTATACTCTTCTAGAGCTTTCCGAAGTTTTGAATGGTTCTTCTGCTTGCCATTTCAATATGTCAAAACAATAATGATGCTGTATGCTTTCTGAGTTTTATTGACCATGTTTTTAAGTTTGTGGATGTCACTTTCCTCTTAAAATGGCTTGATATGATGGTAAAACTGGAAAAACTCAATGTTTATGATGATATTATAATTAAATAATATAAAATTTAATCATAACTAAAACACTTCTGTCCCTGTAATGTTGTAAGTAGTTTTGTGTAATGTAGGCTATTGGAGATCCGGTACTCTTTAATCACCTTAAGGATCACTTTATCACTTTAAGATCACCTTAAGGTTTCAACCGCAGGAACTTTCCCCAGGAACTAGGAACTTTTGGGGTGGTACTCGATGTGTTTACACCACATGTAAATATTTCCCCCTCCGAAAGTCCCTGCTGGCGAGGTAGTACTTTTTCAAAGTTAAGGAACTTTCGGGGGTGTGACTTGTGTGCTGAATATGCTGATTGGTTGTGTTCATGCCGCATTTTTATTGGATGACTCCATGCAGCATTCTATTTTAACCGCCATTTAAAAAAAAAATCTATTGCGGTTCGTGGCTTCATGCAGTAAGAGTTGTCTGTCTGCAAATATGGAATTTAATAATAAAAAAACACACAGCTGGACTGACGACGAGGTTCAGGCTTTATTAAGCGTATTTGTGGAAGAGGAAATTTTCTGCTCGTTCGTCCCAGCCATCTCACGGTCAATGTCCGCAATAGCTGATAACATGCTTATCGTCTAATTTTATATCTAGCATTACGAGCTTTCTGAACATGCTTAAGTATCAGTGCTCGTCTCTTCTCCATTTTGTTAAATATCTCGTTAGTAAACCAATACATCACAAACAACTGCAGCACAGTTTGAATCTCCTCCATACTTATTATAAATGTGGCGCTCAAAACTGATTACTGTCCGTCACAGACTGTGAGGAGCAGTTGCGCGCAGTTTACATAATCTTCCCGGTACTTTAGACTGCGGTGTAACGCAGAAAGCAACCGGTCTGGGGCAAAAAAAGTTCCTGGGAAAAAAGTTCCTCGGACAAATTGTGCCTGGTAATTTCGGTGGAAACGCGACTTTAGTCTTGGTAATACACCATATCGTCAGGTTTGTGTGTTGTGTGTGGTCATGTGCCTGGAAAACACATAGGTCCCTGTAATCCACTGAAATGACGTATTGTAAAATGAGTGCCCTGATAATCAGGTTGGGCCCCAAAAATCACAATTATGTCACAGGCGGGAAAATTTTAGGTTGGGCGGGAATGTCCGTATCCACCAAAATCCACCAAAATATCATGTTGTTTTTCTGTTCTGTTGTGTGTGTATAGAACATTTGAAGTCAGATTTGTGATCTGCAGATTAAAACAAAATTTTTGATAGTTTTATCAAAACTATCGAAAGGTGTGTCCCCTTATACCACCACCAAACTTGTTTGGGCATCAATGTCCTTCTATACCACAAAAAGTGTGTGTGTGTGTGTGTGTGTGCGTGCGTGCGTGCGTGCGCGTGGGCGTGTGTGTGAGAGAGAGAGCTTTATTGTGAGGATCACATTTCAACAGAAGATCATGCAGAAATCTGAAGGACTCAGCATCTTCCACACAGATGGACTATGACCACAAAATAAGAGTTTATGAGTTTATGAATGAGACACATTGAAATGATAGGATTAGATATTTCTAACAGTAAGTCACAACAACAGCTCCTGATAAACGAGGAGAGAATATGATAGGAGCTGTATTACAGAATATAAGAAGAAATCTGAAATGCCTTTCCTTTGTGTTACGTATCAAAACCAATAGAAAGATCAGGCTACAATCAGAGAGGTAAACATACATTTTACAGATTAACAGAGTAATACATATACAGGCAGTGTTATTTTTACACTTCTAAGCTCACTTAAGCATTCATGATGTTGACGTTTATTTGGAAATGTTTCATGAAATGTCCCAGATCTGCGTAGAGAGAAAAGGCCTAGTCCAGCTGGCCGTGTGTGTCCAGATCCGCTCTCAGCGTCCTGGGAGAAAAAACACACACAAAGAAACATCTATAGGACAACTCCAAAAAACATCACTTTTCTGAACGCTTACACATCGTACAAACAGCCTTGAAATGGGAAATTTGAATACTTTAAGATCTTGTAAGTGCAGAAATCCTGTGTTTAAGGGCACTACAGTTCGTCACTGCGTACAACCCTTAAAAGGACAAGTTTGTAGCTTATATAAATATTAATATGAGCTTTTAGGGGTGAACAAGGTAATAATATATGCTCCTGTTGTGTGTTTGATGGAGTAATGAATAGATGGTGAATGTATTGTGTTCTGCAGGTGTGTGTATAGACACACAGATGGTGAATATATTGTTCTGCAGGTATAGACACAGATGGTGAATGTGTTGTGTTCTGCAGGTGTGTGTATAGACACACAGAGGGTGAATGTGTTCTGCAGGTGTGTGTATAGACACACAAATGTGTGTGTATAGACACACAAATGGTGAATGTGTTCTGCAGGTGTGTGTATAGACACACAGATGGTGAATGTGTTCTGCAGGTGTGTATATAGACACACAGATGTGTGTGTATAGACACACAGATGGTGAATGTGTTCTGCAGGTGTGTGTATAGACACAGATGGTGAATGTGTTCTGCAGGTGTGTGTATAGACACAGATGGTGAATGTGTTCTGCAGGTGTGTATATAGACACACAGATGTGTGTGTATAGACACACAGATGGTGAATGTGTTCTGCAGGTGTGTGTATAGACACAGATGGTGAATGTGTTCTGCAGGTGTGTGTATAGACACACAGATGGTGAATGAGGTCATCAGGACAGGTGAGTGCTCCTCTACAGGGATTATGCTGAGCCTCACTCAGATTAACACTGATCCGATTAACAGCTCTCCAGCCCTCTGCTTCAGTGCTGTAAGACTCAGAGAAACATGTGAGAAGTGCTTTACACTTCCTTTATGAACTTCCCCAGCTACTGTATTTATCTTGTCATCTCAGTCAGATGTGGGTTTTTTTTCCAGAAGAATGTGCAATCATTACAGAGTTTCCCAGTTCTTCTGGTTTTCTGCAGGGTTTTCCCCTTGATTGACATCTCATCTCGATGAAGTTAAAATATTAAAGTTAAAAAGTTTACGTGATGCAAGATTATTTCTTTTTTATGGCTCAGAGGAATATTGAGGGTGTCAGACAAAGAAAAGCCTCTGATGCTGTAAAATGATAAAAGACACCAATGTTCAATAAATGCATTTGCAAGCGCTATTAGTTGGAGTATCTGCCAAGAAGTGCAGTTGTGTAACTGGGCGGTTTATGGTTACCAGGAAAAATGGTAAATTGACATTTATATAGCGTGAGCTTGTCAGCGCAAACACAACTCATCCAGTCAGAACTTAGATTCAGAATGACTACTTTATGTTCGGAGAAACCCAGAAATCACTATGATCACACTGTATAAAGCTCTGAGTTGAGTTTTTCTAAAGCGCTTTAGGTACAGTAATGTGGTTACTGCATGCAAAACACATTCATTTCTTTTAAACGTAAGATTTGATCACATATCACATGGTTACAGCAAATTCTTGACATTGCAGGCAGGAGTGGGGTGATGAAATCAGTTGTAATGACAAGACAGTAGGAATCTGCACAATTACAAACATGTTCTCTCATTCTGGGTAAAACTAGTTCAACAAGAAACCCCAAAGATGAGCGAGGGAGATGAGAGTTTGTTTACTGAGATACTGGCTATAAACAAGTGATATAGTAACTATAGCTACACTAAACAGATCCACAGTTATGTTAATGAAGACGGATCAGGTCATACCCACGGCTGGGAATGGGGGGTTACGAGGGGGGACGACGTTCCAGTTCAAAGTTAGATTTTTTAAAGGAAATTAAAAGGATTTCTATATTTTATTCACTCAATAGCCTGCGAAGGAAAGTGATACGAATTCAGCACAAAAACATTATTATAAATGCATCGGTCGGTGTATTCTACATTTGGTTACACTACCGATTTTCGTGATTGGCCATAATATCTGCAGGTTGCAGTCGATGGACATGCTTGTCTATCAGTGCATGTTCTCAGAACCGATCTTCAGAGCAAACTTCAGGTAAATTAAGTGGGATGAACTGAGATTTTACCCGAAAATTGGAATGAAAACCATTACTTTTATAGACTTTAAATTTGATATATGGATAAAACAGAATGCAAATTTAATGCAAACTCTGTCTAATGATGTCTTGCCTGAAAAGAGACTGTTTCCGTTATGAGACACATACCTGTAGTAGAGCTGCACGATTAATCATTAGAAGATCAAACACCCACTCAACCTTATTCCTAAATGACAATGATTCGTCTACTAAAGCTCTGACAAGTCTGATCACGGCGAACATTCAGATCTGTGTTGGCACTACCGCTAGTCTATAGATATGAAACAGCTTCACAAACAGTATTTTAAACAGTATCATTATTACTGTGTTACAATTATTCATATTATCACAGAAGTACTGGGATAAAAGTTTATAGTTTGGATATAAACACTGATGTCTATGGTAGTGATCGAAATAGAGCAAATCACCTTTTGAAAGTAACTTGACGCTTCAAATAGATTGTATCAACTATATGTTAAGATATATAACTAGTAATTATATTGTTACACCAGTAGGTGTACAAGTGGCTGTTAAAAAAATGTATTTGTCATTGAATCATTCATTCAAGAGATTCATTCAAAAACACTGATTCATCCAGTAATGAAACGAGATAAGTGAATCATTAAATAATTTATTCAAACAGATTTAAAAAAAAAATAATTTGAATTCATTAATTTTATTTTTAAATAGACTGCAGCAATTAACATTTTGTCAGAACCTCTAGTAAATGACATGCCATTACATGAATATGTGTCTATTCAGAGCTGTGAGAGAATCGTGATCTTAGTTTAAAAACAAAAAAAGTTGTGATTCTCAATTTTCAGAATTGTGCAGCTCATTGAGTAAAAGCAGTATCACAACCTCATGTGATGAAGCAGGTTGTGAGAAGGAAGGGGAGATCAACTCATTTTTTTCTGTTCAAAATATTCTTCAAAAAAATTATAATCAGCAGTTGAAATTATTTCTGAAAATTCTTATATTAGAATACATATGTTTAAACACCAATGTCTATGGTTACATCCTAAAAACACACATTATTCAATAATATTATTATGTATTCTAGAAGTATTATCCAAATTATTTACATTTAATAATGACATTAACTTCCCTTTCTCTTAAAACTGGATTCCTCTTTAAATGAGTTTAATAATTGTTGATTTTCAAAGCACTAAACTGAGAGTTCGCCATCCAAAACATTCTGCACTTTTTCTACTTTAACCTGAAGACAAATGTTTTTAAAAGGTTTCTGTGACCTGTTAAATTCTGCATGTACATATGCAGATTTGTATGCAATGGCCCGGTTTCACAGATTAGGCCCTAGTTCAATTAGGGCATTTAAGTAGCTTTTATAAACATGCCTTAGAAATATTTGCATCTTGAGACAACACAATGGCACTGATATATGTTAAGATTTGTCAGTACAAGTTGCTTTCAGTTCAGACAGCTCAAATTTGCATTTTAATCTGGGACTAAACTCAAGCCATGTCTGAGAAACAGGAGGAATGTATCTTTAATTTGGCCAGATTTAAACAGGTAATTATCTCCAAGCAGAGATACTGTTGAATGAAGAAAAGTTTGTGCCACACACAATTCATAAATTGAATCAACTAGAGTCTCCCCAGTAAATCTCAGCCATTTTTAGCCCTGGTTATAAAGATGGACAACATCTGATTCAACAGGCTCAGTCATGTTCTACCGGTTTCGTCTATTTGTTATTGAACTATTCAGACCTTTGTTGTGACATAGATTTGCTACATATTGCATCACAAGGTATGACGCTGGAAAGTACTTACCCCTCACTGGTTGAAGGTGTGTCTTCACTGCCCGCACCCTGTTGCTGTTTGGCATCAGGCAATGACTGTGGCGGCTCACAGTGCGATGGCCTATGACCCGACGGATGGCGTCCGATGAAAGAGGTTTGAAGGCGAGGTCTGACAGGTTCTCCCCAAGGCCGAGGCAATGTAGACGTACATGAAGGTGTCCATGTGTAAGGGAGTGGCGGGTTCTCCTGACAGAACACAGCCCGGGCTTCAAAATACGCTTGAGAGCCAGAAACACTGGAGGTGTTTGATGGAGTCCACTTCCCAGTTGGGGGGCAGGTCGTGGATGGAGGGCTTGGCACTGGGTGGTGCAGAGTGGGACAGGAAGGTGGAAGCCGTGTCCTTGAGACAGGGGGAGTCGTTGGGGGGAAACCTTTCGAGTGCATTGTTGTGGTCTCGCCCTCATTGTGGGTCTTGCATCCTTGATGAGGCGCAGAACCTCGCAAGCCTGCATTGTATTCCTGTTCAATGCAGGAACCCTGCAAAGCATCCGGCCTCAGTGGCTGAGCAGTTGCTCTCTGCATGTGTGTCCTGTTGGGGGGAGCAGTCTCTCTTTGTGTTAAAGTGCGGAGTCGCTGCCCTCTGCACTGTGAATCACGAGCCCGTTCCTCAGCGGGAAACCCTACGCTGCTTTCAAATGTGTTGTCCATGAGCATTTCTGGGGGTGGAGGCGGGAGGCTGTCTATATCCAGATGCTCAGGTTTGTCAGACGGTCTGGGTTCAAGCGAACGGATGCTACTCTTGATGTTCCTACTGGTGATAAGTGCTCCTCTGCTGGACTGCAGCAGTGGGAGAGAGCATTTCTTGTTGTTGCCCCTAACTCTCACTGGTCTTTGGTCTACAGGACTTTGTCTTGAATTATCCTCAACCCCTTGGCTAAACGTATTAATGAGCCTCTTGACAGCATGTCGCCCCGGTGGTTCTGGAGTAAACTTTGGAGGAGAGCTAGATTGTACTGCCCTGAAAGGCCCTTTGCTGCCATACTGGAGGCCGTAGTACCTTGCTGAGCACTGTCCTACAGATGAACCTCTTACCATCTTTGTCCGTACACGGCCTCCATGATCTTCTGGGAGATTTTTTTTTCTCCTCCAGTGCATGTTCCTCGGGTTTCCTTGTTCTTCATTAGGATCTGATTCTTCTGCTTTGCTACACAAGCACTCGGCGGATTGCGAGCGCTTTGGCCGTCTTAAATGGCGGTGTTTTAGTTTCATCTGAAAGGTATTGTCTGCGGTTTTTGGCCGTCTGATTTTCCTTTTCAAGTTACTGGTCTTGACTTGATCTTGGTTTTGAATGCCACCCTGATCTGGGGGAAAGCTGGAGTTTGTTTCAGAAGAACCACTCATTGTTCCCCTTGTCTTGTCGGTCAACCTCCCTAGCTCATCTTTTCCACTGACGTCATCCTCAAGTTCAGCATCTTCATCATCCTCATCTTCATCATCATCATCATCATCATTATCTGTGCCTTCCTCGTTGGTATTAAGGAGTTGCTGATCTGGAGAGCAGCCAGTGGTAAAGACAGATGTTATTCCAGCGTTTGCTCCAGATCCCAAGCTCCCTCTATTCCGACGGAAGCCATTCTGGCACTCGTTGTCCGCCCCTATGCCGCTGTCCTCACTGTGCAGCGCAGAGTCCTCTGGGCCAGGCTTCCTGAGGGCAGCAGCTTCCACACGGGACATAACCTGCTTCAGGCGCTCCTCAGCCGCATGCTTAGCCAGCAGCTTTTCTCCTAAGACCTCAGACAGGGACCCAAAGTAGTCAGCTAGCTCCTGTAAGGCTGCGTCACCCAGGCACTTCACAGAGTCTCCCACTGAGATCATCTGAACTGTGGAGTGAAGAAGCATGTGCTGCAGCAGTTCGGAGGGAATCTGTTTCAGGTCGTTGCTTGGTTTGGTCGTAGGTGGATAGTCTTTAAGTAAAGCGGGCCATTTCATGTTGTGTCCATGTTCCCTCAGCAGCTGCTCGCCTTCAGCGGCCATTTCCTCCAAAGCCTGGTTGATCTCTTCGTAGTGCACGACTGCTACAGCTACTGCGGTCTGTATGGAGAGATGGGTCTGAGCAGCCTGGCTCACAAGCCCTAAAAGAGACTCGTATTTGGAAATGCTGGGGTTCAGGTATGCATAGGCTGCCTGGTGGGCTTTCAGTATGAACTCTGCCTTTGACTGCGCATAGGAATTTTTTCTCAGTCTCTGTTTCCTCTGCCTCCTCCGCTTTCCTTGCTTATCTTTTGTCCGTATCTCCTCTATTCCTTCTTTCTGGTTTTCTAAGAGGCCCTCTTGTGTACTCTGTTCATCCTGAGAGCGGACCACATCTAGCATCTTCACAGAAGCATCTTCTTCGACTGTCACAGCGGCATCACAAACTATATAATCGACTGAGGATCTCTTACCTTGAATGTGTTTTGCATTCTCTTGTATGTCTAGTCCTTCTGAAGCAGTGTTTATCTCTGCTTTGATTTGCAGTTGTGCCCCATCAGAGGGCAGGTCAGGAGTTTTCTGGCTTTCTGGTGTTCCAGAAAGCAAAGCTTTTTTGCTGAAGAGTTGACCTTTAGAGGGAGAGCACCCCATGTTGATGGGAGAATCCTGTTGCTTTTCTTTTGATTGCCCGCAGATTTGAAAGTGGTGTGTCAGAAAACCTCAACTTGGTTCTTGTTTACGTAACATACCAATTGTGTACCGTTGTCCTTTACTGTCCCTGTCCACAATCCCTGTCTTTCTCTTCTTATTACCGCTGGCCAGTTGGTTTTGTATGCCATTGAGAGCCCAGGCTGAAGAACAGGATTGAAGCTTCCAGTAACCCCCCCCCCTAAATCACGCTACAGGAATAAAGCGCATGCTTAAGAACATAAGCTCATCTCACTAATCAGATTCCCTGCTGGTTACCTTGTCTTCTATTCTTTTTACCACTAGTTAATTCTGATTGAAATAACATTATATATGCGTTAGAATCAAGACATATAGTACAAATCTTTAGTGACTTCAGTTTTTTCTACATTGGAAACAATTTTCAAAAAACAAACCTGTTTAAGTGACTGTATCAATTCCGTTTCTGTGAAATTGAACAACAACCAGCAGATGATGAATTAAGTTCAGTGTGGCTTGAGGTTGAAGTATTTATAGATGTTTACTTCTGACTGAAATCCTCCCTGGATTTATGCCAGTGATGTCTGCAATCTAAACAGTGCGAAATTATCCACAAGAATCACAAGTAGTGGCAGACGCTGATAATGACATTAAAGTTCAAAGCTCAAATCAGTTTTTATAGTTTATTAAATGTACAGATTTACATATACAATATGCAAAAAGAAACAGTACAGCAAGAGGTGTGTAATTTATGTGCCATTGGTCAGATGTAGCAACGGTTTGGTTCGATATTTTTAGGATTACACACTTCACCATCATACAGCAAAATTCATCAAATCACCGTTTTAGCAAGTTTCATCCTAGGTTACATGGAGTATTTATATATGTACAATGTATATCACTGCAAAAAATGCTTTTCTTACTTAGTATTTTTGTCTTGTTTCCAGTCCAAATATTAAAAAATTCTTAAATAAAGATGTCTTTACTAAAGTAGTATTTTTGTCTTGTTTCCAGTCCAAATATTTAAAAATTCTTAAATAAAGATGTCTTTACTAAAGTAGTAAAATGCCATAAGATATTATGTCTTGTTTTCTGGGAATATAAATAAAAAATAAGTGTTTTTTTGCTTAAAACAAGCAAAATAATCAGCCAATGGGGTAAGAAAAATTATCTTGTTTCTGTTTGAATTAAGATTATTTTTCTTACCCCATTGGCAGATAATTTAGTTTTTTTTAAGCAACAAATCACTTAATTTTGATTTCTTTCCCCAGAAAACAAGACATAATATTGTATGGCATTTTACTTATCTAGTAGATCAGGGGTCCCCAACCTCCGGGCCGGTCCGCGGGTCATTTGGTACCGGGTCGCACAGAAAGAGTAAATAACATACATTATTTCCGTTTTATTTATAATCTGAGTCTGAACGATGTTTTATTTTGAAAAATGACCGGATTCTCTCCGTTACATCCGTCTATGACTCACTCTTGGTGCATAGCAACACGCTGGTCTCGGTCACGTGACACGTTACCGCTAAAAATAAACTCACAAGCTAGCAAAATGAGTAAAAAACAAAGTCTCTGGAAAGTTTCTTTGCGAAGGGGAAACGGCCCAGCGAGGAGACAGAAGAAGAGCCTACGACTTCCGAGAAAAAGAAAGCTGCATTTAACAGACAATACCAGGAGTCCTACTTGAAATATGGATTTATCGCTAGAGGTGATTTACACGCACCAAGCCTGCTCTGCATAATACGTGGCAACCAGTTCTCTAATGAGGCAATGAAGTCTTCAAAACTGCTTCGCCACTTGGAGACCAAGCACCCGCATTAAAAGACAAGCCTTTTGAGTATTTTGAAAGAAAAAAGTGTGAACAAGAAGGCCAGAAGCAATTACTGAGGGCCACCACATCAATAAATGCGAGTGCACTAAGAGCATCATACTTGGTGGCTAACCGTATTGCTAAGGCTAAGAAGCCATTCACTATTGATGAAGAATTGATCCTTCCCGCCACAAAAGACATTTGCCGTGAACTTCTAGGAGACGCTGTGGTTAAAAAGATAGCACAGGTGCCTCTTTCAACTAGCACCGTCACTCTGCGCATTGCCGAAATAGCAGAGGACATTGAAACACAATTGTTGGAGAGGATAAATACATCACCGTGGTACGCACTCTAGGTTGACGAGTCAGATATTTGGTTGACAGATACTGACAACAAGCCAGGCAATACTACTTGTTTATGTGCGTTATCTTTATCAGGAGGATGTGCATGAGGATATATTATGTGCACTATCGTTGCCAACCAAAACCACAGACGCAGAACTATTCAAGTCGCTGGATGACTATATATCAGGAAAACTGAAATGGTCCTTTTGTGTTGGCATATGCACAGACGGAGCTGCTGCCATGACTGTACGGCTGTCTGGTTTAACTGCTCGGATTAAAGAGGTTGCACCAAATGTGAGTCTACGCATTGTGTCATTCACAGGGAAATGCTGGCTAGCCGAAAAATGCCACCGGAACTTTACAGTGTATTGAATGATGTTGTTAAAGTAACCACATTAAAGCACACGCCCTTAACTCACGTCTGTTCGAGCAGCTTTGTGAGGAGATGGACACGGAGCACAGACGCCTTCTCTTATACACAGAAATAAGATGGTTATCCCGAGGGAGATTGCTGGCCAGAATGTTTGAATTATGAGAGCCGCTACAGAGATTTCACCGCTGGCAGCACATTTCACGAGGAATGGGTCGCAAAACTCGCTTACTTATGCGACATATCTCCCAGCTGGTATACGATCACCTGTCTTCGCTTTTAAAATAGTTGGAGCGCTAGTTCCCAACCACAAAAGACCCACAAACTGCCAAGGAATGGATTTGCGACCCATTTGTCAACAAACCAGATGAATCCAAATATTGTCTGATATTAAGTGTCTGATATACTGTGGCGCAAAAAAGGTTGGGGACCGCTGTGGTAGATGCATCTTCATTTAAGAATTTTTTGAAATTTGGACTGGAAACCAGACAAAAATACTAAGAAAAGCATTTTTGCAGAAGATGAAAAATCCAGATTATTTAAGAAAGTCTGAAAGATTCACTGTTCTGGCCAAGGAAGTGTATGTTTGTTTCTGGAATTGCTGGAAGAATACAAGACAACACTTTTATTTTTATCTCGTAGTGTGTCTTTGCATCACCCGGAAATGGCGGCGCACTGTGGGGTCTATACCGCCAAAAAAATCCTCAGTCTTGATAGTACTGAAAACATCTTTAGAAATTACACTGATCTCGATCCCCGATGGTGCTACACTAGGGCTGATGACGCCTGGAGTGATCCGGTCTGCTACATATTGTACGGTAATGTCCGCGGTGGCTGTGTCCTCTTTAATGTGTTTAGCCAACCTCCCCATAATCGATGCCCTCGAGTTCTCCGACAGCTCCCATAGGACTATGTAGCACTTTGGGATAAAATGACAAAAGATTATGCCATAGTTGGATGCCAGGATGGCCGAGGCCTGAACAATGTGCCGCTGTTCGGTCTTGTTTCTTTCAATATAAATAGGAATAAAGCAAAGCCAGACAAACAGATGAATCAATATGCTGAAGATGATGACGCCAGTCTCGTTGAAATCATCTGGCACTTTTCTACCCTTAAATGCAATAATGAAACAAATGAAGGCCAATAGAGCTATGTAACCATGCATCACCGCAAAACCTATGATGGAGCCCTCATCACAGACAACATATTTTTTTAGGCCACTCTGCTCAGGCCACTTTATATCTGGTCCTGGAGACTTTCCTAGAGTCATCCAGAACAACAGGATGATTCCCTGAGCACCGGTAAGCAGGACCAAATTGATAACAGGCTTGTAGAACTTTTTAAGCTGGTGCTGCTTGACCGGATCAAAGGCCAGGAAAGCCAGGAAAGTGCGGAAGGCTTTAACCAGGATGCAGGAAACGCAGAGGGTGAACCCGAGACCGTACAAGGCTTGCTGAGCCCTGCACTGGTGCTCGTTCGGCCGGCCGATGAACATGATCACGCTGGCGAAGCTGACCATCAGCCCCAGGAACATGAAACAAGACATCGTGTTGTCAGCCTTTTTGATGACAGTGGTGTTTTTGTGCACACTGAAAATGATGAATGAGCTGAACACTAGCATCAAGCCTATCGCGGTGGCCGCTAGCAGAGCTATGGGATAACTGCCATCCCAAACCAGATAAATCTCCTGGAAATACTCGCATTCACTTGCTCCCGTAGTAGACCATTTTCCTTCGGGACATTTCAGGCATTCAGGGAAATCTGAAAAGGAAAACACACTTATTTAGTCATCAATTTGAACTAGGAAAGCACAATATATAGTCAAACCAAAAATGATTCAAACACAGACTGAATGAAAATTTCGTCAATGGTGGGGAAAGAGTTCAAATAATAGGCTTGTTGGCAAGAAATACCTCTGTGACATACTGCCGTGAAAAACGCAAATGCAGTTACTACATATTTTGTCATAACTTTCTGTTTTGACTGATGGGTTTGGCTTACCATGCTCAATAATTGAAATAATAAATATAAGACACTTGAGGCTGGGACAAAGGGTTAATGTGATTTAAGCAAAAATGTGTTTGTTTGTTTGTTTTTTTTGGGGGGGGGGGGGGGGGGGGGCGCTATAGCGCCACCTATTGGACAATATGGGTCATACTCTCTCAACCTCTCCTCGATTTTTGAAATACCATATGGCCAAGTTTCAAGTCTCTAGCACTTACGGTTTTGGGCTGCACAATCAGTTTTACTGCAGAAGAAAAATACTAATAATACCAATCCTAACATTTACAATAGTGTTTCAGCACTTTGTGTAATAATAATAATAATACGACAATCTGAAGACCGTTCCAGTGTTGCTGTGTTCTGCTATTTGTAGTCAGATACTCTGTATCAAAAATTTCCAAGTGAATTCTGTGAATTAATTCTGATTTACCGTATCCATCAGTATATTTTCCTTCAGAACATTCAACGCAGTTGTAGCAGCAGGGGATCTTGGACTGGTTCTTCGCAGTGCCAGGTGTGCAAGAGTTTGAGCATCTGGCCAAGGGTATCTGGAGGACAAAAGAGACACATCTCAGTGATGGTTGTTTTCTTATGGTGGTGGTGATCGAGAGAATAGCAAAAGAAGAGACAGCACAACTCACGCTGTTATTTATCGACTGGAATTCACTGAATATCTCCACGTCTCCTTTTTTCAAGAGGAATTTCCCCACAATTTCAATAATTCGTTCATCATCTTTTTCCTTCCACATTATGAGGTCGTAACCATCCACAAAGTCACCATTTTCGTCAAAGAAATATCTAGTGCCATCGAGCGTGAAATTCACACTGTGCATACTTTCCAATAGCTGCAAAAGAGTACAAGTGTTCTTGAGATTAAACAAGAGATTAAAAGGAAACACTGGAGAATATGGTGTTTGATCGGTAACACTTTACAGTAAGGTTCAATTAATTATCTATGAACAATAAACACCATTTATTAATTTAGGTGAGTGGTTCCCAACCTTTTTTTTTCAGTTGAACGTTTTAGATGTAAAATATTTGTTTGAAGTTCCCCTGGGATTTTAAAGTCTGCGTGAACCGGAAGTTGCAAACGACTTTTCTCAAGTGTTGTGACGCATTTCCGAGTGAAACGGAATATTGAACAGAGGGCAGGGTTTTACTTTAGCGCTCCTCTTCTCCATCTCTCGCCCATAGCAGAGTAACGGTTTGAGGGGAGTGGTTAAGCGTTTAAGCAACCCAGGCCGTCAAACCTATGTCATCAGAAAAAGAACCATTCCAGACCGGAAGTAACTTTTCAGACTTTGATTAAAGATAACCACGGCAAACTATTTTTTTCTGTGTATTAACTTGCACGGATTAATTGTTCACCACAAGACTAGTAATATCCGCTAACAAAGTAAATAGGGTCAATTTTGATTTCATGCCGACTTTAAGTTAATAATATTAGAATATGCCATATTCGCATGTACTCGGTTTTCTGATGTCGGTTAATGGTCACATGCCAATGGAAGTAAATTAATGACAAATGTATTTGAAATAAAAAAGCATGTTGAACTGCACTAATTGAAAATAAAACTATTGCTTTAACAGTTCTTGCATTGTAATACACTGTATTTACAGGGCTTGCATTTTAGGGGCTGCAATTCAACATGGTTGTATATTTAAGCTGTGAATATTTAAATTCAAAAAATTTCACACACATTTTCAGTATTTAAAATTCAATAATCCACATTCGCCATCCAGACTTCACTTCCAAAATATTCATTCTGTTCAAAAATTAAAACCTATAATTTTTGACAGGCAATATTCAGTCCATTTTATTTTGCTTAACAAATTCACTTCCACAAATTCAGTGGTTCAAATTCGACAGAAAGTTCAACGTTGCACATCCGGGAAGTAGAGTTGTCACGGTTTGGGTTTTTGCTTCTTGTTCTTGTCATTGTCATGTTTCTGTGTCTTTCATGTGATTCCCTGTTTGTCATGTGATCCTGCCATGTGTCTTGTCACTTGTTAATTGTCTGATCATTGTTCACAGGTGTTCCTTTGTCTTGCAATTAGTCTGTGTATTTAAGCCCTCATGTTTGCCCTGTGTCTTTGTCTAGTATTCAATGTTTCATGCCTTTGTTTTGTGTTTGATTACGTGTGTTAATTAAAGTTGCGTTTGGGTTCTCAACCAGCTTGCCTCCAGTGGATCATTCGCAACAAGAGTACCAATCTCCATCTGCTATTGCCCCATTACGCATCTTCTGAAAGAGATACTGAATCTCCTGATCAAAACACAGGCGAAGAACAAGCAGAAATGTGAACTTTAAACAAAAACAAAAAACACTGGCAGGGAAAGAGTTCAATATACAACCATGTTGAATTTCAGACCCTAAAAATGCAAGCCCTGAAAATACAATGCATTAAAATTCAGGCACTGTTAAACCAATAAATAAATAAAAAGTCAATTTGTGCAATTCAACATGCTTTTTTGTTTCAAATACAGTACATTTGTCATTATTTGTCTTCCATACACGACAAGCAAGTAAATAGAAAAATTTGTCAATCTTTATTAGAGCGTTTTATTTATTTTGACTGTGCTGGAATGTACTGAAACCTCTTTTAAGTTGTGATAGTGTCTCAGTCCACATTACATTCACACTGCAACCCAATCAAATTGAATAATAATAATACTTTTATATGTTTTTAATATTATTATCATTAAGTTTTAACTAATTAAAAAAATATATGTTGTAAATTAGTTATTGAATTTTGAAATAAAACATAATCAAAATATTTATATTCATGTCTTAAATTCTGCACTTTCCAAAGTTCAAGCCCTTGAGCTTTAAAGGGGTGGTTGAATATGATTTAACTTTTCTAACTTTAGTTAGTGTGTAATGTTGCTGTTTGAGCATAAACGACATCTGCAAAGTTACGACGCTCAAAGTTCAAAGCAAAGGGAGCTATTTTCTTTTAAAGAAATTGCATTTTAAGGACTACAAAAAACGGCTGGTAGGGACTGCACGACATTCCTCCCGGGTTAGTGACACCACCAACCCTAGAATTGGATACTGAGCACCCACCCCCTAAGCACGATCTATAGATTATCAAGACAGAATATGCTAATCAATGACTAAAAGGCAACTACACAAGCTCTTGAAGATCCACCCCCTGTGCCAGGAGCAGAAGCTCATTTGCATTTAAAGGATCAGACATGAAAATGGTGCGTTTTTGCTCACCTTCAAAAAGTGACAACTTTAACATGCTATATAAAAATATCTGTGGGGTATTTTGAGCTAAAACTTCACATACACACTGGGGACATCAAATACTTATTTTACATCTTGTGAAAAGGGCATTATAGCACCCCTTTAAAGGACAAGTTCGGTATTTTACACTTAAAGCCCTGTTTACAGACCGTATCTGATGAAATAGAACGGTTAAGATTAAAATTTGGACACATGCTCCTGTCCCGAGAATTTTAGGTTTATTTAGCTTTTGTGGACCTATTTTGCCAAACGCGTCACACCCAGATTCTTCCGTTGAGAGCTTGAATAATAGACACCAGTTGGTGGCGATAATGCACCTTTGCCAATTGCAAGCAAACCGCTGGCATTTCATTGAATACACAGAAGAAGCAGAAGAAGAAGCGGCGGAGGAATATCGTACCTCACACAGCACATTCAATACAAGTCAATGGAGGTGGACAAACACTACGATAAAACCTGTTGGAAAGCATCTTTTTCAGTGATTTTTTTTGGGATCATATCAGTGAACACCCCTGACCACTCGGTGAGTTTCACGTCTTTGTAAACGAAAGTTTAATGTGTTTTAGGAAGGAATCTGCCAGTGCACATAGACAACCATTGTGGGGGTGGGGGGGGGGGGGGAAGCTAAATAAACCTAAAATTCTCGGGACAGGAGCATGTGTCCAAAGTTTAATCTTAACCGTTCTATTTCATCAGATACGATCTGTAAACAGGGCTTTAAGTGTAAAATACCGAACTTGTCCTTTAAACAATGCAAATCCTTGAGCTTTTATTTTGTTGGAAAACCGATAAAATGCTGTAAACTTTTGTTCACAAAAATGTTTGAAATTATGCAAATGTATAGCGGTAATGTGGTTCTAGGTTCTAGATCTAGGCTAATGTTGATTTCTACATATACAAATGCATTTTTAATATACAAACAGTTGCAACAATTAGCATCAGTAAATGTATTGCGAACGAGCATGAGTTAACCATGAGCATTAACCTAATAAACGTCATGTTAATCAGGTGAACCTCACGGTGAAGTGTTCTCCTCTTATTTTAAGTTCAAAGCGCCGTGGGCTTGAGAGATCTCACCTTCCAGGGAGGGAAGTTGTTGTCTCCGGAGCAGGCGGTGTCGTTGCAGTCCAGCAGTGTCCTGAGCCCGTGTGCTATAGCATATATGGCCACCCTCTCCATGTAGGCCTCTCTCAGGTCCACTGCGTACAGCACGTCATCTGCAGAGCAGTTTCTGGGCCAAAGCGAGCAGTTCAGTCTCAGCTGCTTGTACTCTTCTATGAAGGCATTTCTTGCTCCTGGCGTCGGCCTGAGGTTTCTCAAGTAGTCTTCAAACCCTGGTATGTTTCCCATGGTAAAGGATAAGCCAAAGATTTGACCCACTTTGTTTATGTCGTTCATCTTTGTTAAGGGCCGGTAAATGGACCAGGCGTCGCTCGCGATCCAGACTCTGCTTGTGTTGGTTTGGATCATCTCCTTGAAAAGCTTCTCCACCAGCTGTGGCTTCAGGATGAGCAGCACCACCTTGGCGTGAGACTCTCTAATGCTCTTAGCAGCATCTTTGATGTACTTATCCACATCGACGTGGTCCAAGTAGTGCGTTACCACTTTCTCAAAAGCGACACATATTGTTCCGGCTGACTGTTGCGCAAAGCTTTGGTAGGCGGCTCTCCCGTAGTCATCATCTCCATACACGACACCAACCCAGTTCCATGAGAAATGAGACATGAGCTTGACCAGCGCCTGAGTCTGGTAGATGTCACTGGGAATAACACGCATGAAGGACGGGTACCGCAGTTTGTCGCTCAGGACTGGAGCAGAGGATGAGGTGCTGACCTGTTGGCAGATAAATATTATGCCTTAACACCGTGTCCTAAACAGATTTGATGCTGCAACATGCAATCAAAGGCGTCTTTTCCATGTTAATCAGAGTTTAGTCCGATACGTGACAATTCTATTTTAGAAACGGTTTGGTAACACTTTACAATAAGGTTTAATAAACCTTAACATTAGTTAATGAATTAACTAACATGAACTAACAATGAGCAATACATTTGCTACTGTATTTGTTAATCTTTGTTAATGTTAGTTAAAAATCCAACTGTTCATTGTTTGTTCGGGTTACTGTAGTTAATAGTGCATTAACTAATGTTAACTAATACAACTTTTGATTTTAATAATACATTAGTAAATGTTGAAATGAACATGAACAAAGATTAATAAATGCTGTAAAGTGCAGTTCATTATTACTTCATGGTAACTAAATAATGTAGTTAACTAATGTTAACTAATGAAACTTATTGTAAAGTTTTATAAACGGTTTCTATCCCTGCGACAATGCGGCTGAAACAACATCATGCAAAATATGATAATGATATTCTCAGGTACTAATTATGTGCTGAAACAACACAATTTACCTCAGATCCTGAAAATAAATAAAAGGAAACTCTGAAAAAACAAGTGTATTCTATGTCAAAGAAGACTGTTTCAGTCACTCATGTGTTTTTAATAATGTTCAAATGGCATAACATTTATGATGCTCTTCCCCACCCACAAGCTCTTCTGATTGGATGATTTTGGACTGATTTGGTTGCGAGTGCAGACAGACCCCGCCCACAAGCTCTTCTGATTGGCTGATTTTGGACTGATTTGGTTGTGAGTGCAGAGAGACTCCGCCCACAAATGAATCTGTCAAAGGAATCTTATCGCATATTGTCAGGTTAGTACACGGTGTCATTTCACAGGCAAAATCCAGTCATTCAGTAGGAATCTGCGTGATTGGGACGTTTGTGTCAGGACGGAAGATTCCCCCACGCATCTGATTCAAGTTGGTCACACAAATTCAACAGACCAACCGAAAGCTGCTTGGTTTGAAGGTGGCTTCATTGTGAGCTGTGCTTCATACATCGCTGATGTGTCTGCACTTTTAGTCACTTATAATGAAAGCATGACTGGTTTACTGACTGAGTTACAGAGAGTTTTACTGGTCTGAAAGCAAAACTGACAATTTTGTCATCAGAAGGAGGATTCAGCTCAGCAAGTTCCTTGTAGCGTCAATCAGACACGCACTAACAATTCATTATATTTAATGAATAATCCAGCAAACTCACTCTCCCAACAAAGGTCTATGAAACTCCCCACAAAACTAACATCACAAATAAAACTTACCCACTGGCAGAACCTGGTGTCCTGTTACAGGACACATTAAGACTGATAACAAGTTTTACGACCCCAAAAGAATTTCCAGAGAGTTGTCGTGACTCTATCTTTATTCTTTCTGAGAAGGGAGAAATAAACGATGTTATATATTCTATATATATATAACCACTTGAGAAATGTAAATGTATCTAATTTTCCCATCTCATGATTTTCCTTTTATGTGGGTTGGCTTATGTTTTCTTGTAAACTCTAATGGGTCAATGTTTCAAACTTTGCAAACTATGGTTAACCAAAAATCATATGTGACACGTTTGGTCTCTATAAACTCCAAATTTCGTCCCCCGTTTGTTAATTTACATTACATTTGGCTAACTTTGTGACGCATTATTATTATAAGAATCTTTAAGATTCTTTTTTTAAACACCCAATGAAGTCACATATTCAAATGCCTCCTAGAACACAATGGGTCGTAAAAAATTCCCTCCAAAGGAAACACTTCTTATTGGCTCACAGACCCCCAGAGGGTGTGACATCTTCATGCTTTAAAAATCACTGATCACAAGATCAGCCGCTCTCTTAACCCTCTCTTACTCTTTTGGTCCTTCCTGAGAAGTCCTAATGTGAAGATGATGCTGAACTAGAAGTCCCCCAAGGACCCCCAAGCTTGTGCCAGGCTTCGGCCATGTCTATCCATTCACCAAAGATACTCTAACTCCAACTGGTTCTCTCTCATCAAGACAACATCAGCAAAGATCAACTGGAGCCACCACAAATTGCATCAGGACAGTTTAATTCAAATGGGTGAGACATACAATGCAAGTATCAAACTTAGTCTCATTATTTGATACATTAAGTATCCTTACCCCTTTTTAAGAAGGGCACGTTAGAACTAAACTGATGGTTTGCTCAAGGCTGATGATCTGCTGAATTTCAAACAATGCTATAACTTCTTGCTTTCCTGTATTCTGCTTCAGTCTCTTTCCCTTGGTAAACTGTATGCATGTATTGTATGTGTATGTTAGAGTAGTTTAAATGTTTAGTCTAGTTAATAAAGTCTTGTTCATATCACACGTAAAGTTGTCCGTGTCTCAAGCTCATATCCGGAGTCACTAATCATAGATTTTTGGCTACTTGCTCTTAGTAGTATAAGTAAGAAAGACATTTCTCATTCCCCGGAAATGTACATTTCTATTAATCAATTAATAACCAATATTGAGAGAATAATGTAGCTACATCAAGTTAATCCGATTAACTGATCCAAATATTCATAATCAATTATAACAAGTTATGATCGGTTATTAATATTTCATAGAGCTAATTTGCTACATCCTAATATGACTTGTGTGCTACATTACACATTTCCTATAGCTATATTTCTGTGATGGATAGACCAACATTAGTTTACAACAAGTGTTAATCAGTAGTGATCTTTCCGTGTTTTAATCTACGACTTGTGTGCTACATTACACATTTCTAGAGGTATTAGGCATGTATAAATAGGCAGTGTTGTGTGTAATGCGTTACAAAGTAACGCATTACAGTAACGTAACTTTTTCGGGTAAAAAGTAGTGTAACGTGCTACTACTGAAAATTTGGTAAAGAAACGTAGTTACTTTTTCAATTCGCCACAACGTTACTTTTCCCAGGGACAGATTTGACAGCGACAGTGTCTTCTCAGCTGCACGCTTGCAATAGTCACAAGCTCCACACGGTACGTGACAGAGGCTGGAAGCAGAGCAGTCAATTCTGTGAATTACACTACGCAAACTAAAAGTAATACTACCTACCGGATGAAAAAGGGTTGGCATTTAAAACACCAAATATTAAGGATTGACATATAAAGCAAAATAATATTCGATGACTGTTCAAAAATCGTACCTCTCCCCCCACATGCTCACCGGTAAGACGGCGTTCACCCAAATCCCGCTCCGACATTAAATTTCTCTGTACTGTAGGCTAATAGGCCTACGTGTTGTAGCCTAGTTATTAAAGAAAACGATTTAGTTTCATATTTATGTTTAAATAAAATAATTATTTTTTAAATCTAATTTATGTTGATTATATGAAAAGTGAAAAGCATGAGTTAGATCATAAGATGCGCAATCGGGAGACAAATGGAGTGGGCAGACATGATTTTGACCACTTCATTAAGTTTGTTTTTGTAGAAAGCCTTTCTTTAAAGTGAATTCCATGTCCCTCCGCCATGTCCCGAGCGCTTAAGGCTGATGATCGGTTTTTGGGGACGCACCGGCACACGTCGGCCCGCCCCCAATTCCTTTCTTCCTGGACGTGCATGAAGAGGTCATGAGACTACTCAGCGGCCTCTTCTGCCTTCTCTGTCCTCGATGAGGTCGCGGCCAGAGGGTACACTGGGGTTCCCCCCTGTGGAGTGTTCTGTGGCAACACAACTGTGTCCCCGCAGCGCCTCCACTGGTGTGGCGACCCTAAGCACCCACCCACCCCAAAGCATGTAGGTTTTTTGTCTACTCCGGTGGCAGAGACCTATAGAGCTGCGGGGCTGGCTGCCGCCTCACTGCATGCTATGCCCATCCTTCAGGTCTACCAGGCCAAGCTCCAGCTCTTGCAAGAGCTGCATGCCGCCACCGACCTCGCTCTATGGGCGACAAAGGTGACCACACGCTGCCTGGGTCAGGTGATGTCCACATATGTGGTCCAGAAAAAAAACTAGCTTAGTCTGGTTGATATGTGCGAGGCTGAGCGAACCCGCTTCCTCAACTCCCCATATCCCAGACTGGCCTTCTCGGCGGCGCAGTCGAGGACTCTGCCCACAGTTCTCGGCCGCCCAGAAGCAGACTGAGGCTCTGCTCAGCCGCCGGCTCAGCCGCCTCAGCCGCCTCAGTCTGCTCGCGCGGGGGCCCCCTCCTCCGACACTCCCCGGCGGCCCTAGCAGCAGCCTTCACCCAGGCCGTGACTTGAAGGTAATCGCAGGAAGGCGCCCCAGTCCGTACCAGCCCCACAGCAATGCGGCGCTCCCATTACGGGCAGCTCAGAGATGGGTTGCAGTTCTTTCTAGGAGGTGGTTGCAGGGCCACTCCTTCCCCCGGGGGAGAACCTCTTTTTTCCAAAGAACTGTCATTCCCATCTCTGAGCACACAGAGTTCTCGGACGACAGTGCGCGCCACCCTCGGGTCCCGCCACTCTCGCCCTCCTCTGTCACACAGTTCTTGGATGACAGTGCGCGCCGCTCACAGGCCTCGCCACTCTCGTCCCCCTCTGTCGCCAGACCCCTGGCAGAGCAGGCCCCCGTGGAACGCTGGTCCTTCCCTGGCCTCCTCTGTCAGGACGCGGCTAATGACTGTGCCCCCACACCGGGCCGCTATGCCACCCACGTCCAGGCCGGTCATTCCGCATTGCTGCACCACCAAGGGTAGGTCTGTGGTTCGCATAACCCTGCTGGCACAGTCCTTAGGAGCCTGGCTAGAGCTTCCAACCTGTCCCGCTGGGTCGCGAGAACCATCAGGCTCGGCTACGCGATTCAGTTCGCGCGGTCAGGGGAGTCCGCTTCACTATGGTCGGTGGCAATGCCCCTGTCATGAGAGCGGAGGTCGCCACCCTACTGGCGAAGGGTGCTGTACCTTCAGCCGAAATGAGTTCCGGCTTCTACAGCCCCTACTTCATTGTACCCAAGAAAACCGGTGGGTTACAGCCAATCCTGGACTTGCGCCTCTTGAACCGTTCCCTTCACAGGCTTCCGTTCAAGATGCTCACGGCCAAATGCATTTTCGAATGTGTAAAGCCACAGGATTGGTTTGCAGCGATCGACCTGAAGGAAAAAAAAGTAAAAAGTTACTTTTCACAGGGGGTAACTAAGTACAGTAACGGATTACTTTTTTAAGAAGTAACGAGTAAACACTGCTTTTTAAAAGTAACTTCCCCAACACTGTAAATAGGTTAGTGCACCGCGGCAGCGGTCGCGGCAGCTGTGGTGTGAAGCCCTCATCGTGTGAAGACCGAAGAGTGTAAAGACCAACGACTCTACCTGTGCGACTCCACCGAGCAAGGACACCGACAAGGCACTTGAGTATTACTTTCTCGTTATTTGTTTTATCTTCTTGTTGTTTCCCCTCTCTTTTACTCAACTTTCAACTGATCTTTTTGTTTGTGAGCTCTCTTACACCATGTGTTTTCTAATCCCTACTATTACTAACATGCGTAAATCCAATCTCACACGTCGGAGGCGGTACAAATTCTAACAACCTGCGTACCCTTCCGATGTCTTCTAGTACTATTTTCTCTTTTCCTATTGGTCTCTGTAATTGCCAGTCCGTGGTAAACAAAGCTGATTTCATTACATCTATTTCTAGTCATTCAGGTCTCAGCCTTTTGTCCCTCACTGAGACCTGGATCAGACCAGAGGACACTGCCACACCGGCTGCGCTCTAAAGAAAACAACCACCATCAGCAGACAATTTACCAATCCACAAACTGACACTCACATTTTACCAGCTAACACACACATTCTACCCTTCTTCTACTTGCTTTCAGAGACAGAAGACTCAAAACTCCTCCTTTCCAATCACCCTACTACCTGTCCGCTTGATCCTATTCCCACTAACCTATGTTGTAGCAAAAATTAATTAAACAAACATCACTGCGTTAGAGATACTCATAGTCAAATTATAAAAAGAGAAGTATTTATTCTTGCAAGAATAGGAGCAGTCTAATACACAGTTGTTACCCTGTGCAGAAGAGTGACACCACCAGACAGACTGAACCACCTTTTTATCCTAGTTCTTCCAAGGTCTTCTTCCCCCAGAGCCTTCCTCCCAGTAGTTTTCCATAGACAAAGGAACCATATCTAGTTTAGATTTGTCACTAGTTGGCCCACTAAGCCCCCCTGTATCAAATGGCCTTCTGACACCGGGGTCAGAGGTTCTTGTTCGTCTGTTTTCTGGAGTGTCTTCCCCTTCTGCCTCCCCAGGTACATAAACACATAAACCTGAGAGCAGTTCCCTGTTCTCACACCGTACTGCAAATGGCAAAACACATGAAAAATAAAAAAAGTCATTGAAACATAAAATCTTGCCATAACACCTACTTCAAGCTATTTCTTCCTCTGTTATACCCGCACTCACACACATCATGAACACCTCTCTTCACACTGGTACATTTGTCACAGCATTCAAGCAGGCTCGGGTAACCCCATTGCTTAAGAAACCCACCCTAATTTAGCACATCTAGAAAATTACAGACCGGTATCCCTTCTTCCATTCGTCGCAAAAATACTTTGAGTTGTTTTCAACCAGATCTCCTCCTTTCTTACGCAGAACAACCTCTTAGACAACAATCAGTCTGGCTTCAAAAGCGGACACTCAACTGAGACTGCTCTGCTCTCAGTAATTGAAGCTCTGAGACTGGCAAGAGCAGCTTCCAAGTCCTCAGTTCTCATCCTGCTGGATCTGTTTGCTGCCCTTGACACAGTAAACCACCAGATCCTCCTGTCAATCCTAAAGATGAAGGGCATCTCGGGAACTGCACTCCTGTGGTTCAAGTCTTATCTCTCGGGTAGGTCCTTTAGGGTGTCGTGGAGGGGTGAGTTGTCTAAGACCCAACATCTAGCTACTGGTGCCTCAGGGCTCAGTGCTTGGACCACTTCTCTTCTCCATCTACATGACATCACTAGGATCTGTGATTCAGAAACATGGATTTTCTTATCACTGCTACGCTTATGACACACAACTCTACCTCTCATTCCAGCCTGATGATCCGACGGTAGCCGCTCGCATCTCAGCCTGCCTGACAGACATTTCTGGCTGGATGAAGGACCACCACCTTCAACTTAACCTTGCGAAGACAGAGCTACTTGTAATCCCGGCTAACCCAGCACTTCATTACAACTTCACCATTCAGCTAGGCTCGTCATCCATAACTCCATCAAGATCAGCCAGCAACCTTGGAGTTGTAATTGATGACCAACTGAACTTCACAGACCACATTGCTAGCACTGCTCGGTCATGCAGATTTGCCTTGTACAACATCAGAAGGATCAGGCCCTTCCTATCAGAGCATACTACACAACTCCTTGTTCAGGTGCTTGTTCTATCCAGACTGGACTATTGTAATGCTCTCCTGGCTGGTCTCCCAGCTTGCACTGTCAAACCTCTACAACTGATCCAGAATGCTGCAGCTAGAGTGGTCTTCAACGAGCCGAAGAGAGCACACGTCACTCCTCTCCTCAAAAAATTGCACTGGTTGCCGCTCGCATCAAATTCAAGTCACTGACGTTGCCTACAGAACAACCACTGGCACTGCTCCCTTGTACCTTAACTCATTACTTCAGACTTATGTGCCATCCAGAAACTTGCGCTCTGCAAGTATGCGGCATCTTGTGGTGCCATCTCAAAGAGGCACAACATCTCTTTCTTGGACCTTTACCATGACTGTTTCCTGCTGGTGGAATGATCTGCCTAACTCAACCAGAGCTGCTGAGTCCGTAGCCATTTTTAAGAAACTGCTGAAGACGTATCTTTTTCGGCAACACTTGATCCAGTAATACTAACACTTTCTCCTCTATTCTATCTAAAAAAATTAAAAAAGTACTACGTTAGATTGAACTGCGAAGGGTCATAACACTTACATACTGTTGTCCTACTGCTAGTTTTATTGCTTCTATTGTTCTCATTTGTAAGTCGCTTTGGATAAAAGCGTCTGCTAAATAAATTAATGTAAATATAAATTTACTATAGCTATGTTTGTGTGATGGACAGACCAACATTAGTTTACAACAAGTGTTAATCAGTGGTGATCTTTCCGTTTTTTAATCTACACTCTTAAAAATAAAGGGTCTTAAAAGGGTCTGTTGCAGGGATGCCATAGAAGAGCCATTTCTGGTTCCCAAAATAAACTTTTCAGTGTGCAGATCTTAAAAGAAACAAATTTTCTTGGTGTGAAGAACATTTAAAAAAAAAAAAAAAAATCCACCATCATGAACGTTTTGTGGAGTGGAAAGGTTCCATTAATGTTAAAGGTTCTTCATGGAACCATAAAGCAGAGATTTGTCACATGTAGAGAGTGAAAAGATTACCTATGGACACAGGTAGAGAGTGTAGAGATTACATGCGGACACAGGTAGAGAGTGGAGAGATTACATGTGGACACAGGTAGAGAGTGGAGAGATAGAGTGGAGAGATTAGAGTGTAGGATTTGAGGGCGAACCAAACACAAATTAATCTTCCAGGTGATTTGTTCAAACATAATTCCACACCGAACTCAACGCTCCAGACCTCAAATCACCAATCCAGAACCATAAAACCCAGGCTCCAGCCAGTCTACACTAGCCAACGAAAATAAGTAAGAACGTTATGGCCATGCAAGCTTCAAAGAGATGAGCCCAAATAAACGAAGAACGTTATCAAGTTAAATAGTTTGGAAAAGACTGATTGACAGATAACGGCAGAGGTTGTTTGAACCCAAGATAAAGGATGTAAAACAGACCTCCTTCTTCTTGAGGAGCTTTGAACGACCTCAGGGTTGAGATCTCTCAAAACCACAGAGATTGAGACTTTACATATAAAAATACATAAAATCATTGCAAAACAATGATTGACGAACTTATAATCAAACATCGTTCAACTACATAATTCTATATTGTGTCTACAACCTCTGTATGTGTCTATTATGCTTAGATCACATATAAGTCATGTAATTGTTATAACTATTAGATGTCAGAATGGAAGTGTGTCTTGTTTCCTATCAGTACGATCATATATTCTTAATTCAGAAGATGGCTTGATTGAAATCTGTATAAAATGTTTTGTGTTCTTATAATAGGAATCATGTCTGCTCGAGCTGCAGAGTAAAGGGATCACAGATAATGCATGATTTACGATGAGATGTGAAGGAAATACCACCTCTCAAATAAAGACAGTGTCTAATTGGTCAGAACTCATCCAGGAGGCTGGATCAACATTTTGAGTTTAAAATCTTAGGACCCGAAAAAAGATTTGGAGAAAAAGTGTAGATTTACACCAGGCAGACAAGTAACCATGTAGACGAGCGGACAAAAGAACCCAAATCAAGATCAGAAGAAAATGGGTTAAACAGCTTCATTCAAGCCATCTAACTACTCGTCTAACTTTTCTTTATTTTCTTAGTTTTCTTTTCTTTTCCATTGAGAGTCTTGGTTCTAAGTTAAGTTTTGCTGCAAAGTTTCATTTAAATGATTCGACTGCAAAGCCCGCTTCCAACTTCAAAGACTTTCCATCCATCCGCCAACACACCACGTGATTGGCCACCCAAGACATCTATCCTGGCACGAGGAGGCTGCCAGCCAATCAACGAACCCGGGAAACCCCCTTTTAAGCGGACAAAAGGAATCCCCAAAGGAACGCAAAGACAAGCAAGTAGCCTCCAGACTCTTAGCTGAACTGGTGCATTGATATAAATTGAATAACCCGCCTAAGAAACGATAGAAGGGTTAAATTGATTGATGGTTCGTTCAGGTCATGTCTTATAAGTGCATATAGAAAATTGGGATTCCATCACCTCGCTCTTAAAGCTCATTATTTCCTCACTCTTTCTTTCTGTAACTCGATGAATGTGTGTGTGCATGTGATTGTGTAAGATATTAGTTTTATATGTTAGAATAATCAATAAAGTATTGCTTGTATTTTAAAGATACTTGTTCTTGTGTTATGTGCTTACAAAATTAATGTCTTAAACTGCTGATCTAAGTTTCCTTGCTAATAAATAGTGTTTTCACTATAGTTTGGATATTTATATCCGCTGCAGAGCTGATAATTACGGCCTGTTCAAATGAACGCTGGACGAGTCTCTCGGCCGTATAAATGATTATTTTAAGATTCCCTATAAATGAATTAATAATTCCTTTTGAGCTAAATTGACCTGACTGACCCCTTACAAACATATTATATTATAATACGTTCTGAAAACAGGTAGAGAATGGAGAGATTATCTGCGGACACAGGTAGAGAGTGGATACCGGTGGATTACCTGCGGACACAGGTAGAGAGTGGCGAGATTACCTACAGACACAGGAAGAGAGTGGAGAGATAGAGTGGAGACATTACCTGTGGACACAGGTAGAGAGTGGAGAGATTACATGCGGACACAGGTAGCGAGTAGAGAGATTACCTGTGAACACATATAGAGAGTGGAGAGATTATCTGGGGACACAAGTAGAGAGTGAAGAGATTACCTGCGGACACAAGTAGAGAGTGAAGAGATTACCTGCGGACACAGGTAGAGAGTGAAGAGATTACCTGCGGACACAGGTAGAGAGTGAAGAGATTACCTGCGGACACAGGTAGAGAGTGAAGAGATTACCTGCGGACACAGGTAGAGAGTGAAGAGATTACCTGAGAACACAGGTAGAGGCTGAGGAGTTTGGCGATGGCAATGGACAGCTCGGAGTACCTCTCTCCCAGAAGAGCTTTCACTGGCGGACGGAAGTCGGAGTAGTCCGAGAGCGCCGGCAGAGACCCATTAACGGCCAGCAGATGCTCCACGCATTGCAGAGCTTTGGTGGGAGAAGCACATGAATCACACACATCATATCCCAGCTTAATCCCTGGAAGAAATGAAGAGTTGTTGATTTCTTCGATTGTGTAGATGGCACTCAGCGATTGTAGAAATGGGATCAGATCAAAACTGTAAATATAGAGAAAGACACTTCTTAGAATTTATTTCTTAGCTGACCAGCTGTAAGATTATTTGTTATTAAATTATTAGTTTCAGGGCAGCTTCAAAGTCTCTAAACAATCCCAGCCGAGAAATAAGAGTCTTATCTAGACAAAGCATCTGCCATTTTATAACAAAAATAAAAATGTATATACTTTTTAAATTACAAATGCTCGTCTTGTACTGTGATGCGCCATACATTACATAATCACGTTGAAAGGTAACGTGTGTTCCGGTTCAGAAATGAAGGGAAAGGCGAAAAACTCTCCTCCAACTTCAAAATCGTCCGACATCATTGTTTTACCTTTTATTTATTTTGTAAATGGTGTTTGACTAAGTTTTAGCACATTCACTTTATAAACACTCGGTCTGTACTTCCGCCTACATCTCATGCGTGACCTTTCAACGTGATTATGTAATGCGTGGCGAATCACAGCTAGTGCAAGATCAGCATTTGTGGTTATAAAGTATATAAATGTTTAAGGGTTGTGCCGAATTTTTTTTTTTTAAACAGACTACAAAACTACATTCCACATCAAAATTGAATTGCAAGGTTATCTAAGTATTCACAGATCGTCAAGGGTGCTCGTTAACAGACACATCTTTCTTATACAGTTTGTTTGAGTCAAGATGAAAACGGTTTCATTGTTTGTCAGCATTTTATTTCCATAGCACATTAACAAAACATTGAATGAAAATAATAACACTAAAATCAATACAATTACGAAATATTAATAATAATAATATCACTAAAATTATATAGGCCTAATAACAGTCTGTAGTTCACAAACACAGCACAAATCTGCCATCTTCAAACACTTAAAAAAACAACTTGTTTAACAAGAAATAGGCCTATTTTTATTTATTTTTCACTGTCATTAATGTAGGTCCACAAGAGAAATATTAAGCCAGTAAATTAACCCTCTGGGGTCTGAGGTGTTTTCTGGGCCCTGGAGGTGTTCTGACATGCTCTGACATTTGCATGCCTAAAGTCTTATTACAATGTATTCAGAACAAACTCTGCTACAATAATATGTCAGCAGCATGTATGTAAAATTTTGTAGTTTAAAGAAATTGCCGTTTATGCGTGGTTTGTGAAAAAACAAAACAAAAATATTGTCATGAAATAAGGTCATGAAACCCATACTGATTATTTCTTCACAAGAAGAAATTGTATCACAATTTGGAAATTGTATCACATAGCCTAGAATATTTGCTTCAAATCTATGTGAAAATCATCCTGCGTACTCATTCAGATAAAACAATACATTGATTTTTAATTTGTAAGACATGTTTTGTGTAAGAAAGCTTTATGCGAGGAGGCGTGAATCATCATGAATATTGATGTGTTTCACACCTGAGAAAGACAAAGACCCTCCCATAATGGCCCTATCAGGTGGGGCTGTGAGAGAACCAGAACAAAGAATGAGGAGAGTTTAGAATGGCGTATTGATTGTTTGGATTTATTTACAACACAACATAATCCAAAGATACACAACAAAGAACAAAAAGCACATTATTGAACACACTGATCTAAAGACTTGAACAGTCACTTTGTGCCATTCCTGAAACATAGTATATACCTGTCATTTCCAAGGAGTTTGATTTTTAATTTTATCATGTTCATGTACAGAGACTCATATGAATGTCAGCATGACCCATCAGTGGTATCTGGTCCCTTTAAAAAAAATTAAACAACTGTGAACATGCTGATATCAAGAGAAACTATAGGGCTGCACGATTTTGGGAATACATTTTAGATTTTCCTGGTTAAAATTGTGATTTAAAATTTACACAAATATATATATAATGAACATCAGGGGCCTGTACCATGAAGGTAGCTGAACAAACTCGGGGTTACAGGATTAGTTTTGAGTTGACAAAACCAAACCGATGCAATCAGGCTTTATTGGTACCATGACGCAGCTCATCAACTTTCTCTGTCAACTCAGGCTTTGATCTTAAGTTATGATTAATCCACGAGCGCGTGCACATACCAAAGTGACGTTGGCACCGAACAACCAATCGCGTTCGATATGGAGAGAGCGAGAGCGATATATTTTTTCCGCGGAGGAGCAAGAGATAATCATTCAGAATTACGATGAATTTAAATATGTATTACAAGCTCGAAACAATACGGTCTCTGCTGCCAAAGCAAGAGAAGACAGTTGGAGAAAGGTTGCTGTTTGCGTTAATGTGTAAGCTAAACAAATACGTTCTATATTCATGTAAAATTATGTAGGCTATAGGCTATGAATGTATGTGTGTGTGAAATATAGCCTATATTTTTATAATATATAAAAATGTGCATGTATATAGCTACTAATAAAGATTAATATTCATTGATTTTTAGATGCAACTCCAAACGTTCTTGGCAGCAGATAAAGACAATTAAAAATATAATTCAAAGTATTAAGTTACACATAACCTTTTATTATTTTTGTAAACATTTGATCACAAACACTTCTAGTTCTAGAAAAAAGAGTGAAATTCAGAAAACCGGTGGAGGGCCACTCCTCCAGAATACACTGAGTTGCTCTGATAGGAATAAGGGACGGCCGATTATGGATGGGATTGCAGGTGCTGTACAATCTGACCCTGTGCTGGCTCCTCTAAGCAAGTAACACTGGGTACGTGTGCGATACATTACTATTTAAAGTTTGAAATATGGCTGTTTGTATGTTCTGCAGTCGAGGGAAATGCAGTGTCCCTGTAGAAGCCAGCACACACACACAGTCTCCCACACAGAGGTCAGTATGCAGCAGACAGAACACCAGAAACATAACCTGCTTTATAACAGTTATGCTTTCTATTGGCCTACTTTTATTTATTAGGGTGGAGGAGATGATGAAGACACTCTGTGTTCTGGGACAGTTGCTGAGGTGAATGCACTGGCCTTTTTATTAAGGCAAACATTTGAATGTGGCATAAAACAGGGACTGGCCCTAACACATCTCTTTTATTGTAGGATTTTTCACAACCTGTCCCAGAAACTGAAGCCTCTACCTCAACAGGCTTCAGAGGAAATGTGAACAAGTTAAGGATTTAAAACCATTGACGTAAATTACAGGTGTTTGTCAAGGAACTTTTTGTGAGTTGATTAGCCTAAATAAATTGGAGATCAAACAGCTGGATTAAACTGATCTCAGTATGTGCACTTATTTAACCAAGTAACACTTTAGCATGAATATTTATTAATGCAACTTTATCTGGTCTCTTTCTCCCCCCATCCCACAAAACCAATAAAAAGTTTGAGACCTATCTGCAGTTTCAATGTGCTTTTATTAAGTGTAATATTGTATGGTGATTGCATCTACACCGGCACCAGCTGGGTGGTCAAGTGGCCCTGTCTGAGGGTCATCATGATGGTTATTTTGTAGGTTGCAAATTAACAGTGTTTTGTACTGTACCAAATTTAACTTGCTTTCCTCAAAGTGCTGACACAACACAGACTCACAGAAAGTAGATCATTGTTATATCTGTTAATGTTACTATTAATTTAAAGATTCATCTCACAGAAAATAATAATTTCACATGTTCACATCATCTCTACCTGAACATTAAGGGTGAAAGGACTTTCTATTAACATAATCTGCCTAATGTTCTAGAGAAGTGGAGATTGCAACATGTGTGCAGGCTATTTTTTCAATGACTCTAGGGAATTCATAAGATTAACCGAATAATAATAAAACATAGGCAATTTAAAATAATTCTTAACATGTAGTACTGTAGTAAATTTGTGAAATTAGCTTTTTTTTTTTTTTATAAAATAATTGTTCATGTGATGTCACCCTATCAATATATCTTACCCACAATTTTATAAAAGCCCTCTTTTATGGACATAGTCGATATATGTCCGGGGAACATTATTAATGAAACTATTACTCATGCAGAGCGAGGACCCCCTTGCGAATAG
Organism: Phoxinus phoxinus; assembly: GCF_949152265.1. NCBI lineage: Eukaryota > Metazoa > Chordata > Actinopteri > Cypriniformes > Leuciscidae > Phoxinus > Phoxinus phoxinus. The sequence continues at coordinate 11,890,519 of NC_136891.1, read as the reverse complement.
TTCCACAAACCCCGATCGTGCAAGTATGTACCACTTGCAAAAAAACGCAACACAATACCATTTGCGGTACAGTAATGAATTCGACGTGTTAAATTATTTATGTGCGGCTCAAGAAGTTCGCAAAGATAAGATATTCCTTCCGCAGAAAATCTGTATCTTTCATACAAACTATCAGGAAAGGCAAAGGGATTTTGTCTGGCTAAAAACTCTTTCTCTACGATGTGCTCGTAACAATTTGCGCTGAGATGTCCACAGGATTTGGAAGAAAATGTAAAGCCATTGCAACAGACACTGGGAATTAGTTACGTCACCTATATGTTTCTTTGCTCACAGCTGATTGGTCAAACTTCAGTCTGAGATCTCGATTCCAGAACTTAACCTGCCCCGGAGCAGGTTAGCCGTGCAGCGTAAGATACCATGGCAACGAACACCGATTAAAGCCGAGCTACTTTCATGGTACCTAAAACCCAGGGTTGGCGGAAACTAAGCTGAAACATAGCTGGCTAGCCACCTAAACCGGCTTCATGGTACAGGCCCCAGGTTTGTTGTGCCTTGTAGGCATATACAAAATAATAATAACAATAGCCTATAGCAGGCAGCCTATAAATTGTTAAAAATTAACACTTCAGTACACTACACTAGAGAAAAATATATGGATTATCATATGCAACTTCAAATGTTTGATTAGAGTAAACACTCATACTAGCTTACTTTTATATCACGCTGTGATTTATTATCAAACATAAAAAAAGCCTTGTGTCGAACATGTATATAAATTTAGCATTGAAAGGTTGCCAACCTGTCTATAGTTCATATTTCAACATGTTTCTGTCTATATATAATATATATATATATATAATATATATATATATATATATATATACATACATACATACTGTGACGAAGAGGCTGAGGCAGTCGGATCCATCTGCAGTATTTTATTAATACAGGTAAGCCAGCAGAGATAAGCAGACATAAAACTCAAAACAGCACACAGGTAAGGGCAATCCAAGAATAGTAGTAAAACAGGCGTGGGTCAGGGGCTGGCAGCTTAGGTTCAAAAACGAGATCAGAGTCCAAGTCAAAATCACAAGAGCAAACATGGGAAAAGGCTAGAGACAGAGTTTGGGTAAAACAAGACTTCACAAATGAACAATGAACAGAGCAGTCCACATAAAGGGGAGCTGAGTGTACACAGGTGATAATAATGCAATGATGAGGAGGTTAATCAGGAGATAATGAGCAGGAGTGGATAATGGGAAATGCAGTCCTTAATATGCAGGAAAGAGCGATCTGGTGAAACCAGGAGGAGGCGTTGTCGAGCGTTCCGTGACACATACATTTTAGTCTAGCACCAGTTTAACTAGTAGCTACAATGTGAAGTGTATGCAACAATAACATGCTTAGGTTACTATTATGAGTGGAAATGTCTTACCTTAAAAATCTTTCTCATTTTCAAATCTCGTTCTTCTAATTCTTCTGAGGTAAATCCGAGGTAAACAGCACAGCACAACACAAACACAGTCTTCCAAACTCGATGAAAAGCAGAGGGGTCCTGAATTCTCTGATTCTTTGCTTTTGAGGTAATGAGGGCATTCGCGTTCCTTCACGTGGACTATTTGCATGTAAATTGCTCGTACATGCATGGGTGTGGTCACATTAGAGTTAATGAGCTCGTATTTGAGAAAATGAAACCTTTAGCTTAAGTTCTGCCAGGAAGACTTAATTACTACGTCACTTATTACCTTCATTTCTATCCAATCACGTCTTTATACTTTCTGTATAAAAGATCAGTACTTACTCATGTTTGAGTTCGCAGATGCCGACGCGACAACAACCTCCACCCTTCCCACCACCACCAGGATGGTCCTGTCCATACCTCCCAGGGGGGTCGGCTGCGCCCCTGCCTTCGTCTTCAGGCAGGAGATGCAGATCCGCTACCCTCGGATTACGAACTATGGACGGGGCCTACGTCAAAGAACTTTATAAATAATGCTTGCTGGGCTGTCAATAAATGTATGCTTTGTTACATAATTTTATCTCCCGAGTCTTTCTGGTAGAACTGTACATCTCGTTGCTTTCATACGGATTACTTAAACAGAGAATATTTGTTTTTGATATGATTTACATTATTTAAAACTAGAGACTTCAAGTTTTGTAAAGACATATGTCTCATGTAAGTGTGGCCAGCTGAGTTACAGGTCATTTTCTGTCACGTTTCAGAATGAACTTCACATTGAGAGAGACGGCAGAACGTGCATCATGTTTATTTTCTTTATTTTACGAAAAACACAACATTTTGTTTTTATTATTAGTGTACACAAATTAAAGAAGACATTTAACAGTTTTGAAGGATGTATAACACTCGCCTGTATGCCTGTATGAGTCTCTTTTGCACTGATAAGAAAAAAAGTGAGCTGGTCGTGCCGGCGCGACCGCCGACCCCAGGGGGTCAAGATAGTTGCTATACCATTATATCCATTGTCTTCTCTGAGAGAATGCGGCGTTAATGCAGCGACAGATGCTGAAAGCTCAGATGCTTTAATTTCGAAAGGAATAAGTGAGCGCGTTTACATGCACGTTCTTAAGCTGATTGTGCTGAATAAACTGACAATGCGTGTCAATGCATGTGTGACAATGCATGACAATTTCCTTTATTGGAGCAAAGTCATAAGTTTAAGTATAAACCGATCAACTCAGCTAGGCATGTAAAACACATGAACCAGTGTTCTTTGGGATTATTGAAGTGTGCATATGTGATAGGTGAAATGACAGGAAAGCACCCTTACTGTGAATTTAAGTGGATCCAGACAGAGAGAAATTTCTTGTTGGCAATAGATTGGGTAATGAAGACATCAACTGCCCAGAAGAGGAATGGCATCCAATAGACACCTTGGACACAATTGGATGACCTCGACTTTGCTGATGACCTGGCACATCTTTCCAACAACCAGCAACAAATGCAAGAAAAGACCAATATCATCGCAACTCATTCAGCAAGCCTTGGACTCATTATACACAAAGGGAAGAGCAAGATCCTCAAAGTCAACAACAACAACAAGGCTAGAAGGAGAAGCACTAGAGGAAGTGGATAGCTTCACCTATCTTGGCAGCGTAGTCGACAAGTTGGGAGGGACAGAGGCGGATGTGAAGGTGCGGATCGGAAAGGCAAGGGCAGCTTTCCACCAGCTGAAGAAAGTATGGGGATCCTCTGAGCTGCCTAGGAACACCAAGATCAGGATCTTTAACTTTGGAGAGATCCTCCAAAGATGCTGGAGATGGGTTGGCCATACCCTTCGCAAGCCTGCATTAAGCACAGCAAGACATGCCCTCTTTTAGAACCCACAAGGGAAAAGGAAGAGAGGCAGGCTAAGGAACAGCTGGCGCCGCGACCTGGATGCAGATGTGAAGAGGTCTGGCCACACATGGGGACAGTTAGAGAAGTTGGCCCAGGACCGGGACGACTGGAGAACCCTTGTTCGTGGCCTATGCCCAAAGTTGGGCGGAAGGCGTAAGTAAGTAAGTAAGACAGAGAGAAAACTGGTAGGAGGACATATATCACAAACTCCCACTCTTTCTTGACCAAAGAAATTACAAAAACGTGTTCTCATCTTGTGCAGAAGTACAGTCAAAATGCTGCATCTATAATAGCATGAGTGGATAATATGTCCCACTGACATGTTGAAATACTCTTGTGTTTTTAATGCTTTATTTAACATCACAACAGACATAATAAATTGAATACTCGTTTCAGTGCTGCTTCAAAGTCTCGACACGATCCCAGCCATAGTATCTGCAGAACCAGATACAAGAATGATTAGGATGTTTTTACCTCACTATACTGGGAAATAACCTGATTTAGCCTATTAAGGCGAGACACAGCAGGCAAAAACATCAGGGTTTTTTTCACTGGTCAATTTTGAGATTTTGGCCTATTTGTCTTCAATAACATGTCTTCTTTCAGACTTGTGGTGAAAAAAAGTCCAAAATACACATTTAGGTCTTTATTTTACTCCACTTTGTCTATTTGCGTCTGTAGATTTCTCAGAAATTCAACAAAAGTTGGCATTCTAAATCAACGCGCTGCTCCGTGATCTCTGTCTGCTTTAATCTCACACACCGCTGGAAAGCTCTCTCTCTTCTGTACAATGCTGTCGGAACCAAATATGGTCATTTCCTTTTTATCAGCAACCAATCGTGAAAGTACAATGGGCATTTAACTCTAAAAGCAAAATCTCATTGGCTGATGTCAATTTCTGACAACGTGATTCGTTCAGATGCATCACGTGACGTGCACTGACATTTAGATGTGTGTTTTTGACTGTTTTTCTTTTCAGTTAAAGGCCATAAATGCTGTGTTTAAAAGTTTTGATGTGATTTTGGTGGTTTGTATTGTTGTTGCTAATGATTTGATGAGATATTGTGCCTGTAAATAGTTGTTTCCACTAAAAAAAAGTATGAATTTTTACATTACAAATCTTTAAATGCCTTTTTTTTCAAAATTAGTTTTTTGTCATTCTCCAGTATAAACACCTCAGCCTATGTAGCACCTATGTACACCAAACTTTCCAGTTATGCACTTAGCAGTATTCTGAAGATATGTTCAGAGGGATTTGTTAAATTATTCCTGGCCTGATTTATGTGACATTTTAATCCCAAAAATATGGCGAAAATCAATTTTTTAAGGCTATGGACAGTATATTTTGATTTCCTAGGTAACGAAAGCATATATCCTGAAATACCTATTTTTTCATCTTGTGTGTACTGTAAACAAAATGAAAAATTATTTTGCACCTGGCTTTATCATATGTTCAGATCTATCTACCAAAAATATATGCAAAATTGCACATATTTAATGAGATAATGCCTAATTTGCATAATTAAACATACAAATTTCAAAAACTTGTAATAATTTTTTTAATTAACTTGTGTAAGTAATCAACTGAGGAAGTTTCATGGTGATATCTATTATTTTACATTTTTACCCTATTCGCCTAGTGTCTCGCCTAGTGTCTTCGCCTAGAGATCCTCCAAAGACGGTGGAGTGTTTAATTCTGAAGTAAACACTCCACCTTCGCAAAATAGAAAAAGATTCTCATTCATAAAACAAAGTAATTAAACAAGCATATTAATGAGTAAATAAGCAAGTTAATGATCAAATAAGTAAGCAATCCTGAATTATTGAGGGAAACCCAGTAGCCTACTGCAACACATCGCCGCGATATAAAGTTAAGGCAACTAAACAACCAAGAGAAATATATACCTCAAATGTAACATTTGTTCTGTAGGCCTACATCAGCATCGGGGGGATAACATTATAATCTCGTTCACGGTAGAGAAAGATGCATGTAGGCTACACAGGGACCGTGAAGACACTAAATTAAACATAAAAACAGCCCTAATAATAATCACAAATACACTTTCATATGCAATGCATTTTTTTTCAAGTAGTGCAATTCAATAGACTTTTTTATTTCAAAAACATTTGTCATTATTTTACTTCCATACATTTGGACCTTCAACCCGTTGGACGCCATTGAAGTCCATATGGAGAAAAATCCTGGAGTGTTTTCCTCAAAAACCTTAATTTCTTTTCGACTGAAGAAAGATAAGACATGAACATATTGGATGACGTGGGGGTGAGTATATTTTTAATTCATAATTAATATAGGTGTACAAAATTCCCCGCCTCACGCATGCGCGAGTCGAACTTGTTCAGACTTGTCTGATGTATGCGCAAAAGTTCAGTCGGCACTGCAGCATCCAGTACACGGAGTTTTCCTGTCATTGTTTATAAATAATTTTTCTTTGTGTGGTATTGTAAGAGACTGTGCGTTCATAACTACCTAAGTAAAAATATTTAAAGTCATTGTAGATGTTTTTCAGAGAGTGTTAGAGCGTGATTCAGTTTATTTTTCCTCAGAAATGTTATTGTGTCAACATGTACATACAATCGGCGGTGCAATGCTCACATATTCAACGAGTCATTCTGTTATATTTTCTCAACGATGTTTATTCAAGGGAGTTGTTGTCATATGGTGATTAAAAATATGTAGCCTATACAATGTCTTATCTACGGTGGCCGAGAGAGCTCAACGCGCTGCAACTGAAGAAAACACATGCAAATAAAAAAAAAACACATGCAAATAGAAAAAAACACATGCAAATAGAAAAAAACACATGCAAATAGAAAAAAACACATGCAAATAAAAAAACACACAAGCAAATAGAAAAAAACACATGCAAATAGAAAAAAACACATGCAAATAGAAAAAAACACATGCAAATTAAGAAAACATCTTCATCAGTTTCACAACACACGTGTGCTCCAAATACTCACAACACAACCAAATACAGAAACGCGCTGCAAAAGTTCACAACACAACCAAATACAGAAACGCGCTGCAAATAAAACAGAACACAACGGAAATGTTTCCAGGGAACCCAATAAGTGACGGACCCGGCTGTTACGTGCTTGGTGCTTACTGCCATAGACATGTATAGAAAGGCTAGATGGCTTACCAGCGCTGAGAGCCAATGGGACCCGACGACGTCACACGGCGGCCATCTTAGGACAGGACCGCTCGTCCAGTTATAACATTAAAGTCTATTGTGCATGTAGTGCTGAAATAACTATATTTTGCTCAATTTTCAACCGATTTTCAAACGGCTTGGTGTGTCATAAACGTCAGGGATGCCATGAAACACATAGCTACGCTGCAATGTTAAGCGTTTCTCAAAACGTGAAGCTACAATTTAAACATCGGCATCAGCACAAATCATAGCCACGTTAATAAGGTTTGTAATAAACCAAACCGTTTGTAAATCCGTCAAGAATTCAGCTAGTTACGAGCATTTTAGTTGGCGTATGTCACTCACCTTCCGTCCACAGCAGCAGGGAGCAGCAGCGCAGTCTCCTGACCTAAGATGGCCGCCAAGTGACGACACAGCTGACTCCGCCTTGAGCCATCTAGCCTTTCTATACATGTCTATGCTTACTGCTTATAGCTACTTTCATTTTATTTATTATTATTTTATTTTTTTGCAAAACATACAGAGATGACACGTTTATGACATACAACTTTGTATACAATATACAAAACGTATTTACAATATGTTCAATGTTATAAGAATACTAATCAGATAAGAACAATGAGCTGAAGACTCAAATAAATAAATAAAAAGATAGAGAAAAAGAACATGAGGGAAAGATATTAATCTATACATCAGTTACATTGTACACATTTTGTCATGTTACGTTAAAATAAGTTTCATAAGAAATGTTAGAATGCAGTGTCCAAATATGAGATACTCACTCACACACAGATATAACGCATATTTTAAAAACTGTGTTGTATAAAATCTATATTTATTTGCAACAGTTATGTTAACAGCAATAAAACTATATTTCTGGTAAGAACAGCTATTCAGCTGACGGACACCGCGCTGCGTTGTCATGGGAACGTCCCAGGTGAAAATAATGAGGAAATTACGTTGTCTTTCGTTGCTCCCTTCATCAAGTCCGTTCCAAGCGGCTACATAACGGCACACAAGTGCCCTGCTCCCTCCAAAGTCCCCACTTCAAGGGCTCTACCGCCTGCCCTTCTAAGGGCGTAGGGCATAGGGATGCAATAAGCACGTGTACCAGCCGGGTCCGTCACTTATTGGGTTCCCCGGAAACATTTCCGTTGTGTTCTGTTCTATTTGCAGCGCGTTTCTGTATTTGGTTGTGTTGTGAGTATTTGGAGCACGTGTGTTGTGAAACTGATGAAGATGTTTTCTTAATTTGCATGTGTTTTTTTCTATTTGCATGTGTTTTTTTCTATTTGCATGTGTTTTTTTTTATTTGCATGTGTTTTTTTCTATTTGCATGTGTTTTTTTTTACTTGCATGTGTTTTCTTCAGTTGCAGCGCGTTGAGCTCTCTCGGCCACCGTACTTATCGGCTTAAACAATAGCGCACAAGAGTGCTAGAGCAGCGCACACACTTTTGTAATCTGACACCTCTTGTTAGCAGTAGCAGCGGCAGCCCGGTCTGTTTAATGTAGCTGCATTTAGAGTAGGCTATATATATATTTCAATAAGCTCTACTTTGCTATTACTTCATACAACTTTAACTTCTCCATGTATATTTATACAGGCATTATCTGTGTATATTCTGTCATGTCATATTATCATTTATATTTATCATTCTTAATTTGTTCTCTCACAGAAACCACTTTGATGTAGGCTATATCCACGCAAACTGTATACAACTTACAATTGTATGGCCTAATAAATATCGAGAATGGACAAGTTCACTCTGGAGTAGCTGCAGTTCCCACAATAGGTTTTAATTCTGAAGTGAACTCCTTTGAATAGAATAATAATAGGAAAATTTCTATTCTATACATTTAATGTAACCTAGAACTATTAAAAAAAAACAATGCATTGTCCCTGTGTTTTACTGTAATTCTCAGATGATAACAAGTGAGATTTCAATGAACTGAACGTTAGTTCACGCTAGTGTTAGTAAATATGTGAATGATGGCGATTCACAGGTATGAGGATACTCACTCGGTGCAGACAAAGGGCTGAGGTCTGGTTCTCTTGTGGAGGTTGATCACTTTAGAGTGGATCGAGCTCAGGATGGCGATGTTGACATCTCCATCCATGTACGCTCCGCTCAGGGAGCTGGGAATATCACAGCGGACGCAGAGACTCAAGCTCAGCATCAGCAGGGCCAGCACACGCAGATCCATGCAGGACACCATTGTGAAAGAAAATGAGCGCACATCAAACCAAGCATCTATTTATTGTAAAACTGGTTCTGCTTTTCAGGTGACGTGAGCTGGAGGGCTGGCAGTGTCTGAACGATACCTGTTTCCCCAGAAAAATCCACCCGTTCCGGTACATTTCTGCAGAACTGGAGGAATGTGGAGTTACAGTAACAGTTGTTTACGTTTTGTTGGAGATCAAGTCATGGCAGAACTGAGAAACTTTAGGATCTGGTTCAGCGGTCTGTGATCAATCCACCGTCAAACCTGACCAAAGAAACATTTCTGATGAAAGGGGGATCGGGGAAATGACAAACCAATTAACTGAAACTATTTCTATAAAGTAAAAGTGGTGAGAGTGAAATGTAAAGAGGTTTGAGGCGTGCACACACAGAGTGTATCGTGTAATACAGTATAATGTCCGACATCTTGACCTTTCATGCCACTGAATGTCTCCTGTATAGTGAGATATTTTATCTGCTAAACCAGTGATGATGAAGAATGATGAAGTGGACTCATGTGTTACACATTATCAACCTCAACCTGACACTTAAATAATGATAAGTGTACATCACTGCTCACATTTTGCTAAACTCCTGTCATTATGGTGGAGGGAGATTTCCAATGACATATTCATCTCATATATGTCAATATGATATTATACTGCAAAACCTGAATCCAGTTGTGCTGTACATACAGTATTAAACATCTGAACATGAAACTCTGAGTATAAAACACAATAAAAGAATATTAAGACAGACACCTGAAAAACGTTTCACAACTTGTGTCCATCTTCTGTGTATTTATCAAAAGATTGGGAACATTATGATCTTTATGATGGAGTTTTGTCACTGAAATCCTCAGTGTGGCTGATTGATTTCTAAAGATATATTTTACAAATCTATTGCAAAACTGTATTTTCTCATTCATATTCTCATGAACTTATAGTACAGTAATAAAAACATGAATATTTCAGATGGAGACTTTGTGTTCTCTGGCTTTAGAATTGGGTTTTTTTTCTTCTTCAGGTTTTTTAAAAACAGAAACAGAGAATGTAGTGAAACGGGATGAACGTGATTCTTCAGTAAACACTGTGTCACAGAGCAGAAGGAGACGAACAGGTAACGTAAACAGTGTTTATTGAACAGTAATGTTATGGTAAAAGGATGCAGGTGAGTAACCGGATGTAAACAGTTTCTGATGAGTTTTGATGATGAAAGTGAACCAGTCTCTTATCTGTGGCAGGTTTGGAGTTTGATGAAGGATCCAGATGACAGAAGGCGGACAGAGGGAACCGGGTGACTGACTGAAGAAGACGGAAGATGGTCCTGGTGGAAGTATGAAGAAGGTAAGTAGATCGTTGGTAATCAGGTAGGTGGATAGCGATCTCAGAGAAGGAGTCAGGTAGTCGGTAGTGCAACGACGAGACCAGACAACTGGCAGAGTGAAGGAGTGTGGTATATGAAGGGAGCGGGTGATGCGGGATGATGATGTGCAGGTGGTGAGGACAGGTGATGGTGATTAGTACTCAGGGGAATGGGAACGAGTGGGCGGAGTGATGATGTCTGGTGTTGATGACGGTGTCTCTGTTACAGTACCCCCCCCTCCACGGCCAGCTCCTGATGGCGGAAAAGACCGACGACGGGGACGACCACGACCTCGAGGTGCTGGACGGTTGGGATGAGCAGCATGGAAGTCCTGAAGAAGAGATGGGTCTAGGATGTCATCACGAGGTACCCAACACCTTTCCTCAGGACCACAGCCCTCCCAATCCACGAGGTACTCCAGGTGGCCGTCCCGACGTCGGGAGTCGAGTATGCCTTGAACTTGATAGATGTTGTCGTCTGCAGGGTCCACAGGAGGAGGAGGAGGTACGTCATCAACACCAGATTCTGCAGAGATAGGGATCAGAGGGTTAGTGTAAGGCTTTAACAGAGACACGTGGAATGAAGGTGAGATTCGGTAGTGTGAGGGTAGTGACAAACGGTAGGTGACATCATTGATCTGCCTCTGTATGGCGAACGGACCTATGTAGCGGGGACTCAGCTTACGGCAGGGCAGTCGTAGACGGATGTCCCGGGTGGAGAGCCAGACCTTCTGTCCAGGTTGGTACACCGGAGTAGTGCGTCTTCTGGTATCGGCCTGGCTCTTGTGTCTACGAACTGCCCTTTGGAGATGAATATGAGCTGAGTCCCAGACCCTCTCGCTCTCCTGGAACCAATGATGGACTGCTGGAACGTCCGATGGTTCGCCTGACCAGGGAAACAGAGGAGGTTGGTAGCCGAGTATGCACTGGAATGGGGTCAAACCCGTGGTGGACTGTTGGAGGGAGTTCTGTGCATACTCGGCCCAGGGCAGGTAACGACTCCAGCAGTCCTGATGATCGTGGCAATATGACCGCAGGTATCTCCCGATCTCCTGTATCTTCCTCTCAGATTGACCGTTCGATTGAGGATGATATCCAGATGTTAGGCTTACAGAAACTCCCAGCAGGTTGAAGAAGGCCTTCCAAACACGGGAGATGAACTGAGGTCCTCGGTCAGACACGATGTCTTCGGGGAGGCCGAAGTGTCTGAACACCTGGCTGAAGAGGGTTTCGGCTGTTTCAAGTGCGGTGGGCAGACCAGGTAGAGGGATTAACTTGCAGCCTTTGGAGAAGCGGTCTACTACCACCAAAACGCAGGTGTGAGAGTCAGACGATGGAAGATCGGTTATGAAGTCCACTCCGAGATGAGACCAGGGCCTGGTGGGTAATGGTAGAGGAACGAGTTTTCCCTCAGGGAGGCGACGAGGAACCTTAGCCATAGCGCAGACTGCACATCCCTTGACGTATCGGGAGACATCCTGGGTCATATTGGGCCACCAGTAGCGTTGTTGAAGGAGCGAGAGGGTCAGCTGGCTGCCTGGGTGTCCAGAGCCCGGAGAGGTGTGCACTGAGTCCATGAGGGACGGACGTAAACGGGACGGAACATAAGTCCGCCCCTCAGGACCTCCCGGCGGAGCAGGTTCGGTGAGAGTGGCTTCGGCGATGAGGTCATCCAGTTTCCACTGAATGGGACTGACTAGCATGGCTGGAGGGAGAATAGGTTCAGGATTGGAGTTTACAGAATCCGGTTGGAACTGACGAGAGAGTGAGTCAGCTTTCACGTTCTTGTCCCCTGGTCGATAGGTTACCTTGAAGTTAAACCGGGTGAAGAATAAGGACCAGCGGGCTTGACGGGAGTTGAGTCTTTTAGCGTCTCGAAGATACTCTAAGTTACGGTGATCCGTGATGACCTCAAATGGATGTTTGGATGTTTCCCCTCCAGCCAGTGTCTCCATTCTTCCAACGCCAGCTTGATGGCCAGCAGTTCTCTGTTTCCGACGTCATAGTTCTGCTCCGCCGGGGACAGTTTCTTGGAATAGAAGGCACATGGATGGAGTTTTAGAGGCTTCCCCTGCCGCTGGGAGAGAACCGCTCCTACCCCGGTGGTTGAGGCGTCTACCTCGACGAGGAACGGAAGATCTGGGTTCGGATGAAGGAGGGTAGGAGCGGAACTGAAGGACGCTTTAAGCTTCTTGAAGGCATTGGTGGCTTCCGCGGTCCAGGACAGAGACTTGGCCCCTTTCTTGAGCATGGATGTGATGGGAGCACTGATCTTACTGAAGTTCTGGATGAATCTGCGGTAAAAGTTGGCGAATCCGAGAAAGCGTTGAAGTTCCTTGATGTTGGTAGGTAACGGCCAGTTGGATACGGCCTCCACCTTCCTCTGGTCCATAGTAATTCCCTGTTGACTGATGACATATCCCAGGAAATGGACTGTGTCCAGATGGAACTCACACTTCTCAAGTTTGAGGAAAAGCTGGTTATCACGGAGGCGTTGTAAGACTTGTTTCACATGAAGAACGTGTTCGGACAGGTTGGCAGAATATATGAGTATGTCATCAATGTACACGATAACAAACCGCTGCAGGAAGTCTCTGAGGATCTCGTTCATGAAGCCCTGGAATACTGCGGGAGCGTTGGACAATCCGAAAGGCATGACCCGGTACTCATAGTGGCCAGCAGGGGTAATAAAGGCTGTCTTCCACTCGTCACCTTTTCGAATACGGATCAGATTGTAAGCACTTCGGAGGTCCAGTTTCGAGAAGACGTGGGCTCCACGCAGTTGTTCCAGGGCGGCGGGGACCAGAGGAAGAGGATATCTGAACTTGACTGTAGAGTTATTGAGGGTACGATAATCAATACAGGGGCGCAAGCCTCTGTCCTTTTTTCCCACAAAGAAGAAGCTGGAAGCGGCAGGGGAGGTAGATGTCTGAATGTATCCCTGTTGCAGAGCCTCTTTGATGTACTCCTCCATGGCCTTCTGCTCCGGGATGGACAACGGATAGATCTTTCCTCGGGGTGCCGTGGCCCCAGGCAGCAGGTCGATCGCACAGTCCCATGGCCGATGAGGAGGAAGTTTGGTGGCCAGCTGCTTGCTGAAGACATCCTGGAACGCCCGGTAGACGCTGGGAATCTCGAGATGTTCACCAGTGGGAGGACTTTCTACTGAAGTGGAGTTAATGGGGATCATGGAAGACTCTACAGAAGAAGGAGTAATCTTATTGATGGAGGGTAGGCAGTGAGAGAAGCAGTTCTCCCCCCACTGGCAGATCTCACCGGAGGACCAGCAGATGATGGGTTCGTGATATTCGAGCCACGGGCGTCCCAGGATGATGTCAGCGGTCGAGCCCTCCAGTACCAGAAAGGAAAGTTTCTCTTCGTGCAGGCATCCAATGCGAACAGTGATTTCCGGACTGCAGTGACGAATCTGTCCGCGGCCTAGCGGTTTTCCCAGGATGGTTTGAACTTGAAGAATCTGAGGGTTATTCTGGCGTCGAGCATGCAATTTCTGTAGAGTGGTTAAGGAAATGAAGTTGCCAGCGGCACCGGAATCGATCAACGCTTTCGCTGAAACAGATTGTTTGGCATGAGTGAGTATTACAGGGGTGTACTTCATAGATGAAATGGGTGATGGAAGGCGAACTGAACTCACCGCCGGCCGTGGAGGGCGAACAGGACAGGAGAGGAGAAGATGACCAGCCGCTCCACAGTACAGACATAAGTTATTAAGGATGCGGCGCTGGCGTTCAGTTGAAGACAGATGAGTGGAATCCACTTCCATAGGTTCTGGTACTGGAGGACTGACTGAACTAACCACGGTTGCTGAGCGAGGAGGAGGAGGAGGCAGAACAGGGTTATTCAGGAAGCAGGCCGAGCGACGTTGAGCCACTCGAATGGAGCGCTGAATGAGACCTTCAACTCCGATATGATCATCGTAGATCGCCAGCTGTAAACAGATATCCGGGTTCAAACCCTGTCGATAAGCGGTGATCAAGGCTGTTTCATTCCATCCGCTGCTGGCGGCCAGTGTGCGGAATTGAAGGGCATAGTCAGCAACAGAAGATTTACCCTGCCGTAGACGGAATAGTTGATCGTGGATTGACAGTTCATTTGATGCTTGAGAGAAAACCTCCCGGAAGTGAGTGATGAAATGGGAGAATGACTGAATGACTGTTCCTTTCGCATCCCAAAGAGCCCGGGCCCAGAGAAGTGCACGTCCAGCGAGAAGTGAGATAACGAACGCGATTTTCGCTCTATCCGAGGTGAACAGTGGAGCTTGCAACTCCATAAACAACTCACATTGAAGCAAAAACCCGCTGCACTCCCCCTCCTCGCCAGAGTAGGTCGCTGGTCGGGCCATGGGACATACAGAGGCAGATGAAGAAGCCGAAGAAGAAGAACTGATGGCTGGGGAAATGACAGGTGGAATGATGTTCGCGGCTCCAGCCAACGCTGAAGCTTCCACTCCGCCGTCACCTGTTGGATCTTGCATTGTGGTCTGGTCTTCTGTCACAGAGCAGAAGGAGACGAACAGGTAACGTAAACAGTGTTTATTGAACAGTAATGTTATGGTAAAAGGATGCAGGTGAGTAACCGGATGTAAACAGTTTCTGATGAGTTTTGATGATGAAAGTGAACCAGTCTCTTATCTGTGGCAGGTTTGGAGTTTGATGAAGGATCCAGATGACAGAAGGCGGACAGAGGGAACCGGGTGACTGACTGAAGAAGACGGAAGATGGTCCTGGTGGAAGTATGAAGAAGGTAAGTAGTTCGTTGGTAATCAGGTAGGTGGATAGCGATCTCAGAGAAGGAGTCAGGTAGTCGGTAGTGCAACGACGAGACCAGACAACTGGCAGAGTGAAGGAGTGTGGTATATGAAGGGAGCGGGTGATGCGGGATGATGATGTGCAGGTGGTGAGGACAGGTGATGGTGATTAGTACTCAGGGGAATGGGAACGAGTGGGCGGAGTGATGATGTCTGGTGTTGATGACGGTGTCTCTGTTACACACTGAGTGTAAGCTAAAAGCAGAAGTAGAGGAGTCGAGCCACGGACGTGACCTTGAATTACTTTCTTATCGTTATCTTTATCTTTATCTAGCCTCCAGTAAGGAATGGGCCGCAAGAATACTTTCACTCTATTTGACAAATCCATTTTGTGAAATATACATATCGTTATTATACAATAAACGGTAAAACTTTACTTGAAGGTGTGTGCATAAGACTGACATGACACCTTCATAATTATGACATGACACATGTAATTAATATGAAGGCGGGTTTATGCATGTTTATGACAACTGATTAAGTGTCATTCACTCAATTATGACATTTTTAATGCAAATATGACATTGTTTGAGATGTCTTTTTATGACAACTTGACAAACCAATACATCATAACCTGTCAGTGTCTTTGTCATGACAACTTGACATTGCCAAGACAACATAACCTGCCATAAATATGACATAGCAGATTAATTATCGAACTTAAGAAACCACTTAGCTTTATGGGTTAACATTAAACTGTCACGTGGTTGGTTTTGACATTGGCTGTCATGAGGCCATTATAACTGTGTCATGAATATTTTTCTGACCACTTTTTTTTCAGTGGTACAAATTTAATTTGTCATTAAAATGTCATTAAGTGTTAATACTCTGTCAAAAAAAATTATAACAGTGTCATGAATATTTTTATTGACCTCAAATACAGTGATACAAATTGAATGTGTCATTAAAATGTCATTAAGTGTTAATACTCTGTCAAATTATTGTATAACAGTGTCATGAATATTTTGCAAGTTGAACATATCATTAAATGTTAAGTGGTATTACTGTCAAATAATTTTAAATACCTTAACAAAATAAAACAGACACATCAAAAGATTATACTTAACTTTTTGTACGGTATTGTGCACAATACATTAAAGAAAAATGAAACTATCAGAACTTTTTCTTCCTCACACAGAGGGTTCTGACATGTTCTGACATACTGTAGAAAAAAAAAACCTTACAAAATATAATTACCTGTGCTTCCTCTAACAAGAGGGTTACAAAATAATCTCAACACATATATTTAGTGTTTTGGAGGGAAACCAACAGTATAACTTGTCCATGAAAATAAAATTAGGTGTGCTTATATATTATTGGGAGGAGTTGTCCACTTTTTTTCTTTGCTGTGATCGTTTCAGCCATCTCTTTTGTTAGAGCCCTCTTGCAGCGCTCTGAAAACTCATTTACTTCTTCTGTGGGGAACAGCTCCTTAAATGCGTCTGGATATGTGATTGATAGCTCAGCAATTATAGCTGTTCTTGCTATTGTGTTGCGGTCAACATTAATCTTGGCGAAGGCCTTTTTCATGGATCCAAACTTGAGGGCATTCTTGTAGCGGAGGATGATTCCATCAGTTGTGGTCACTGAACAAAAAAAATAAACAAATAAATAAACTAAGGCTTTCAAAACCATTAATTGTGATTATTCGCACTTGCTGTTTGTAGTTACCGGTAATCATGATTAGGAAATTTTAATCAGTTGACAGTCCTAATTCATACAAATATTGATCGTATTATTAATAATACTAATGAAGACCCATGGCTGGTTATCGAAAATCATCAACTACAACCAAATAGTTTATTATCCATCTTGTCCTCCAAGAAAAAAGTAAAGACTGATAACTTTGTTCTCAACAGTACATTAAATATGTGGAAAAAAACCAAGCAGATTTTAGGGATAGAGATAGGTACTCCAACATTAAGATTTGGAACAATCCGTCTGTTAAAATTCAAGGTACTAAATTAATGTGGAAACCTTGGATGAATGGAGGTATTGAAACATTATCAGATATTATTAGTTCAGGAAATATATCCTCATTTGATACACTGAGAGATACATTTAAATTAAAAGATTCAGAGATATTTAAATATATGCAGTTAAAAAACTGGGTCAAAGAGAACTGTGATATAGTGAATGATGTTCCGGAAAAGATAAAGACCCTTTTGGAACAAAGTAAGAAAAATAAAAAAGGTATAAGTGTTATGTATGATTATCTCAATAATGTCGTAATGAATTGTAACCTGCTAAGAAAAATATATGAAGGCTGGGACAGAGATATAAAGGATTTCTTAAAGGAGTGCTTAAATCTAACATGTAAAGTCACAACCAACGAAAATCTTAGATTTATTCAAAATAAATTAATGACTAGAATTTATTATAGATGGGACAAAATTAATTAGCACCAGCAGTGTAATTTGTTTGTGTGTGTGTGTGTGTGTGTGTGTGTGTGTGTGTGTGTGTGTGTGTGTGTGTGTGTGTGTGTGTGTGTGTGTGCGTGTGTGTGTGTGTGTGCGTGTGTGTGTGTGTGTGCGTGTGTGTGTGTGTGTGTGTGTGAGATATCATCATTATTACTATTTTTAGTGTGACTTGTCCGGAATGTGTTTAAATAGTTTGTCTTGTTTGCCTTGTCTAAATGCTGAACATGTGCTCGCATGTTATCCTGTCTGTGCAGAAGTTATTAAAGAGTTTCCTGAGAGAATTCGACTTGCTTGTGCTTCTTGTCATGAAGACATAACAAATTTGGCGACGAGGACGATTTTTTTCACAAGATTTCCTGAGGATGGCATCAGTAAGTGCTCCGTTTCCCAGTCCATTTTTGCCTTGTCCCGGTGAGCCCGCTATACCGCTTGTAACATGGCTGAGAATGTTTGAGAATTACATGCTCATCATCAATGCTACTGGAGATTCCTGGCCAGAAGCCAGAAAACGGGCTTTACTTCTTCACTGCCTCGGAACTGAAGGTCAAACTGCTCGGTTGCTCTGTTTTAATTACACTGTTGAGTATCGTGCTGGATCTCAAAATTACACTGCAGACTGTTTGTCCTGCTTGCCCCTGCCTCTGACTACAGATGCTGAGTCAGATACAGAGCCCGAATTTGTTGCATTACTGTCCACTGGTCCGACTGCCATATCTCAGGATGAATTCGCTGCTGCCTCCCTAGTTGTCCTGAACTCTCTGCACTTCGCACACAAATTGTCCGTGGCTGGCCTCCATCTCCTGCTGCTCTGGATCCTGTTCTACGCCCATATTACAAACTGAGACATGAGTTCAGTGTGCAAGCTGATTTTATTTTTAGAGGGTCTCGACTGGTGGTACCTGGAGAACTGCGTGAGTCACTGATCCGCATTGCACATGAGGGCCATCAGGGGATTGTCAGAACAAAGCAACGACCGCGTGAAATGTATTGGTGGCCCAGAATGGACACACGTGTGGAAGAAAAGATTACTGCCTGTCAGTTATGTCTTTCTCTGGACAAAACTGCAAAAACCTCTGCTGTGCCTCTCCAGCCTGTTCCTTTACCATCTGCACCTTGGGAAAAATTTGCAATAGACATTGTGGGCCCTTTTGAGACTGCTGTCTGGGACTGTCGATACGCTCTGACACTCACTGACTACTATAGTAAATGCCCCGAGGTAGCCTTTACTGCATCGATTGCAACAAAACAGGTGACTGCTTTTCTTACCTCCGTCTTCAGTAGACATGGCAACCCGACCGACCACTCTGGTGAGTGATAATGGGCCTCAGTTTACTTCACCAGAGTTCGCTGCTTTCCTGAAAGACAGAGACATTCGCACATCTGTGTATCATCCGGCTGCAAATGGAGCTATTGAACGCTTCCACAGAGTTCTGAAAAGTACAATTCAATCTGCAATCCTACTATCAGCACCATGGAAAGCAAGTGACTGACTTTCCTGCAGATCTATCGTGCTACACCTCATGCTGTGACAGGTGTTTCCCCCTTCGAATTGCTTCATGGGAGGAAAATGCGTACCCGCCTCAATGTCCTGAAACCCTCACCTTCTGGTCATGAACCTGAACAACTGCAGAAGCGTGTTTCAGCACGTCAGGATGTCATGAAATCTCGCTTTGATAACAAGCATCGAGTGCGTCATTCTTCTTTCCGAAAAGGGGATAAATTGCGCATAAAAAAGTCAGTACATGTGCCAAAAGGACACCCAAAATTCACTCCAGTTGAGGTTAGAGAAAAAGTTGGCCCTTACACTTACCTCTTAGACGATGGGAAGAAGTGGCATGCATTGTGTCTCGCATCTGTGCCGACTAATGCAATGGATAATAGACTGACCACAAATGCAGAAAACCTGATTCCCTCTCAAGTTCCACTGTCTGGAAATTCAGAGTCTTCTGATGCTTGTTCACGTGAGACACGTCAAAGACGTGAGCCAGGTTGGCTAAAGGACTATGTTTATTAGTCACAGAAACTGACATGGACTTTTGCACACATTGCACACGCATAAGTAATAGCAGTTGAGCAGTTTGTTCATATTGTTTTTTAATGCTCTTTTGTATTCATGTGTTGCTTAGTGTATTCTTATACATGTGAAATTGTTGATATATTAAGGATTTAATGTTCTTTATTTCGATTTCATGTCAATTGTTGGCTACAGAAATAATTCATTTAACTAAGAGGGGAAAATGTGATGTCCTTACATTAATACTCCACTAGATGGCACTCAAGCTCCTTAGGTAAATATACATGTGAAGTAAGAGAGAGAAGAGTGAGAGTAAATGCTGAACATGTGCTCGCATGTTATCCTGCCTGTGCAGAAGTTATTAAAGAGTTTCCTGAGAGAATTCGACTTGCTTGTGCTTCTTGTCATGAAGACATAACACAAACCAGTGGTTGTGTTGCACTTTTCAAAAAGGAGGCGGTGCTCTTTCTTCGTGCAACACATTTATTTCTGTTTGAAAGTATGAAAAAGACAGGTTAGATCGGGAACACTCTTTGTAGCGTGTACACTCAAACTCACTCATTACATACTGAGCGCTCTTTCACTCTACTAGCGTAAGTTTTCTTAACAGTATCAAAAATAATGTCTCAAAGTGCAAGCATTTATATATTCATGACACTGACTGGACACCATCACACTAGTCTTAAACCTTTTCTAAACCCATTAACACTAGAACAATAAATCTAAACATGTTCAATACTCACTCTTACACTGTGCAGAGGCAAGTATAGTAAATAACATTAAAGTAGCACAACACTCAGTTTCAGTTAACATTAATACAGGCGAGTAATGTACTAACTCTATACTCAAACATTGAGAATTACAATTCAGGATATAGCTACATTACTCCAGCATTTATAATTGTATAAACTTTTCTTATTGCTCGTTTTATCATTTTATGAATTACTTTAATCACAGTTTTAACCCAATACCGGTTTCTATAGTTTAACATTACATCTTCAGCAAATGGATAATAAAATCATTAACACACTGAGTCTGATTTCTTATTAATAATACATCATGAAATGCTCTTTTTACCGTTAATGGCTGATGGAATGACTCTCACTAAAGTTAACACGTGAGTGGGGTGATTATAGGCCTATTCACACGTGTGCGTTTTAGCTTCATTTCTTTAACACAACTATTTCAGATTCTTAAACATCGACCTAGTACATCACCTATCACTTGTCTCACATTTTTGTGTGAATCATGGTATTTTTAGACACCAACTACTCATTTTCACTCAATGCAGAACGTACAATCTTTTATCATGGTTGTTAATATGATCGTCCGCCATTTTAGGTGCAAAACTCTGAACCACCGTAACATTGAACATCTCAATATATTTCTCGCAAGAACTACAGTTTTATAAGCACATAATACTGTTGTGATTTACCAAAGAATTAATTTGTCAGCTTACCAGGCGGTGCTCTTTCTACGTGCAACACATTTATTTCTTTTTGAAAGTATGAAAAAGACAGGTTAGATCGGGAACACTCTCTGTAGCGTGTACACTCAAACTCACTCATAACATACTGAGCGCTCTTTCACTCTACTAGCGTCAGCGACCAATCCTCAGCCTAGTGTAACGCTTAGGGTGCCGTCTATTGGTGAAGCTGAGTTTCACAACAATAACACTTTCTAAAGATACATCGCAACAGTATTATCATCAAATGCCATCGTAATTCTTATTATCAGAACTCCATTACCGAAATCAAAATTTAAAGGGGCAATATTTATCTGTGTCTCTTAAAGGGGCAATAAACACTCAGGGCTACACTCTCCCCCACAAAATGAAATGTCTCCGGACATTTCCGTGAACAAGGAAAACATCACATTAGAACACCACAGCCACCCAAGGCCTCCAGTAACCCTTAGTCTGTGTTACTTGAGTCTCTGTTACCTTACAGTTTCTTTGTACCAAGGACGGTTGACCCAATGTATCATAACTCAGTACCACAGGCTGATGTCTCAGTCTCTGGGGTCGCTGTCTTCCCACCTGTTGCTCCCTTTGCGTCAGGACCGGAGGGTCGGCCTCGGATTCACCATACTCAGGCCTATCAGGACTCAAGTCAGGTCTCTGAGATTGTAGTGGCACATCCTCTTCGCTCTATAGTGGCACATCCTCTTCACTCTGTAGTGGCACATCCTCTTCGCTCTGTAGTGGCACATCCTTTTCGCTCTGTAGTGGCACATCTTCTTCTCTTTGTAGTGGCACATCCTCTTCGCTTTGTAGTGGCACATCCTCTTCGAGATGCTGAGGACTCTGCTGAGGCTGAAAAGGCTCTGCTAGAGGATTCAGTGAACCCTGTCTTTGCCGTCTCCCTCGGCCAGGTCTGAGATGCCACTGGTAGTTGCCGCTGTATTCGTCGCTGGAGGTGTCACTCTGCTCTAGCTGTTGCCGATGCTGTCGTTCTGGCTTGGTTCTTTCCCTTGGAAAGCTCTGGGAGTCTTTCTGTGACTGACGAATCTCTGCTGGTGGTCGATCAAGGGGAAGGAAATCACACGGCAGCAGAAGATTTCTGTGAACCACTCTGTCTCTTCCTTTAGCATTTTCTGGACTAATCTCATAAACGGGACTGCCATCGGCTTTTCTCTCCTTCACCTTGTACACTTGGCCCTCCCAGTATGACTGGATCTTTCCAGGACCCCCTCTGGGTGTGAGGTTTCTGAGGAGAACTCTGTCGCCAGGTTGGAGGTCTCTCCCCTGGACTTTTCTGTCGTAGAGGGCTTTTCCCCGAACGGCTCCCTTGACAGCTGTTTTTGCCGCAATCTTATATGCCTCCTGCATTCTCGTCTTCCAATGACTCACGTAGTCATCATAGGTGTCATGGGCCTCATCTTTTTCCAGATTGAATAACAGATCAATAGGCAGGCGAGGAGAACGTCCAAAGGTAAGGTAATAGGGCGCGTAACCCGTTGCCTCATTCTTTGTGCAGTTGTACGCGTGGACAACTTTAGCGAGGTACTCCTTCCAATCCTCCTTCTCCTTGTCCTCCAGGGTGCGCAGCATGGACAACAGGGTACGGTTAAACCTTTCCACCTGCCCGTTACCCTGGGGGTGGTATGGTGTCGTGTGCGAGCCCTGGATGCCAGAGAGTTTCTTCAAGCTGGCCATCAATCTGTTCTCAAACTCTTTGCCCATATCATGATGTAATCTGCTGGGAAACCCAAACTTAAGGGCAAAGTCGTTGAAAATCTTGTCAGCTACAGTCTTGGCCGTTTTGTTCCTTGTTGCGTAGGCCTGTGCGAATCTCGTAAAATGGTCTATGACCACCAATATATACTCATACCCATGCTTACATTTCTCCAAATGCAGAAAATCTATGGAAACGAGCTGGAATGGATATGTGGTCTGGATGGACACCAGAGGTGCACGGGTCTGCTTACTCGGTTTCTTCTTCTTGAGGCATTCACACACTTTACTGACAAAATGTTCAACGCCCCTACTCATCTGTGGCCAATAGAACCGTTCTCGAATCAGGTCAAGAGTCCTCTCGACCCCCAAGTGACCCATGTCCTGGTGTAGTTCTTTGAAGACCAGCGGATGATAAGCTTTGGGGAGCAGCAGTTGTTCTCGACGGGAAGTTTTACGGCGCAGAACACCATCTTGACCCATATGAACCTTTAGCCACTGGTTCAGCAGTATGACCACTGCAGGGTTCTCTGCTTTCACTTCAGCTCTACTTGGCCTCCTGCTCTGTGACTTGTACCAGAGGACTCTCGACAGGATTTCATCCTCTTCCTGTGCTTTGCGGATTTCATCTGTGGTGAGAGGTTGGCTGGTTTCACTGTCCTTCACCATGCTCAAAGCACTGCCCTAAATCAACCCCACACCCCGGCAAGGGTTCCTCCTTTCTGTTATGACCCTCTCCATGGATGCACTGATTACATCTTGACTGGCCTCAGCCGTACAGCAACGCATGTAGTCCTCAATATCCAAGGGCATCCGTGACAACCCATCTGCATCGGAGTTGTTCTTGCCTGGGCGGTACCGGATGGTGAAGTTATAATCGGCCAACTCCACCACCCATCTGTGTCCTGTTGCGTTGAGTTTTGCGGTGGTGAGCACATACGTCAGTGGATTGTTATCTGTATATACCACGAACGATGGGGCATGGTAAAGATAATCCCGGAAACGTTCGCAGGTGGAGGGTGATATGCATCTTCAGTGATGGTATACAACCCACATCGTCACTGTCAAAGGAAAACGCCTCACATTCCTCCCGCAACATCCTCCTTACCGCCTCCTGCTGTCCTTCTGAGAGATGGCAGAGATCCACAGGAGGGTCCCATGAGGTTGGTCTACTCGCTTGAGTGTTATCTGGTTGTGGTGTGCTACTTGCTTCACTGGGCTTTGTCACTGTGCTGGCCTTCATTTCACCTCTTGTCTCATTCTCATTAATTTGTATAGGCGCTGTGTATACGATCTTGACCGGTTCCAGATATCCAATCACACTGTGACGGTCCAGACAGATGGTGCGATCAGTCGCGTTGGTCATAGAGATGGGAATGTATGGAACTCTCCTTTCTGGGATCTGCACCAGTACACGCCGCAGTGAACGTTGTCCCAGAGCACGCCGCAGCAGTGAACGTTGTCCCAGAGCACGCCGCAGCAGTGAACGTTGTCCCAGAGCACGCCGCAGCAGTGAACGTTGTCCCAGAGCACGCCGCAGCAGTGAACGTTGTCCCAGAGCACGCCGCAGCAGTGAACGTTGTCCCAGAGCACGCCGCAGCAGTGAACGTTGTCCCAGAGCACGCCGCAGCAGTGAACGTTGTCCCAGAGCACGCCGCAGCAGTGAACGTTGTCCCAGAGCACGCCGCAGCAGTGAACGTTGTCCCAGAGCACGCCGCAGCAGTGAACGTTGTCCCAGAGCACGCCGCAGCAGTGAACGTTGTCCCAGAGCACGCCGCAGCAGTGAGCGTTAGTCCTGAACCTACAGTTGTGAGCACTGCAGAGAGGGCCAAGGCCGATTCAGCTGCCGAAAAGGTTTTGCGGTCTGTTTCTGCCCGTCAATGCATGCCTGTCCTTGTCGCCGCTGAAACTTTATCCGAATACCTAAAGACCCTTTTCAAGATCCTAGAAGTCCCTGTCAGTCCTGTCATTTTGCCCTGTCCCGAGTCCTCAGCTGCAGTGAGCGCCGTACCCCAGACTGCAGCCGCGACCGCTGTTCCTGAGGTGGCAACTGTGAGCGTTGCACCCAAGCCTGCCACAGAGAGCGCAGCACCTGTATCTGCCACAGAGACCGCTGCACCCAGTCCTGCCCCTTCGCCTGTCATGTCGCCCGTCAGGAGTCCTGTTTCCTCTGTGTCCTCTATGTCTGAGTCCCGGTCGCCCCTGTCTCCACTAGTCCCCGGACTGTTTCCCCGTTCGTCCCTGTCGCCACTAGTCCCCGGCCTGTTTCGGCTGTCGCCACTAGTCCCCGGACTGTTTCCCCGTTCGTCCCTGTCGCCACTAGTCCCCGGCCTGTTTCCCCTGTCGCCTCTGAACCCCGTACTGTTTCGCCCAAGTTCCCTCCTCGTGTGTCCCCCTCCAAGCCTGCCCCGATTCCTCGTTCCCAGCCCTCATCCCGTGGTCCTAAGACCCCTAGCACACCTGTCCACCCTGGACCACGCCCCATGAACTCTGTTATTCCTTCACCTCCTCTGCCCTGTTTGTTGTTTTTATTGTTCCATCCCAACCCTGTCGTTGTATTTTCTTGTCTGCCTTTGTTAGTTTTTGTCATGTATTGTTGGTTTATGTCTTTGTCACAGTCTGTCATGTCCCGTGTTTAATGTCCCCTTGAGGAGCGTCTGGAAGCCGCTCCTTAAGGTGGGGGTTCTGTCATGATTCTGCCTTAGTGTCCTTGATTTTCCCTGGTCGTAAGGCAGGATCATGACAGAATCATGTTTTGTGTACAAGCGCATGGCCAATTGTTTGGGCCATGTGCTTGTGTTGTCTCGTCATCTAGCCCCACCCTCCTTGTTATCCTCGTTTTGTCATTATTGCTTTACCTGTGTCACCTGTTATGTAATCATTAGTCTCCCTATTTAATCCCCTTGTGTTTACTGTCCTGTGTCGGTTCATTGTTAATCTGTGTCAAGTCTGTGAGTAACCTGGTCTTAAAGGAACGTCTTGATCTTGTATTTGCTGTTTGTTTAAAGTCTAGTTTTTGTCAAGTGTTTTCTATTTTAGTTATCCCTCGTTAGTATTGCCTCTGTTTTGCCCCCTCGTGGGTTTTGTTTTCCCCTGTTTTCTGTTATAATAAACGTTGTGTGAATTCATACTGTCTGCGTTTGGGTTCATCTGCTATCTTCATAACAGCAACATGAACATCACTGCATTTCTTCTTCCTTCAGGTCAGATTACAGTTCTCAACTAATTTGTTAATGGAGACACAGCAAGATCTCAGACAGGATTTATTGATCAGCTGCCGTAAGGAGAGAAGAAAGAAAACGTGTGTTGATTACAAACAGAGAATGAAGAAAAAGACTTCCAGACAAAAGATCCCAGCTCAAGTATCTCAGACTATAGTAGTCTGCTAAGAAAACTTGAACGGACTGAATTTAAGTAATTATCTTGACGATCGTTCGATCTGATGCAGATCCCAAATCTGGGAACGATTTAGATTACAGCTCGGAAAGTAAAACAAATGTACTGCTTAACTTTCAGTACGTCTAGTGTACCTATAAAGTACTTGTAAGTATAAGGGAACAATATGTTAAAGGTATAGCGGAGGATTTTCTTTTTCTGGGTGGGTAGCCTATACTATTGGTCCACCTAAGTGTCAATCATTCTGGTGATATGTTTACGTAAGGCCGTTCACATGCTGGCGTGCGCTAAAAGCACATGATGGGCTTCCCACTGATGCCGCAGTCGCGAAGATTCTACTAGACAGGTAAAGTTTGTCATGCTATTTGGAGAAATCCATTTAAAATCACTGCTAGTAGGCGTTCCCTCTCGGTCGGGAGCAAATAGAAATTGGAGAGGGTGGGTCTTTTCTAAAAGTAGGAAAGATCCTCCGCAATACCTTTAAGTTTGGGGAATAAAGGGGAAACAACCAGGAGAATCAACAAAGTATTTTAGATCTAAGGGATACTTATTCTTCTATGATACAAAAATATTACATTTGGGAACAATTTTTTGTAATAATAAATAAACTTTTTGTAATAATAGTGTACCAGGGTGCAAAAGTGCACCTGTTTTATTTTGGGCTTTCGTGTTTCAAGAAAAGTATAAGTAAAACTATAGCATTTTTTTATACTTGGGAAATATACTCTTGTTCCATGTAGTTTCAGGGTAAGCGCAATAAAAACACATCGTCAGTCATTAGAGATGCTCTTGTGTTTCAGTTCAGTCTCAAATGATCAAGATGTTTTTCTTGCAAAATTAATTTAAAATTAATGCAAGAGGGGAAAACATCACGTTAGGCATATAATTCAGATCTTAAAGAGGCCATATTCTGCCCTTTCTCAAACTCTTGATGATGTTTTTGTACAATACTAGAGCAAGTTTTCCTGCATGAATGTTGATTATTTTCCTCATATTCTCCATTGTTGCAGCTCCTCTCTTCCCAGTCTGTCAGTAATGCTCAAGGGGGTAATCCATCCGCCGGAAACTGAAGCCTCCCCGGGCGCTGCCATTGTAGCAGAACTTCACCTGCTGTTAGCATTCCATTGACTCCCATTCATTTTTGCGTCACTTTGACAGCGAATAACTTTACATCTGAGGCGTCCAAAGACTCCATTTGTCCATTATTTATTTCTAAAGAAACACGACAATGTATAAAAGGCTCCATTATCTTGTACCTTACGTTATGGCCCCGTAGAAGCCGTTTGTGTAAAAATAGGCTAACGATTGCGTCATAACCCGCGCGACTCTCTGTCGCACTGTAGATAAATTACCGTATAGACCGGCGGAGAAGCTCGCAAGCAATCGGGGGGACGTGGAGGCATAAAGTCCGATAAAGTGAAGGGAGAAGCCCATACAGAGTCATAAAGTTGCTCCTGCTGCTAGCTCATGGACAGCTAATGCTCACGCTCTCCGTCTCTGAGAGATTCGAAAGGGAATGATTCAGATTTCTCTCGGCACAGCTACTAGAAGACTGACAACTGTCAGACCCGTTGCTCACGTCACCAAGCTCAGTTTGAGCCTGCGCAGTACGCCTGGCGATCAGCAAGTGAGTGCTTCAAATGGGCTTCACTTTTCTCTGTTGAAGTCTATGGGGTCGGTGTGTCCATCTTATATACTGTCTATGGTAATGCTCTGTTTAGTTCCTGTCTCTATGAAGCTCCTCCTTCTGAAAAGCACACTGTGCTCTGATTGGCCAACTGGAGCAGTGTGTTGTGATTGGTCGAGCGCTTTGTGTGTGTTTGGGAAATGTCCCGCCCCTTACCATAACCACCAGTTTAACACACTACTAACTAACTCAATCAGGCCCGCCCCTTTATTCTACGTATGAATGATTTAAATGAGGACACTAAACATATTACACACTAAAGACAGATGAAGATGGAGAAAAGACCCTTTTAAGTGCACCTGCTCGTCGATGAACCCCTTCCTGTGGACAGTGCCGTGGGATGAGAGGAATCCACTGTGGCATTTCCCACTCACTGATCCTCCTGTTGTCACGGGACTCTGACTGTCATGACACTGTTTCCACACACAGAAAGACCAGCCTGTAGAAATAGCCCTCAGTGGGACTCAGTCCTGTTAGTGCTGTCGGTTGAGTGATATGACACTGAAGTGCATAGGAATTTCTTAAGATGAACCGCAGCTCTCGGACACTTTTATTTCTCCCTGGATCAGGGTCAGTGCTGCGTAACCAGGTCAGTATTATTCTGATAGTTTTATCATTCTTTCTTTTAGAAAACAAAACAGAATGAAAAACAGTGATTGAATGCTAAAGTTTCAATCATTACAAATTGATATGAAGCTCAGAACTCTTCGGTCATTTTTAAACTAGTGAGGAAGAGTTGTGATGTGATTCAATCTCAACAAACCAGCTCAACATTTGTGATGAATAATCTGAAGTTTTGGTTTGTGTTCATCAAGATGCAAATAAAAATGTGAAAAAAGGCAAACACCTTTCATTTTAAAAAGATTTAATTCAGCCGATTATCAAAAATAGACATTAACTCATGATTATTTTATATACAATTTTGTGCATTGAATTCCCAGCAAAAATAACTACCATGATATCAGATCTGTATAACTTATGCCATAATGTGCGATTTTGGTGTAAACTCTCTGTCAGCCGTTACAGATCGGCTCATAACTCATGCAGATCACACAATAGATACGGCTGCAAAAAAAATTTAATTACAAAATTATAGGGTAAACAGCACACCGTTTGCTGGGATGCTTTTTCAGGTTTGTTTCATTTCTGACTCATATCACTACAGTACTATCAGTGGGATGTTTCATGGTTATTTGTGTTTAATTTAATTAAACTACTATTGAGAAAAATTAACTCAGACACAAAGTACATCTGTTTCTCAGACGAGCTGATGTAAACGCACTGAATCTTTCAGAAATGATCTGGGATGTGTGATGCGGTGTCACTCCTGTTACTGAACTGTGTGTGAACAGAACTGGATGAATCCATGTGAAGCAGAACAGACAACAATTCATTGCATGCATGTTAAATATTTAAATCTTTTAAGTCATCCCATGGCACACTTGGAGATCAGTGAACTTCAGTTCATACTACGGAACATCTGGACTGGCCTTGCTTTAAATCACAAAAAATGCAGATGGTTGTCATTGTAAAGTGACACAAAATAACACAACAGACATTGTTTTCACAGTCATTTTTCATTACTAATGTCTCATGTCGTTCCATCACCTTTGTAAATACATAAATATAGAAAAACATCACATGTAAACAACCAGCTTCAATATTTGAAGATTCATTGAAATTGCACACATGATTTCTCATAGGGAAAACCGAGTAAACGAGAGCTGGAAGAGAGTGAGGATGAGATGAATGCATTTCAGTTCTCTTTCATCAAGAAAGAGGAGCGTTTGACCAACAAGATAAAAAATATAAAACTTTAAATTCATTACACATATATACACTGTTGCACAAGAGTGATATTCACAGATATTAACAAGATATATAACAAGATATTCACAGAGTCTTTGTGCTGCTCTTCAGGGAAACACATTGGCATGGTAAATTAATTTCCTCAGTCTATGTTCATCAGTTCTCATACCAGCCTAGAAAACTGCAGTAGCACAAGAATATTGAGAATATTAAGAAGAAATATGCCAACCCATTCCATAGTTTAAGACCCAAATAAGACATAAAGATGACATGCTCGCACGCGCGCGCGCACACACACACACACACACACACACACACACACACACACACACACACACACACACACACACACACGCACACACGCACGCACGCACGCACGCACGCACGCACGCACCAGTGAATCAGCACAGCCAACTGAGGAGGAATTCACCCAGAACACAGTGCAGGTTCAGGAATGATAACTGAATCACACTGAATCTGCTCTGAAAGCCCTCAACCCCACCGTCTGTTATAGCGCTCTTCTCCATCCAATGAAGAACTGCAGCGATACAGAATCATCTCTTCTGAATTAACATCTGGATGCAGGAATAGTGCGACGGTAACTTCACCAGGCCAATTTATGAATGAAGGCCTGTTCACACTGAGAACGGTGACTATAAAGATAATGATGACTATAGAGTCCACACTAACTCACAATATCACTCCGTTCATTACACACACGCTGCAGTTTGGCAGTCTGTTGCTTTAAATGCTTGAGCTTGTTAAAGCAGGATGGATTCTGATTGGCTGTCAATGTTTTAAAATGCATCAGCTGAAAAAATCGTTCTGAAAGTGATTCCAGCAGCAATAACAATAACAGAGGAATGGTACCGTTATGATGTGGACTCTGCTTATCTTTATATGTAGATCATTTCTTTAGAACCGTATTATTATAGTGATCATCCCTGATGAGCGCGGGTTTAAAGGCGCAATCTAAAACAAGCGTACTTTACTGAGAAAATAGACGTGTTTAGCTGAAAACTGGAAGATTTAGCAGGGTTTTTTGCACTGAAATATGGGACCCTGGACTACAAAACATGTCCATTGATTATGTTTTAGGATAGGACAATATTTGGCCGAGATAATACTATTAGAAAATCTGGAATCTAAATCTAAATATTGAGAAAATCTCCTTTAAAGTTGTCCAAATGAAGTCCTCGATATTGCTGCACCCACTCACAGAAATAACTTTTTTTTTTATAGATTTACGGTAGGAAATTTACAAAATATCTTCATGGAACATAATCTTTACTTAATAAAAATCAATAATTTTCAATAATCCCCATACAATGTATTGTTTTGGCTATTGCCACAAATATACCTGTGCAACTCATGACTGGTTTTGTGGTCCAGGGTCACATATAACGTTCTACATTGTTTGGTGAATTCCCCCTGACTCTTCCCCTGTTCTGGATATGGCAAGGCGAGTAACAGTAATAATGGTGATGTCCTGCAGGATGGAGTGTATGGGGTGTAGGATCAGCCCTATACAGTGCTCTCCATGACCCAGTCTGAGCTCGTAGGATCAGCCCTA
This sequence comes from Phoxinus phoxinus, assembly GCF_949152265.1. NCBI lineage: Eukaryota > Metazoa > Chordata > Actinopteri > Cypriniformes > Leuciscidae > Phoxinus > Phoxinus phoxinus. The sequence goes on along the minus strand of NC_136891.1, from coordinate 11,859,499 downwards.
TACAGTGCTCTGCATGACCCAGTCTGTGCTTGTAGGATCAGCCCTATACAGTGCTCTGCATGACCCAGTCTGCGCTCGAAGGATCAGCCCTATACAGTGCTCTCCATGACCCATTCTGCGCTCCCGCCGGAGCCTGCGCTCCCACCACAGCCTTTGCTCCCGCCGCTGTCCCCGTCCTCGTCGCAGTGCAGCAGCATGCCGTTCACCGACAGACTGCGTTTGGTCCATATGCTGCTGATCCGCCGCGGGTAAGAGCACAGCTGCTGCGCGCGGGACACGGTGAAGTCGCCGGTGTCGAACGAGTGGCTCCTCCGGGGTCTGGAGGTCAGAGGCGACGTGAGTAACCTGCTGATCCGTGAGTCCAGAGTACGGCCCAGCAGCGGCTCCCGGTCCGTAGGCTCGGCCGCCGGGAGAGCAGGAGAAGGAGCAGGGCCTCTGGACGGGAGTGGCTCGGAGGACGGGCCCCGCAGCTCCACAGACGTGAAGGCCCCCAGCAGCTGGTCCAGGGTGTGCCGGGGTCTGGGCGGAGCGGCCCTCAGGACACTGGCAAGGGCACTGTTGGGGCTGTAGGGAGGAGCGTCTCCTGAACCTGAGGAGGAAGAGGAGGAGGAGGACAGGCTGCTCTGCAGAGAACCAGACTTGAACTGGACCACTCTGTCCTGCAGGGTCGCTTTGGGTTTGGGCCGCAGCAGAGGAACACCGTTCTGCCCCAGCCGTCCTCCGTTGGGCTGAGAGTAGGAGTCAGTGCTGTCGCTCAGCTTGCTGACCGTGGCTTCAGCTTCAGCGCTCCCACCGTCTCCTGCCTTGTAGCGCAGCACGAGGATCCCGATGAACAGCAGCAGTGTGGCCACGATCACTCCTCCCACCACCAGGATCATGGTGCCGCCCAGCAGCTGCCCGTGCAGAGCCTGGCACCGCGGGAGCCCGTCGCTGGTGTGGAAGCGCACGCAGCCCACCACACTGGTGGCCGTGAGTGTGGAGGCGGTGTCGTCCCAGGCCGCCAGCACACACAGGTCATACCGACACCCCGACACCAGGCTGGACACCTGGAACGCCTGACTGGAGGGAGGAATCATCCTGCGGACACACAACCACAGACTCATCACACACAAATCATCTCATCATCTGATCCACTGCGTTCATACAGTATTAACAGGCTTTGATAGAAGCACACAACAAACACATCTACATGTACACTGCCGTGCAAAAGTTTGGGATTGGTACGTTTTTTTAGTGTCTCTAGTCTCTTCTGCTCACCAAGGATGCGTTTATTTGATCGAAAATACAGTAAAATAGTGAAATATTATTCCAATGTAAAACTGCTGTTTTCTACTTGAATATTTAGTAAAGTGTAATTTATTCCTGTGATCAAAGTTGAATTTTCAGCATCATCACTCCAGTCTTCAGTGTCATATGATCCTTCAGAAATCATTCTAATACGATGATTTAATGCTCAAGAAACATTTATGATTATTAAATGGGGAAGGGAACTCGATCTGCGTCAAGATGCTGTGGGAACACCTCTGCGTCATTGCGTCTTGAAGTCCTTATGAAATCAGTCCAAATGGCGTGACGGAAGGTGATCAGGAAACTATAAAGCATACCTAGAACAAACAGTCACTAGCTTCTGTGTATTCAGCAAGCGTTCTGTGTGAAACTGTCTCTGTCTATTTATTGTTGTTTGTTCTCAAGCATATTATATATCTAGACAGGAGTATAATAGCGAGCAATGTCCTGACGAAACTTAGCAATTCACAAAATTAACAGAATGCATAGCTGATATATAAAACTGGATGACTAGTACACTTCTCATAAATCCTGATGTACTTGTTACATCATAATAAGGATGGCGTCTAATATTAGTCTATCTGTTTATTCCAAGGTTTATCGCAGTCTGCCGAATCCAGGCCGTATCCAGATCTGATGAAGGACCTACACCTGGATGCGACGACAACGCAGTCCTGGAGTGTCAACTAGTCAACTAGGGATAATTCCGGTTCACGTGGTAGGTTCCAAGGTTATTGTACCTTGGAACCTATTTCATGGTTTGCGTTCTCGAGCCACCAGGCATTGTTTTGTGCAAATGAGCGGCCGGATCGCATTAAGGGTTTTCTGTTAGAACGGTGACGTGTTAGCGGCCCCTAAGTTAATAACTAATGATCGTTGCGACGGAAGTGAATCAATCAAAACTAACTTTAGCTGGACAATAACTTTATTCTAGAGCTGCTGTAAAGCCAAAACTATCACTGTTACTTTAAAGGATAATTCCGGTATTTAACACCTTGAGTCTATATTGTAGTTTGTTTTGGATGAACAAGAGTGGTGGACAACATTTTTTTGACAATGGTTCCTCTCTCGAGTTTTTGACTATAAAAGAATTGGCCATGGACCCATTTAACATTGGAGTCAATGGTCATGTCCGAAAATGTAATTAAAACAACTTTTAACATTAGTTTTCAAAACTGTGCAACTCACCGAATGATTAGTGATGTTAGTTGATGTTCCAGAAACAAAAAGTGTTGCGAAATACAGTTTCTGTCGTGTTTTATTTGTCATTTTGTAAAATCCCATTGAATTCTGTTGAAGGAGTGCTCGTTAATATAAATGCGCTACCGGTAACAGAAAGGGGGCTGTTTACATGTGGTCGATGTAGTCTTTTTGCTCGCTTCAGTTTCTCATAAGGCTAGCGAGCAGAGCAACTGTGCTCCGGGAGAGTAAGCGAAATAAACAAACAAAACCTTCATTAATTGTTACTTGTAATATGAAGTTGAACTCGACTGTGACCGTGAGTGTCCCGCGAGACATAAACATCAGTTATCGCCATCAAGTGGTCGGGAGTGTGCTAACGCTTCAGATTCAAATATTGAGCGGAAGTTACACAGTTGTGAAGTGTCTGAAAAAATAGTTCCACTATAGCAAAATAAACGGATTGGAATCATATATTGCGACGATATATTGTTTATAATCATCAACGAACACCACTAACCACTCGGTGAGTTTAACAGTTTTGTAAACGAACATTATTGGCTGTTTTAATTACATTTTCGGACATGACCATTGACTCCAATGTTAAATGGGTCCATGGCCAATTCTATTATAGTCAAAAACTCGAGAGAGGAACCATTGTCAAAAAAATGTTGTCCACCACTCTTGTTCATCCAAAACAAACTACAATATAGACTCAAGGTGTTAAATACCGGAATTATCCTTTAATTTCCTATTATCACTGTAAAGCTGCTTTGAAACAATCTATATTGTTAAAAGCGCTATATAAATGAAGGTGACTTGACTTGACTAAAACTCAAGTTCAAAATGCTTACACTCAAAAAGATCGTGTCACAGATTTAGTCCGAGGTAGATTTGAATACATCCCCATCACAGGAAGTTCCTGAGGTTCGCTTTCGGGGGCGAAGCGTACCAATATCGGGTTTTCCCCTTCAGACTAGGTTTATCACCCCGCACTTTTACGAAATGAGTGTATGTAAGTCAGGCTCCACTGAGACTCCAGGGCATCCGACTGTTGAATTATATCGACGACTGGTTGATTTTAGCTCAAGCAGACGACGGTTCGGCATTAAGATGTCGTTCTGTCTCACATGAGAAAGTTGAGCTGAGGCTCAACACCAAAAAGAGTGTGCTCTTCCAGCTTCTAGGCGTGGTTTGGCTCTTCCAGCTTCTAGGCATGGTTTGGGATTCGATGATAGAATATTTTGTAACATTAAACTACCGATCAAAAGTTTGGGGTCAGTAATATATCATATATATATATCATCAAAGAATCATGAAAAAGGAACACAACTGTTTTCAACACTGATAATAATCATAAACCTTTCTTGAGCATCAAATATCAAATTAGAATGATTTCTGAATGATCATGTGACACTGAAGACTGGAGTAATGATGCTGAAAATTCAGCTTTGATCACATTAATAAATTAGAATTTACTATATATTCACATAGAAAACAGCTGTTTTGAATTGTTATTATATTTCACGATACACCACACACTGATGCTGGAAACGCAACGTGGAAGTAGTATTAACAAAACAAAAGTATTGTAAACAATAACCCAACTAACTACATCTGAATTCAGAATGATGAAAAACATTGCTTTCCACCCACTGTCTCCCTTTAGATTACTGTCCCATACCATGATCTCCACCAGAGGGCGCTCTATACATCTGCTTTATATACACACTCCCACAACCCACTGCTGGACTAATCCTGTTCAGATTACTGTTATTTTCTCCTTTACTTTTGCCTGTTTAAGCCCTGTGTATTAACTCTTACTTTATAAAGTCTTGTGTTTCTATTTTGCGCTGCCATTCTGAGCATTATCCGTGTTTTCTGTGTTTTCTGGATTACCCTTTTGTCTGTGCTTTCTGTCCAGTTGTTCATGTGGACTATGTGTTTGACCTTTGGCCTGTTATATGGATTACGATTCTGGATTTTCCCGATAAAACTGCATTTGGATCTTCAACCCAAGTCTCAGATTACTTCGTAACAATCATAACTTGGTTATCTGTATTAATGATCAGTGTTTCTTGTTTCAAATCAAGACGGCTCTTCTAACGTCACTCTGCCACTTGTGTTTCAGCTAATATGAAGAGATTCCCACTGGAAAACACAACTTCTCCCAGTGTCTGTAATGTCACACACTGAGTTCAGTATATATTAGTCTAAATCAAGTGCACTTTTTTTGCTCTTTACCCATGAAGTAAACTGCAGCTGTCTGATGTTTACCGTACACATTGACATCAGGAGTTTGGTTGATGGTAGCGGTCCAATTCAATGAAGATATTTAGGAAAGTTACTTGAGTAGATATAGATTTGCCAAATTCTAGAGGCATCAATTATGTATTAAAGTCCCCCTGTGGTGAGAATCCAGCTTTTAATGTTGTTTATATGGTGTATTTTTTTATGCTTTAAAGGGGTGGTTGAATATCTCACTTTTCTAACTTTAGTTAGTGTGTAATGTTGCTGTTTGAGCATAAACAACATCTGCAAAGTTAACTTTAAAGAAATCGTTTTTTAAGGACTACAACAAACGGCTGGTGGGAACTACACGACATTCCTCTCGGGTTAGTGACATCCCCAACCCTAAAATTTACATAAACCCTGCCCCCTGAACACGATTTATAGATTATCATGACAGAATATGCTAATCAATGACTAGAAGATAGTTAACTCCACATCAGCAATATAAATGCATCAACTAACCATTCAGAAATGTCCTGTTGCATTCTACATGTTGTCACTTCTTCTTGAGTCTCTCCATCATTGTCTGATTCTAGTTTGAACATAAAAGACTAAAAGTTTTAGAAATTTTAAGTCTGTGTGAGGTAATCGGAGCTGCTAAAGCCTGGCTCACACTACAGGAGTTTTGAAATCCTAACCGATTTTTAAATCTGGTTGCAGAACACACTTTAGGAGAATCTTTGCAGATTTTCTTACCTCAAATCTTAAACATGCTCATACTACAAGATTTGAAAATCGCGGCGCATCACACACTACAAAATGTTACTAAGATTATCGTGCCAGAGGAAGCGCCTAACGTGATCTACGCAGCAGATCGGAAGCGGGAAAGCGGATGTAAATAAAATGGATACTGTAACACGAAAACTTGCTGTATCAATAATGATCGTTTGTTTTGAGAAAAAGCGGAAGAATAAACGAGTGTGAATGAGAAAATGGTTGGGGAGACGGACTGAACATGGATTGTCAGTTCTTCAGCGAGAAATGCAGGTAAGAAATGTCTGTCACTTCTGTCTCGTCGTAGACTTGTTTCCTATTGGCTATTGTGACAGTACTGACAGCAAATCAGGAGGGGCAAGATTCGATCTGTGAACGCCTCACATTACCAGATAATCTGTGCCGAACATCGCAACCGATCAAGGTCCTCGACAAGATTTTTTATCCGATTCTCGGGAGGGGGAAATCGGGCATAAATCGGCCTAAAACTCCTGTAGTGGGAGCCAGGCTTAACACACACACACACACACACACACACGCACGCGCACACTCTTGAAGCTCCGCCCTCAGTGACAGGAACAGGAGCTTATTTGCATTTAAAGGGACAGACACAAAAACGGTGCATTTTTGCTCACCCTCAATTTTATAATAACCCAATTTTACCATGCTATATAAAAATATCTGTGGGGTATTTTGAGCTAAAACTTCACACACACACACACACACACACTCTGGGGACATTAAAGACTTATTTTACATCTTGTGAAAAGGGCATTATACCACCCCTTTAAGACAAACCATGTGTAAACTCATGAGTCGACAGCATTTCTGAGTATTTTCTCCTTAAAACTGCAGTGAACCTAAGACAAATCGCTGGTGTTTCTAACGTCACAAACTACCTTGTAACCAATCAGATCAACGTGCCGGCGGGCTTCAGCATATCATTAACAGTGAATTAGCAGGGGATTAGCATTATCAACACAATATTAGCTGTTTGATAACAATCAAGCAAAAGGCTAATCATATTAATTACCTTTATGTGTCTGACGTTGTAAAGAGCAATACCATTGTGCAGCGTTTACCTCAGTAAGTTGAGTGAGTCTGTGAGCTGGCATGAGTGAGTGGAGGCGAGACTAATTAGCACATTCATGGAACCGCGTATACTAAATAAAGCAAGGGTGTAGAGTTACATTCAAGATATTTTAAGGCATGAATAATTTTTTTCAAGGAGATAACGCTTAAATATGTAATTTTGGTGATCAAAGATGAGATTTAAAGCTGAAGTCGGCAAGATTTTTTTGATCATATTGACTGAAACCGACACTATGCTCCGACAGAACAACATAAATCATGCTTCTACGCGCTTCTACCTCCACCTAGAACCTGTTATTGGGCATGAGAGTTGCAAAGATTCAAAATTTAGTGTTTTCAGTTCAAATTTTTTTTCCTACTGAATTATTTTCAGACAAACATTATAGATCTCAGATAGTCAGACACTCTCTTCCTGTTCTTGATCAGAACAAGCCACAAACGAGACCAGATTGTATGCCATTAGTAGTCAAATGTCTAAAAATATTGCTCATCTCTCCACTAGACTTGACTGGACGCCTCTTATTTGAGTGTGAACTTCCCTTGAGTTGGTCCATGCTGAGCTGACAGCTAACAGTAATTGGCTACACTTCTTCAACCCATCTGTGCTACCGCCATGAGCAGATGGCCAATCTCATATCACTGACATATATGAATAAAGAAATGATCGCAGGAAAGGAAAAACAGAGCAAGAACGACAGTAAAGCATTTGATCTGTGGGTTGCCAGTGAAAGGATGATGGTACAGGCTCTTCTGATGCTGTTCCACATCAGTTTGTGACCGTCAGCATGAGCAGCTTCACTGTGTTTCATTAGAACAGAAACACAAGGAACAGTCAATGCAGTGAACGGTGATACTCACACAGGCACGCTCTTCTCAGGTTTCCTGTAAGCAATCAGCATGAGCTCATTAAATCATTAAATAAAGCCTCTCAGGCATTGCTCTCCTCCTTTCAGCTCATCTCGTCCTCTCTTATCTTTTCTTATTTTTTACTCTCTCACAGCTTGCAAAAGAGCTCAGGTTTCTGAAACATACCTACCACTCTTCGTAGGTATTGGTCCAGAAAAATTCTTTTTTTTAAATCAAAAATAACATATAACAACATTTAACAGGGTTATGACTGTCACAAATCAAGCCTCCGATCGCCACCAGAGGACTCCACACACGCACACACACACACGCACACACACACTTGTTTTGCTCTTGCTGACATTTCTGAGTGTTTATTCCTGTACTGTATATTGATCTCTTGTGTATGACCTCGGACTGTTTACCCTGCCTTTAGATTGTCTGTCTGTTTACCTGGATATTGTTGGTATTGTTTGCTGTCTGCCCTGACCATCGCCTGTGTTATCTTGACGATTCTGCCTTATATCTTTTGCCGATGATTTACTCCTGTCTGTTGAACTACGAGCATTTTTTTACAATAAAGCTGCACATGGATCCCAACTCTGTTGACTCCACGATACAATGACATGAGAAATCAAATTTGCCAAAAATCATATGATCAAACAGCTCGTTCTGATATTGTGGGATCTGTGACATCACACATGTACATTTGCCCGCCTCCAGAGCAAGACATCTACCAATAGTTATACATCATTGCATCACAGGCCCCGCGAACTGGTACCGCAGGCTCCGCCCACTGGCATTCAGTCAGTCTGACATTTGCATTCACTGGATGTGAGCGTCCCGTCGGAAGCAAACAAAAGCCATTATAAATCACTGACGCTGAAACTGATACAGATGTGTGTTCAGATTCTGACATCTGCAGACAACAGGACAAATGGAAGAGTGAAAGAATGTTCGCTTTTCGTTTAAACAACTTGTTTATGTCTCTGTATAGACTTCTGATATTAAAGGATTAGTTCACTTTCAAAAAAAAAATTCCTGATAATTTACTCACCCTCATGTCATCCAAGATATCCATGTATTTCATTATTCAGTTGAAAATAAATTAAGGTTTTTGAGGAAAGCATTCCAGGATTTGTCTTGCAATACAAGCTCCAACAATTACAACACAACAGCCTAAAAAAAGAAGAAGCTAAAAACATAGAGGCAGGCATCAATAAAAACATAAATAGATACTTAATTAATATAATGGGGGCTCTGCCCTGCAAGAGTGGACCTCAATAGCCATAAATATAAAGTGAAAGTGGGGGTGAACTATCACTTTTTTACTCTGTTGATTCAGCAGAGATATCGACAGAGGAACAAATGAGTGTTTATATTTGTACTTTCTGCATTATGGGACCCTATAGCGCCTCCCGGAGGGCAGGAGTTGATAGTGGATGGTTTATTTTAATAGCCCTGCCAACACCAAAAACTCACTGGACCAAAATTCTGCTCCTCATATATACTAGCGTCAAGTTTTGATGTTAGTATGATCATGTAGTATATGATATCCAGAAGTAAAAGTATTAAAAAAGAATGTCATCTGGAGAAGCATCACAAAATTCATCAAAACACAAGGTGTGTGTGTTAGTTTCCCTCTTCTGAGTGTGAGAGAGAGCATGCAAACAGAGAGATCTCACCCTCACGGCTTTAACAGGCTGGGACAGTTGTGTAGCACAGCGTTTTCAGCAGATAGAAATATCGCTTGTCCTAGGAATCTGTCACAACTGGTTTTGACACTGCATCTTTGCCACGTTGAGAGTTTATTACCCAGTAATCATTTCCCAAGGCAGCTCATTGAGCCATTATGAAGAAATGAGTCGATAATGTATTCTCTCACACCGGCACAACATGGACGCCTCTGATAAAGATGCCACGCAGAATTACTGCCCATGAGCTGAGCCGAGCAGTTTCTTCAAAGATTCATGAGTGAATGGCTTCAGTAATTTGATTTTCCCTCTGTCTGGATTCCCTCTCTGTAAAGGCACTTTAGCAGCTGCTATAATGTGCTATTACCTCATCGAAGAGCAGATGATTGACATACTACTCACCCACGGAGTCTCCGTATTCCCGTTAGTTTGTGAATACACAGAATAATCAAGTAGACATGGAAACTGGATGAATATTTGAATGTTACCGATCCTGATCTGAATTCTGACTAGTGATGCAGCCCGAATCATAGTGAGACCGAGGAGAACTGAGTGACTGAACCTGGATTCTTCCAAGGGTTTTCCTTCATTCTGTCACTGATGGAGTTTGGGGGTTCCTGCCGCTGTCGCCTCTGGCTTCATTAATTGGGGAGACTTAATATTCAGGAATATTATTGATCTAAATGTACTCACACAGCTGTATGAGAACTGAACTGGACGAGACATCAATGTTTTCTGAAGAACTGCCCTAATTTAATAATTGATAATCTTTACACAGAACTGAGTCAACACGGAACTGACTTCAGCTGAACAATGACATTATTTTCCCTTAGAGCTGCTGTACGGCCGAATTGAACTCTGTTTGCATCATTGAATATTTTTCCTGTTTATCACTGTAAAGCTTATTTTTAAACAATATTGTAATGTAATAAATTCTGTTGACTTTAGCAATCTTTTTTGCATTATATGCCAACAGTGACAGTTCAAATATGGGTAAAGCACTTGTGTTTTATCCCCTTAGTTTTTACACCTGTAGTCTCACGTAGCCAGACCTTCAGACTGACAGCAGAAGGTCTGGACTCCATCACAGCTTTCATTGGCCAAGGACCACACAGAGGCCGTCTGACTGACATGTAAAGCAACCAATCACAGTTCATTTTGCTCCACGTCAGCCGGCGGTCCGTGGGCGTGACTTCTTAGGCTGAGATTAGCATACCTGTAACTCAAGAAGTATTAAATATCTTTATATGATTTTAGATTCTAGCTACTAAGACATGTTTCTTTTGGAAACTTCATTTTTAAGGCCCTATGGTTCAATCCCAGAGATATTGGGATCCAGTGGCGTAGCATCTATTTATGCAGGGTATGCATGTGCCAATGCATATATCCAATCCATAATCTCGGCTGGATTGTGGCCCGCATCCGTAAAGCTACGCATGGTTCGAATTACGTGGGAGCTGAGAGCTACCATGAAAGCAGTAAAATCATACACTTGTGGGGGTCTCTAAAACACTGTTATTTTAAATTACAAATAAAGCACTTTTTCCTTCAATATATCGAGGCATTTTTATGTTAATAAACAGCCTAAAAGAAACATGTTTTCCAAAAGAACGCATTTGGGATACTGCTATAGACCGTAGGACGTAAACAATAACAAACGTGTTGGAATGCCAAAAGAATGAAGTGCAGTGTTAAGCAATTTATTTATCACACACACCGCGCCTGCTCATAGGCTACTTTTTTTTCTTTTTTTAAAGAGACCCCCACAAAGATGAAATCATAATTCGAACCCTGAAGCTACGACATCATTCACTTCATTACTCTAGTCTATGGCTTCAATGAAGCACATGCGCACACATACAGATAGTCACTCGGTAGCACTACTGAAACACTACATAACATTTCTCAGCACTGAGAAAGAAGCATTACTGTTTTAAGTAAGTCAACACACAGCTTCACTATTAATAAAGAGACTCTACATAGACAAAGGTAATTCACACACACACACACACACACACACACACACACACACACACACACACACACACACACACACAATCTCTCTCTAATTCATTCAAACAAATGTATCCTTACCAAACTATTTTAACACTGTCTGATTTAAAGAGGGCAGAATGCTAGATCTAATGACAGGTAGACAAAATAACTGACAAATTAACCATAATTTTGATCATTTCAGTCTCCCTTTTCACGTTGGGAGTTTCTTTTGTTTTCCACTCAAGTTTGCGCTTTGCAACGCTCATTCCCAGGTGAAAAAAAAGTGCACTGAAATACATTTTATTTAAGTGCACTTAGTACACTTCCATAATACACTTCCATAATGTACTTAAAGTGCTCTATTTTCGACCTACTTATTTTGCACTTAATATACTAAAAGCTTATCTTAAGTACTGCTTAATATAAACTTAAGATAATCTTAGTGTACTAAATTGTGCTTTTTTGGGACACATTGATGTTGAACTAAAGTGTATTTTTAATATACTATTTCATTTTTTTTTTTAAATGTATTTCGTTAACACTTTAAGTACAATTGAAACCATCTTTAAATACAATAATAAACTATTTAAATAATAATAATATATAATTATATAAAAATTATACTTATAATGTATTCCTAGATTTAAAAAAAAAAATGGACTAAAATACATTTTAAGTGCACTTAGTACACTTCTATAATACACTTCCGTAATGTACTTAAAGTGCTCTATTTTCGACCCACTTATTTTGCACTTAATATACTAAAAGCTTATCTTAAGTACTGCTAAATATAAACTTAAGATCATCTTATTGTACTAAATTGTGCTTTTTTGGGACACATTGAAGATGACCTAAAGTGTATTTTTAATATACTATTTCATATTTTGAAAAAATTTATTTCGTTACCACTTTAAGTATAATTGAAACCATCTTTAAATACAATAATAAACTATTTAAATTATAATAATAATAATATATAATTATATAAAAATTATACTTATAATGTATTCCTAGATTTAAAAAAAAAAATGGACTAAAATACATTTTAAGTGCACTTAGTACACTTCTATAATACACTTCCGTAATGTACTTAAAGTGCTCTATTTTCGACCCACTTATTTTGCACTTAATATACTAAAAGCTTATCTTAAGTACTGCTTAATATAAACTTAAGATCATCTTAGTGTACTAAATTGTGCTTTTTTGGGACACATTGAAGATGACCTAAAGTGTATTTTTAATATACTATTTCATATTTTGAAAAAATTTATTTCGTTACCACTTTAAGTATAATTGAAACCATCTTTAAATACAATAATAAACTATTTAAATTATAATAATAATAATATGTAATTATATAAAAATTATACTTATAATGTATTCCTAGATTTTAAAAAAAATGGACTAAAATACATTTTATGTTCACTTAGTAAACTTCTATAATACACTTCCGTAATGTACTTAAAGTGCTCTATTTTCGACCCACTTATTTTGCACTTAATATACTAAAAGCTTATCTTAAGTACTGCTTAATATAAACTTAAGATGATCTTAGTGTACTAAATTGTGCTTTTTTGGGACACATTGAAGATGAACTTAAATATGCTTTTAACATACTATTTCAGCTTTAATTTTATCTTTAGATTAAATCTTTAATACATTTTTAACACCTATAGTTTAAAAGGACAGGAGGAATGGATATATGTACAAACAAAAAGCATCTCTTTCTTAAAAAACACTCTTTTTTTTTTAAACATTATTCAAGTCCAAACAGACTGTTGGGAAACAAAATAACACAAGTGGCAAGTTTAAACTAAAAGCATTAAAGGGTTAGTTTACCCGAAAATCAAAATGATCTCAGTTTTTACTTGTGTTGTTCTAACCCTGTATGACTTCCATTTATAATTGCATAACAAAATACTATATTTATGTTGTAATCTGAGCGCTGGATAAGTCTTCCATTGACTTCCAAGGGGCTTAAACTTGCTCGATCAGAAAACGTATAGACATTGTTTAAAATAGCCCAAGTGCACTAAAAAAAACAAAAGTAATTTGTATATTTATTTTTTTTGTGCTAAAAACAACTGTAAAAATAATATATTATAAATACACTAATTAAAAGTATATTTTTACTTAAATAGTACTTAAGTGTAATTAATACAATATACTAAAAACCTTATTTTTAAAATGTATTTTTAGTGCATAAAAATAAAATATACTTTTGAAAAAATAGAGAGAATAGTTTTTTTTAGTGTATTTCCTACAAGTACATTTTAACACATTTAAAATAGTTTATTGTTAGTGTACTTTGATAGCTATCTAAAAGTACACTAACAATGAACTATTTTTTATGTGTTAAAAATGTACTTGTAAAAAATACAATAAAAAAACTCTTCTGTCTATTTATTCAAAAGTATATTTTATTTTTATGCACTAAAAATACATTTAAAATATCAATGGTATTTAGTATACTTTATTAATTACACTTAAGTACTACTTAAGTAAAAATATACTTTTAATTAGTGTATTTATAATATATTATTTTTACAGTTGATTTTAGCACAAAAAATATGAACGTACTACAATTGTACTTTCTTTTACTTAAATATATTTTTAGTGCACTAAAGTATACTTTTTTCACCTGGGTTGGTTTATTACATTTATTAGGTAACTTGCTCAATAGACAATTACTGACTATTACTAATACTACTCTGGATCTGGATGGCCAGTTACTTTACAGATATTATGTGTTTATCAGGGTACTAGGATAAAAACAATGCGATGTAACTGTCATTGATGGAAAGCAATGTGTTTGGTATGACATTTTCCTGATACGCTGCAGTGATACACATCTCTTTGCATATAGGATCCAATTTACCTGAATAGAGGAGTACCGTAGTGATTAGGAATAAGACAAAAGCGCGGTTTGGAAGATGGATTCGTGATGTTCCTGCCTCTTTATATACATTTTGAATTAAAAAGTTACAGTACACAATACTAAAAGGAACCATTAATAAAACATAGACACTGATGAATAGAATGAACATCATACCTGCATGCAAATCCTTTCCAGCTCACATACCAGTTCATAATTTATTGATATGCCCCACCGCTCCCCCCAACAAATCAACAAACACTTGGATCCCAACAGTTTGTTAAATCATGACATATTTTTATCTGGGATCAGTATTTGTGTCATAGCCCAGGAAATGTGAAAGAATACATTCTGCTTCGTACCTGTATATGAGGACCTCATCATCTGAGCAGTTGTATTGTAGCTGGTACATTTTCACTTTGGGAGCGGTCTTGCTGACGGACCACTTGATCAAGGCAGACACAGCAGTCACCTCAGACACGGACACTGCTTTCTCTGCCGGGCTCTTGGTAGAGTCTTTACTAGTCCTTGAGCTGCCTGTAATGTCTGACAGACGGGACTTGGGTTGTGATGCCTGGCTTGTGCCATTGCTTATGTGGGGTAGCTGAATAATTGACAGCTCCACTGAAGCGGTTGATTCACCAGCCAGGTTGGCTGCAATGCAGGTGAAGGTCCCATAGTCCTTTGAAGTGGTTATTAGGATCTGCAGGGTCCCATTGCGGTACACCACAGTGCGGGAAGAGTTGCCCAGTAATCGATCATCAGGGGTCACCCAATGGATAGTTGGGGTGGGATCTCCTATAGCTTCGCACCGTAGACTGGCGGTCTGCCCCTCCAGAACAAGCATCCTGTGGGTGTGTTGAGTAATCAGTGGCTGCTCACACAAAAACTCATCCTCCCGAACACTCCAGAAGTAGCGGCCCTTCAAGATGGGAGGCGAGGCACAAGTCTCCAGGTCATCATCTCGCTCCAGACGTCGGAACCAAAGCAATTCGCAGTTGCAGTGAAGCGGGTTCCCTCCTATGCTGAGTGACAGCTGAGGGGTGAACGGTGTGGTCATACTTTCTGAATCCTGTGCTCTGGCAAAGATGGGATCTGGCGGAAGCTTCTGGAGCCGGTTAGAGGTGAGGTCCAAGCGGGCCAACCTCTCCAAATCCACAAAGGTCCCCTCGGGAATGTAGTCCAACAAGTTATGGTCCAGGCTCAGCTGGTGCAGGTTGAT
This sequence comes from Phoxinus phoxinus, assembly GCF_949152265.1. Classification (NCBI taxonomy): domain Eukaryota; kingdom Metazoa; phylum Chordata; class Actinopteri; order Cypriniformes; family Leuciscidae; genus Phoxinus; species Phoxinus phoxinus. The sequence continues at coordinate 11,844,303 of NC_136891.1, read as the reverse complement.
CATCTGCCGGACTGAATGCCAGGGCAGAGCCTGAAGGTTGTTGTAGGACAAGTCCAGATCCTCAAGTGATGCAGCAAGGTCTTCAAACGCACTCTCAGAGACGCGACCCAGTTGGTTGTTATTGAGGATGAGATGCTGCAGGCTGACCAGCCCTCGCAGGTCATCAGGGCCCAACTCCACTAAACGGTTGTTATCAATATGAAGAGAACGGAGGGTTTCCAGGTCTCCAAAGGAAAAGGGCTGAATGTAGCTGATTGTGTTGCGGGAGAGAGTAAGGTCCACCAAGTCTGTCATGTTGGCAAAGTCCTGCTGTGTGATTCGAAGGATGTAGTTTCCCCCTAATCGGAGCTCCACGGTGCTGCGGTCTATATCAGGTGGCACAAAGAGCAGGCCTTTAGCCGGGCACAGGGTCCCGAGCGACTCAGACAGGTTCTGGCACACACAGTACTTGGGGCACGCTCGGGCCATCATCACAGCCATACCCAGGACCAGCATCTGATAGAGCGTGTGGTCCATGGTAGATTCACATGAAGGGACCTGGAGGACAACAACACACAAGGAACAATCAGTATCATGAAAAAGAGGATAATTTATTATTTCATTCAGTGTCTTTGAATCCGGTTACTGTGACAGATGTTAAGAAGCAACAGAGGACTTGTGCATATGCAGTAACTTTCTAGAATCCCTCAGTGAATACTGATCAGCTGTACAGATGGTAACCACACTTATGCAGATTAAGTACTTATGCATAATCCCGATTTTATATATACTTATATATAACCCCGATGTTTTATCAGGATCATGATCCGAGTCATTGAATATTAAGTCTACATTTGAACATCTACATTCTTTTCCTTTTAATGGTGGTTGGAAAACCCGCTTGAAGGTGCATACCGCCACCTACTTCAAAACACCTGTGTGAGAGCTGACGTAAAATAAAGGATCGGACTTAGGATAGCCGATACCGATCAATTAAAAAATGCTTAATTGGATATGATACCAATCCCGGGACATCCCTAATAATGTGTGTTACAAGTGTGCAGGATGCCATGAAACAGTCCAGAGCTGTGTGAGATGGTAAGGCCTGTGTCTGGGACAGCAACTTTACAAGTTTTTTGTCATGAAATCCAATTTAAATGAGGAGAGCCACATTTGCATCCAAATGATAATTAATCTACACAGAACCAAAGGCCAAAGTGCATCATCTTAAATACACTGAAAAGTTTGCGCCAAAAGTTTGTCACTTGGTGTAGAACATGCAGATGCCTTTGTTTGAACAATGAACTTCACTTTCTGTATTGTATGTTGCTTCAAAAAAGCCTATATAGTGCATTTTCAGTGTTTTCTGCTGAGTTGCACACAATGCTCTGCAAAAATAGGCTCAAAGGCAGAGTTCTACTTTTGGTGCCACAGCGGGGGGCTGCTCACGCATGCAGTGTGAATGCAGAAACCTGTGGTCGTGGCAGACACAGGATGTGTGAAGTGTCTGAACAAATATTTGCATCTAAAGAAACTGATTTCTCCCTCAGGGTAACATCAACTACAAGGTATATTTGTTGCTAAAACAAACAAACAAACAAACAAACAAACAAAAAATACTGGTATGGAGTGCCTGGGCAAGAGATTGGCTCTGTCCCAAATGGCACTCTAAGCCCTTGCAGTCTCTCGGAGTCCACACTTTTGTGACATAATGCAGCTTTGACTGTTGGATAGAAGTCTGCTGTGGAGTTCACCCCAGTGCGGGCTCATCAGAAGTGTGTATAGTGGCCACAATGATTGAGCTCATGTCAGACGATAGCCTTGTGGCCAGCGCTCCAACATATGGTTTGAGGTCTTTTGCCTGTACTGTTCCCCTCTCTCCCAACGCCATTGCTTTCTATAAACGCATAAAATGGCAAAAATATAGCTTTAAAAGGCACCCTTCTGAAACCTAAAAAAACAAATATGACACCATACGGTCTCGTCCACGTAAGTCCACAAACCCGCATGAAATTTGCCATTTGGAATAAGGCCATTGTACCTTCCTCTACAGTCTTAAAGTAAACAAATACAATATTGTGTTACATAAAGGAGAATGTAATTTTCCACTTATCACTCCATCAGAGGGACATGACCCGACACACCCACACTGCAGAATAAATCAGGGTGGAGTAAAGCCAGGGCCTCACATGGTTCTGACAGGTAAAGTACTTTAGTCAGTCAGACAGCTGATGAGTGAAGCATCAGAAAGTCATCTTAACTCTTCAATTTTGTGTGTTTAGAGTATGTTACATTTAACAACCATTTAAATAAGCTTCCAATTGCAGAATAAGGTAATATGTTACAAAAAGTCAAACTGTTTGAATTTTTTTATTTTATTTTTTGCAACAAAAATAAACAGGCGTAATAATGAAAGACGGTATGGTAAGAAAACCTGGGGCTTTCCCTAAAAAAATAGACTGCAAACAAGGTCAATTAAAGGGTTAGTTCAATAAAAAAAAATTATTCTGTCATCAATTACTCACCCTCATGTCGTACCAAAGCCGTAAGACTTTTGTTCATCTTCAGAAAATAAATGAAGATATTTTTAAAGAAATCTGAGAGACTTGTGTCCCTCCATTACCCTCTGGGGTAGGCAAACGCGCCGGCGCGTTTTGCTGGATTTTCTTCTCATAGTAGCACAATAGACTTAAATTACTCCGTCATTTATGGTCATACAGAAAAAAGAAATATAAAAAAATAATCTGTAAGATGTCTACTTTTGTATGTGCCCACTTACAAAAACATTGTGCTTTTGTATGTGCCCACTTACCAAAAAATTTTATGGCAAAAAAAGAGCAAGCAAGCAAGCGTTGTGTTGTTCCCTGCCCACATTATATCACGAGTGGGGACACACACATCAGCTTGTTTGGGAGTGGAGTATGCCAACAGTCAGTTCTCGAGGGGACTGACCGTGAGCATTGCGAGAAGCTGTCCGTGAGGACGCTGCGCTCCCGCCGGGCATTCTTCGAGGAGGACGGTTCGGTTCGCGTTCTCCGAGGCGCGGGTCCCGCTTGTTGCCGAGGCGCAGCGGCGACTCTCAACGTGGGGTTCGCAAACGGATCTGACAGCGGGGGTTGAGACGGGCGACGCCCTATCTCAGCTTTCACCTGCCAGATCCAGTGCCTTATCTCAGGAAGAAGCACGCTCTGTGGTTTCTCCTCCCCGCGATGAGGCACTCATGCTGCGATTTTCCAGTTCCGAGTAATTGGTATCATTAGTGTTTTGTTAAGAAAAAGAGAACAAAACAATTCAAAATATAATGAATAAGGCAGATGTTTATGAGTTTTCAATAATAAATTAATAAGTCAGCTCATAACTCTGCTGAATAAAGAGGAGCTTATAAAAGGAGGTTTTATCTAGTGCTGTTGCTAAGTTAAATATTTACTGGCCAGCCGAACATTATGAGAGTGAGAATATAAGGAAAACTCAATATCTTAGCCTCCTCGTCTGGGAATGCCATTTTTTCCCTATCTCCACACTGAGGTGCCGAGATCGTGGAATAAACCGGTTTCTATTTAGGAGTGTCAGCAGCCATATCACCCTGTAGCCCACAACTGGTTGCCCACTGAAGCTAAGCAGGGCTGGGCCTGGTTAGTACCTGGATGGGAGACCTCCTGAGAAAACCAGGTTGCTGCTGGAAGAAGTGTTAGTGAGGACCCCGTGGTCTGTGTGGGTCCTAATGTCCCGGTATAGTGACGGGGACACTATACTGCCAAAGAGCACCGTCCTTCGGATGAGACGTTAAACCAAGGTCCTGACTCTCTGTGGTCACTAAAAAATCCCAGGATGTCCTTCGAAAAAAGAGTAGGGGTGTAACCTGGCCAAATTTGCCCCTTGGCCTCTGTCCATCATGGCCTCCTAATCATCCCCATATACTGATTGGCTTCTCCGAGGGAAATCCGTTTTCGCATAATCAAGGTCACGCGGCTATGGCTACGTGCCTCGGTCATGTGGAAGAACCTTGGTTCCTCGCCCAGGCCCAGTGTTGGGTGCTTCTTGTCGACGCATAATGCTATCGACGGATATGCTTCCCTCACAAGTGGGGGTGATCATGAGTGGTCACTCGGCGAAGGGTCTTTGGCAGGACCATCTTCCTTTTTGCACATAATTGGCTAGAAGTGATGGCAGTATTCCGAGAATCTCAATACTTCCTGTCAGACTCGAGAGGTTACCATGTGCCTGTCCTTCCGGACAACACAATGATGGTCTCGTATATCAGAGCAGATATCCTGTTGAGGCAGGGGCTGAGGCCCGGGGAATGGAGACTTCACCCCGAAGTGGTGGAGCTTCTTTGGGAGAACTTCGGTGAAAACTCAAGTCTACCTTTCGCATCGTTTTCTACAATGCATTGCCCTATGTGGTTCTCCCTGATGCATCCAGGTCCGCTTGGACTGGATGCGATGTACTAGGTGTGGTTGAGGCTAAACCTGTACGCATTTCCCGATATCTTTGCTCCCGGGAGTTCTGAAGAGGGTTTGCCGGGTAGGGGCTCGTCTATTATTATTAGCCCCATTCTGGCCAGCCCGAGTGTGTTTCTCAGACCTACTGTCCCTTCTAGATGGCTCTCCCTTGGAGATTCCGATCAGGAGGGACTTAGCGTCCCAATCAGGGATACAATATTTCACCCTCTTCCAGAGTTATGGATACTGTGGGCTCGGCCTCTGAAGGGGCCCAGCTCATTGATTCAGGTCTCTCAGACCATACTCCAGTCTAGAGCTCCCTCCACGAGAATACTGAATATGCATTGAAATAGAAACTGTTCTCTGCCTTGTGTGGAGAACGCCTTCTGAATCTTGTTATCTGCCCTGATGGTATACTTGATTTCTGACAGAACGGGCACTTGTCATTATGGTGTAGTGGGTATGGGGTTCCCACAGCGTAAACGCAGCGGGAGTTCCCTTGATAGGGAACGTCTCTGGTTACCTATGTAACCTTAGTTCTACCAAACGCTGCGTTCACCTGGCATACTTCCTGCATGCCCTGATCGACTTGCTTCAGGCTTATCAGAAGCTGACACGCTCTGTGTTCAGGGGTGCTTTATAGCTTCCTGGTCTATGACGTCACCCGCCTACGACGTCTCGCTCTTTCATTGGACTGATTATACACGTGCTTCATGACGCAATAACCAGGGGTGTTCCCACAGCATAAACACAGCATTTCATTCCCTCTCAGGGAACTAAGTTTACATATATGTAACCAGAGACATTAGCTTATTCAGAAAATTACTAAATATAAAAATTTTATGATCCCTCTTTTTTTGTAAAAATTATTAGCATTTTCGCAGGTTCTGCAAGGATTATCCCTTTAAGCACAGAGTAAGTTGCTTTAGATGAAAGTGTCTACCAAATAAATAAATGATTTCAGTAGGCCAAAAGAGCTCCAGTTGCATCTATACTTCATAAGTTTAGTGTGGGTCACATTAAGTCCACAGTGCGGGTAATTGAGATGTCTCACTTAATTTGGAGCGCTCGCATATCACCCTACTTCACAAAAGAGAGACTTTAAAATGAGCATTTCTGGATTTGCATTTCCATAGACATCAGTGTGTATTTTACAAACTCAAAATTCATTGTTTTGCTAGTACATGTGTGATTTTAAATGTCTGAAACCTAAAATAAACATTATGTGATTGAAGTTGTGATATATGACAAGCGCTGAGCACGTCCGCCTCTGGCTCAGCGCCAGCCAACGCGCGAAAGCACGTTTGAATTTAGCAGTTAATCACGTGATGCACTGACCGTTCTAATCACACCTGTGTGATCGTATGCCCCAGGGACCAAGACTGATCACACCGGTGTGATCGTACGTGCGAAAGGGTTAATGTACTAAAACAGTGATATTATACGATCAAATGCAGTATACAGGTTATTGATAATGCAGACTACATCCAGGCGAGCAGATGAGCCCAGAATATGAACACAACACGCTCTATGGTCTATAAGTGTTTTCTTTATAATGGTTTTATATGGAAAAGCGCTTAATGAGAAGCTGTGCATTGCATTTATATTCAGGGTTCATCACTCGCCTGTATCTATTATACATCATCAAAAAGGTGTATACTAAATTTTTCTTTTAATATCACTGTCTATATTAGTACTTAGTACAAACCTGGTGAAAAGGACAGGCGGGCAGCGGAGGAAAGCCTTGTTTTGCCATGCAGGTGTGGGTTCCTTTATGGGTGTGACGTCACGAGAAAACTATTAATTGATTAGTCTGTACTGTCCGCTGATGTTACTGCATTTTAGCTCACATTAACAACTGTTAACACTACTCACAACATACTCAACCCTAGCTGACTTAGCAAGAATCACCAAGACTTATCTTGCAAATACAAAAGTGGAATAAAACTACAATCGAACAAGAATTGTCCCTAATTCATTGGTCATTGCCAGATGGGTATGTCCTCATTAAAACTTCATGCACACTGTTGGGATAGAGCGGGTAAGTGCTGTGTAAGTGTAACTGACTGTACAGGGCTGTTGGCAAGAGCGTAAACGAGTCTTCAGACGAGATCAACCGTAAAGAGCGTTGCTGAGATGCTGCTGTCTTTAATTATTTACATGATCAGCCCTCAGGGTCTGCCTGGGGACGAGGCCAACAGCCCCGTTCAACACATTAGCCTTTGGAGTGCTTTAATACTTTAAAAAAGTACTGTATTGTCTCCTATGCCCACAAGAGGACGCAAGCGAGCGCAATAAGTAAATATAAACCAAATCAAGCATTGCATCTTTTATTGAAATTAAATGATATTCACTTTTAAACAAATTTCCTTAATGTGCATGCAAGGACAATTAGGTTACAATAGTGCATAAAACTGTTCAAACCTGTTCAACACAGTGTAATGAACTACATGAACACACAATAGCACTCACTACATCTACATATTGTTGGTCAAAAACACCAGACGCTCTTGATCTGAGTGAGTGCTGAGCGTTTTCTGTTGACAGTGTTTCAGCTGATGAAAATACGCTCAACTCTGACCGATGTGCAGGTTTGGTCAAGTGTGGTGTATCCACGCCTCTGGATACACCAAAAATTCAAATGTGCAGTTTTTTTTCATTCAAAGACTATTCAAAATTAGATTTTTTTTATTTGACAGCCCTAGACTGCTTTCACGTCTGCCTCCAGGAATATGTTGCCATGTTCATCTAAAATTTCCTGTAACTACCACCCCAATTTTTGAGAAAAAAGGTCTGTGAAATCCTGATGGGACTGAAATCCTGATACATCTGTTAGCTGTAACACCTGACCTTCAGTAACTGTTTGCCAGGCAACAATCAGCAGATTCAGGTGTATAGGGAGAAAACATGTGACACTTCTCTCTCTCTCTCACTACCTTCTTCACTTTCAGTGAAATAACCCTTTCATGAGGCCACACACAGAAACCTTGACTAACATGATAAGTGGGATTATATGCTCCAAGAGTGTAGGATAAGCCCCTTTAAACTCAATCTCTTCAGAGCAACGTCTCCACCAGCAGAAAATCCCACACAGCACCTTTAATGTTCGGGAAAAAGAAAGTCCCGGCCCACTTCAGTGAGCAGCTTTATAGCCCAGCAGGATCTCACAGGGCTTGTGGAAACACAATATTCATTATGTAATGTGATTAGTGTCAGTGACAGTAAGAGCACAATTACTGAATCCACAGTACAAAGTATAAGTGTCACTGACTGATCATAATTCTAATAATGATTCAGAGACTGCATGTCACACTCAACACACACTGAAAAAAAATTATAACCTCCCCAACTCAAAATTTTCTAGTGTCCGGTCACATCTACATTTTCCAATTGGCCCAAGTGAAATTCTGCAAATTTATAAAATTAAATTAGCAGAATTTCACTTGGGCCAATTGAACAACTTTAATGTGACCAGTCACTAGAAAATTTTGAGTTGGGGAGGTCAGATTTTTTTACAGTGCAAGAACAAAACCTGCAGATCTCTCATACAGAGGAACAAGGGTGTCAGTAGCATTATTAAATTGTTAGAATATGATTTTATTTTTGGCCCCTTGGACCAATCAGAGCAGACAGAGCTTTTCTGGAAAGGCGGGATTTAAAGAGACAATAAAATAAAACAGAGCGTTTCTGACTGAGGGTGAAAGGAGTATTGTGTCATGTAAATGTATTCTAGCAGACCCCAAAATTGGAATTGTAAACTTGAAAAAGAGGCATAATGTGGTCACTTTAAAGGAGATAAATTACTAAAACTGAATGTTTCAGACAGTGTCACAATGAAAATAGAAAACAATAAATTGTGTATTTGTGCATTAATGACTGTGTTTGTGCATAAATTAACTTAATTGACATAAGTGACCTTTAAAAGAAAGGGTAAAACAACATAAAAAGGCATGTTATGAGAAAAGGATCACGAGCAGGGAAAGAAAACAGAGCAGCTGAGCTTGAGTTTGTGCTTCCACCTCCAGAACGCTGAACAGGCGTAGGCAGAGCAAACAAAGCGTCGCTGAAGAGTGTTAATGAACTATCAATAGACTGACGAACATGTGCTCCATTATCATGAGCAGAGCCGTTGCTAAGAGGAGAAAATACTCTCAGTGGCCTCGCTTTTACTCTAATATTAGATCATTTCTGTGTGCTGAACTACACCATCATGTTCTCCCCCCGCTCCTCTTAAAGGGAATAAACCCTCAACACTAGATTACTCATTAAACCCTCAACACTAGATTACTCATCAAACCCTCAACACTAGATTACTTATCAAACCCTCAACACTAGATTACTTATCAAACCCTCAACACTAGATTACTCATCAAACCCTCAACACTAGATTACTCATCAAACCCTCAACACTAGATTACTCATCAAACCCTCAACACTAGATTACTTATCAAACCCTCAACACTAGATTACTCATCAAACCCTCAACACTAGATTACTCATCAAACCCTCAACACTAGATTACTCATCAAACCCTCAACACTAGATTACTCATCAAACCCTCAACACTATATTACTTATCAAACCCTCAACACTAGGTTACTCATCAAACCCTCAACACTAGATTACTCATCAAACCCTCAACACTAGATTACTTATCAAACCCTCAACACTAGATTACTTATCAAACCCTCAACTCTAGATTACTCATCAAACCCTCAACACTAGATTACTCATCAAACCCTCAACACTAGATTACTCATCAAACCCTCAACACTAGATTACTCATCAAACCCTCAACACTAGATTACTCATCAAACCCTCAACACTAGATTACTTATCAAACCCTCAACACTAGATTACTCATCAAATCCTCAACACTAGATTACTCATCAAACCCTCAACACTAGATTACTCATCAAACCCTCAACACTAGATTACTTATCAAACCCTCAACACTAGATTACTTATCAAACCCTCAACACTAGATTACTTATCAAACCCTCAACTCTAGATTACTCATCAAACCCTCAACACTAGATTACTTATCAAACCCTCAACACTAGATTACTTATCAAACCCTCAACACTAGATTACTCATCAAACCCTCAACACTAGATTACTTATCAAACCCTCAACACTAGGTTACTCATCAAACCCTCCACACTAGATTACTCATCAAACCCTCAACACTAGATTACTCATCAAACCCTCCACACTAGATTACTCATCAAACCCTCAACTCTAGATTACTCATCAAACCCTCAACACTAGATTACTTATCAAACCCTCAACACTAGATTACTTATCAAACCCTCAACACTAAATTACTTATCAAACCCTCAACACTAGATTACTTATCAAACCCTCAACACTAGATTACTTATCAAACCCTCAACACTAGATTACTTATCAAACCCTCAACACTAGATTACTCATCAAACCCTCAACACTAGATTACTCATCAAACCCTCAACACTAGATTACTCATCAAACCCTCAACACTAGATTACTCATCAAACCCTCAACACTAGATTACTTATCAAACCCTCAACACTAAATTACTTATCAAACCCTCAACACTAGATTACTTATCAAACCCTCAACACTAGATTACTTATCAAACCCTCAACACTAGATTACTTATCAAACCCTCAACACTAGATTACTCATCAAACCCTCAACACTAGATTACTTATCAAACCCTCAACACTAGATTACTCATCAAACCCTCAACACTAGATTACTCATCAAACCCTCAACACTAGATTACTCATCAAACCCTCAACACTAGATTACTCATCAAATCCTCAACACTAGATAACTTATCAAATTACTTATCAAACCCTCAACACTAGATTACTTATCAAACCCTCAATACTAGATTACTTATCAAACCCTCAACACTAGATTACTTATCAAACCCTCAACACTAGATTACTTATCAAACCCACAAGATTACTTATCAAACCCTCAACACTAGATTACTTATCAAACCCTCAACACTAGATTACTTATCAAACCCTCAACACTAGATTACTTATCAAACCCACAAGATTACTTATCAAACCCTCAACACTAGATTACTTATCAAACCCTCAACACTAGATTACTTATCAAACCCACAAGATTACTTATCAAACCCTCAACACTAGATTACTTATCAAACCCTCAACACTAGATTACTTATCAAACCCTCAACACTAGAATACGTATCAAACCCTCAACACTAGATTACTTATCAAACCCTCCACACTAGATTACTTATCAAACCCTCAACACTAGATTACTTATCAAACCCTCAACACTAGATTACTTATCAAACCCTCAACACTAGAATACGTATCAAACCCACAACACTAGATTACTTATCAAACCCTCCACACTAAATTAGTTATCAAATAAGAGTTTGATGTACAATATGAGACCTGGAGACCTCTGTCCGTTAGCGTTCCCATTCATCTCAGGGAAAAGGGAATAGAGGCTAAAATATGTACTATGTATATTGCTTGTAGTATATTGTTGAGTTTTGAAAGCGTTTCCTCCAGAACGGCAGGACCCTGATCGGCCTAATCCCTAGAGTACGTGATAAATCTGCATTGTAAATGAGTTATCAGTGCATTAATATTTCACATCCACACAGATGCTTTCATAGCGGATGCCTTTTTGGACACAGAGGTCAGAAAATAAACTAATCCACTTCAATCTCTCTTGTTCTGGACGTCACACTAAAAGCTCATCTTCTGAAAGCAGAATCAATTGGCAATTTCTCTGGGAAGGAAGCGACAGCACTTTAATACTGAACGGATCAGTTCTGCATCCCGCTGATGAAATTTTCCAGAGGATCAGAGTGAGAGAAGCCAAAGATGGCTGGTCTAGTACTCGCCATAAATTATCTTCTAAGAGGAGTGAGGAGCCGCTCCGCTCATCCCACTAGATTGGACTGAAGCGATCCGTAAGGATGCCGGATTGAGGTTGAGCTGTGGTCACTGCGGGATCAGCTCTGCAATCATAATCTATTATCACTTACAGTCACACTGAGAGATTAAAACAACGAGGTACTCGAATGCCCCCGACAGGGCAGATAATCCCGCTGGGAAACACTTCCCAAACAAAGCTGCCGCTCTAAAAATAACACTGATCCTGACAGGAGTCCTGCGGTAAGCAGTTTCCCTCCAGAACAAGCCACAGATAAACTGTCTGCTGCTATTGCTTTTTCATGTAAAGTCTAACACTAGAGGAGTCCCAACTATTTAGTGGGATGAATCCTGTCTCCAGCTCAAATAACACCCATGATGTAATGTATAGAAGAATAACACAAACACAAGCTGCACACGTATGTGTGTCTAAAGCACATACTCCTATTGACTGCCATCATCACTGTACAATGTTTGACACGCCCAGCTATAAATCATGCAGGAGGTGTTTATCAGCTCTGCACAGAAGTTAATGTGCAGCGGGATCTGGGCTGAACACCAGAGATCTGATTCCATGATTCTGACGATGAAGGTTCAAAAGCAATCAGAATAAAAGTGCACTGTTTTATATGATTTATTAGCCATTTGGCCGTTATTTCTCCAGGAGAGTTGAGAGAGCTGGCCTGAAGCAGAACTGCTGTGTGCCGCAGATATTCACAGCTGAATGACTGTGTGATATATAGCAGAAGTTATGTAAGGTTTCAGGATCAGTGGCTGCTAAGAGGGAATGACTCACATATTCTACTTATTTTAACACTGTAGATAGGGGTCTAACAATACCCTCATGTCACATTTAGATACATATCACGATACTGAACTCACAATACAATATTATTATACTCCGAGACATATGAAAAAGGTTAACAAAAAATGTAGTTGATTAAAATGCTAAATTTGGCATTACATTGTGGGTGTAAATGAATAGGCTTGGACTTGGTGCTGGAAAACCAATGCACAGGACAATAGTGACACCAGAATAAAAATAGTCATGATTCTGAAGCTGAAAATACAGAATTATTTTAGACGAACATGCTTTCACTCTGACTAGATATATTTAAAATAATGTAGGCCACTTTTTACTGGTAACATCAGACATTTGGCATTATCAGGACCCACACATATTCCCCCATTGCATTATTATATATTATATTCAACATTATATAGTTTAATGTAGTACTACTGACACTAAAACTGTGTGAACTTTAATTTTTTCCTCACAGTAATTTTTATTTTGGGTGAACTATCCACAATACTTATTGTCACTATCCACGATTCCACGATACATATTGTTGCATTTTTGTATTGTGATATATATTGTGACACGCTATATTATTACACCCCTAACTGTACTTTATCAGTGAGAGTCAGCAGAGACGTCAGGAATGATGCTGTTACCTGTATGGAGCCGCTGCTCAGACATAGAGTCAGTCCGTCTCAGGATCCTCCCGTCTCCAACCGAAGATGATGATGACACACCTGAGGAGAGGAGAGCATCAGGTGAGCGTTCTCTCATGATCATGTGTGAGTGGGACCAACACACTCACTGACACAATCACATGACTACAGCTTTGTGTCTATGTGTGGGCATCGTGTGCAAAATCATTACATTATTACCAGACATACACAGCACATAAAGCTCAGAGGGCAGGATGAAATGCATTCATTTTAATTGGCTATTTGAAAAGGGGGAGTGGCCATTCAAAATGTCCCGCCTCTGCCTTAGCTTCCTGTTTCAGTGGAAATTACGTCAACGCATTAAACAAAGCTGCACGTTCCAATGCACTTCAGTGGGCCTTTAAAGAAATTACTTTTAATACAATTCATTTATTTAATTATAAGAAGAATATTTAATACTTCTACAACCTGGGACAAAATGTAATGATTAGAGAAACTCAAGCCTGCTGATGTTATTCAGACTGATGCTGGTAATTTCATCCAACCTCAGGACTGCCCGACTGGTCCTCGCAAAATCAGCCTGTGCTGCAGGACTGGGGATGTGTGTTTGCGGCAATGGGTTCTGGGAAGCAGCAGCGTTGGGTTAGATGGGACTGAATGTGAATGTGGAGTAATGAAAGATAAAGATGACTGGCAATAATGATGAGGGAAGGAGATGAGCAGTGAGTGTCTCTGGCCTGAGGCTGGACAGAGTCTGTAAATCCCTGCACTTTCTGATGAAACCAAACTTGTCCTGAGCTCAGTCTTCACAAACACCACATTAAACCTCACATCCATCCGTGGACGCAGAGTTCACAATTCTGGTATTCGGCACATTTTTACTACTTTTAAGTCCCCACCAATATCAAGTATTGATATGTAAAAGTATGTTAAAGTGTACTTTTTGACCTGTTGAGGACAGAGTTTCTGCAGGTCTGAAGAGAACCAGCTCCACTTTCCTCTCATTTCCAATCGGTCAATGTAAACGAGGGGTGTAAGCCTGTACAGACCAAGTGGCAACCTGCCTGTCTCTCTCTTGAAACCAACACTGAAGTGACTTAAACTGCAGTTCATCCACTGGCCACTAGAGACAAGCTCCAAAAGAGAGTCAATCCCATTGACCCCCATGAAATGCTCAACTTTACAGCAGAAAGAAATGTGTTTACAGCCTGGTATAAAAAGTGGTTTTGATCTATAGCTAATTAATGCCCTTCATGACAACTGTGAGGGGGTGCATTTTTTTATAACTCATCCGTTTAAATTATATTAAGCCTTAAAGTTCTGCATAATTAAGGGCGTGGCCACTTGAGTGACAGATGGATTGCCGCTGATGTCACGACTAGCCGTTTGTCTGCTGTCTGTTAGCGTCACGTCACCTCAGCCAATCCGCCTCGCTACACATTGTCGTTTATCCGGGAGTGACGTGCTGCCAAGATGGCGACGGCCGGCTCCGCCCACTTTGTGTTTCAAAAACGCTCTTCAGAAACACTATGGGTGATGTCACGGACACTACGCCCATATTTATTAACAGTCTCTGGTACAGATCTGCTGTTTCCTAGCTGATGTACTGGTTCTGGATCAGCATAAACCAGAGAGAGAGAGAGAGAGAGAAGTGTTGAAGCTTCAGCTCAGTCCAGCTGTGGCTCGTCGAGGGTTCAGCGCCCAACAGCGATATCATTCAGTTTGTGTGTGTTATAAGGGGGATTTGTTGTGATTAATGCCGAGCACACAGGGGTTAATTGTTCTAGCATCAATTTGATTTCAGGGATTTCCATGTGCAAACAGGGTTTAGCAGCAGGTGGGACAATACAAGCTTCTTATGCCGTTTCTGTCCTCGGAGACATGGACTGCTGATCATGTTTAATGCATGTTTACTGGGGTCGATGCCTTCAGCTCCAGAGAAAGCTTCAGTCACCACACACACCTGAACAATAGCTCTGTATATCCTTACACGCCACTCATCCACTCTTACAGAAGAGGAGAGAGAAACCGAGAGAACTGGGTGAAAGGAGACACTGGCTAAACCTTTCAGGGAATATATTACTGAGCGTTCATCAGGAACCGGAAACTAAGCAGTCTGTGGCCCTTTCAGATGTTCCTACCATCATCATGATCCCAGAGAACAATGTGACGGTGTTGCAGAACTGATTTTAATAAAATACATTTCACAATCCCTGCATATGAATTGAGACGCAAACAAAGATGCAGAATTGAGACTGAAGGAAGTTGAATTCAAACTGACAGAAAAAACATCAAACGGTGTCATGTTTCAGCATTAAAGACTCAGATCATACACACGCCATATGGAGGATTTCTAGAAACACTGGTTATTAAAATAATGTTGTTTTTCAAATAACACTGAATTAATTGAATTATGTAATTATATTTATTAAATTACTTTCATTTTAAGGATCACGGTGGAAGAACAATTAATTTCTAATATACTCAATATATTATATAGTCAATAGGTTCACATATTGTAAATATTTGTAAGTGATGTAAATATTTATTTGTGGTGGAAAATCAGTTGATAAAACTGTAGTTGTATCAGGGAATAAATAAGTATAATAATTCATCTAAAGTAAAGATGTGATTATTTATTAGTGTGTTGGACTAATGAAATCCATCTCTTGTGTGGCTTGAATTTCCTTGAATTCCTGTTTCTGTCATTTCAATTCACATTCAGTTCAATAAACATGCCAAATCAAACAAGACGCTACACAATCATTTGCTGAGCTTTCAGATCAAAAACGTGAAGTGAAAGAGCAGCCGTCTGTTTCTTCTCCCGCTTTCAGTCTGATTTACTGGTCAGTGGTGAAAAGTACTGCAGGAAATGTTATTACTGTATTTCTTTCTGGTTACTTTGTAGTTTGAGTATCAACAATATTAGCAGCCTTTACTCTCTACTTGACTACATTTCTAAATAAGTAGTAGGCCTATATGTCTTTATTCCAGTACATTTGTGCTGCGGTTACTCGTTACAGTTTTGCAAGGCCCCTGTCTTGTTCTGCAGCAGATTATTCCAGCTAGAACAGAAGTGATGTCTCCATCTACAGGGCACTGAAGGTACTGGATCTCGGCTGCTTTTCTTCCTGACGTCTATTTTCAAATAAACAACTCCTGTTTCGCTTAATTTCCTGTTCCATTTCTCGCGTGTGTTTTTGTGAGGAAACGTGTCTGGGGACTGGATAGAGTCGTAAGGTGACAGTTGTGGTCAGCTTGTGTAGTGTGTGACCCTCTTGTGTAGTTAGTGACCCTCATTTACGCAGTGTCACGGCGTGTGAACACCACAACAACTTTCAGACTCAGATTACAAACAGCGAGTCCTGTAGTCTGAACAGTTTAAAGTCATGTAGTCTGAACAGTTTAAAGTCCTGTAGTCTGAACAGTTTAAAGTCCTGTAGTCTGAACAGTTTAAAGTCCTGTAGTCTGAACAGTTTAAAGTCCTGTAGTCTGTACAGTTTAAAGTCCTGTAGTCTTAACAGCACAGTGATCTGAAGACTTTTAAAGTCCTGTAGTCTGACTAGTTTAAAGTCCTGTAGTCTGTACAGTTTAAAGTCCTGTAGTCTGAACAGTTTAAAGTCCTGTAGTCTGAACAGTTTAAAGTCCTGTAGTCTGTACAGTTTAAAGTCCTGTAGTCTTAACAGCACAGTGATCTGAAGACTTTTAAAGTCCTGTAGTCTGACTAGTTTAAAGTCATGTAGTGTGAACAGTTTAAAGTCCTGTAGTCTGAACAGCACAGCGATCTGCAGACGTTTAAAGTCCTGTAGTCTGAACAGTTTAAAGTCCTGTAGTCTGAACAGTTTAAAGTCCTGTAGTCTGAACAGTTTAAAGTCATGTAGTGTGAACAGTTTAAAGTCCTGTAGTCTGAACAGCACAGCGATCTGCAGACGTTTAAAGTCCTGTAGTCTGAACAGTTTAAATTCCTGTAGTCTGAACAGTTTAAAGTCCTGTAGTCTGAACAGTTTAAAGTCATGTAGTCTGAACAGTTTAAAGTCCTGTAGTCTGAACAGTTTAAAGTCCTGTAGTCTGAACAGTTTAAAGTCCTGTAGTCTGAACAGTTTAAAGTCAGGAAGTCTGAACAGTTTAAAGTCCTGTAGTCTGAACAGTTTAAAGTCAGGAAGTCTGAACAGCACAACAATCTGAAATCATTTAAAGTCCTGTAGTCTGTACAGTTTAAAGTCCTGTAGTCTTAACAGCACAGTGATCTGAAGACTTGTAAAGTCCTGTAGTCTGACTAGTTTAAAGTCCTGTAGTCTGAACAGTTTAAAGTCCTGTGGCCAGTTTAAATCAGTGGCGGGCTGTGCATTTCACACCTAGGCCTTCAGTGGTGTCTTTGTGGTGTGGAATTAATAACTTTTAATAGTGTAGCAGCGCACTGACTCTCTATAATTGTTGTGACATTGCTTTTTTATTTTGCACCGGCAGTTATAGGGTTAATGCGGGGAGTTCGGAATAGGCCGGGTAGAGAGACACGAGCGAGTGAGTTTGGCTTGTGCGTTAGTGTACAGTGGTTTTTGCTTTCCGATTATAAGTTCAGAAACGGAGCCTCCCTTGTCTTGTCCTCCAAGGGTTACAATAGTCCCATGTCAGACGTTACAATAGTATGAATGTTTGCAAAACAAAATGAAGTTTCGATCATAAATTTACAAGAAAAATTAAAAAGAAAATCATATTCACCACGAAAAAAACGGGGGCAAAAAAAGCATTATACTCACCAAACCTAACCTGCTGATTATTTTTTACACAAAATCCATCCTAATTTCTTTCCTGAAAAAGACTTCAATTACTTGGTTGTACAGGTTATCTGTGCGTTTCAGTCCCAACAACCTTCTCTATTGCCATCGAGGCTAATGCTGAAAGTCGGACAGATGCAGTGAACACAGGGACAGTCACCGCAAAACATGACGATGCTGCCCCATGCTCTCACCCAGATGCCTGCTAAATGGCCCCGGTGCAGTCAAATCAAAATCTGATTGGCTGATGAAATCTGACTGATTATCTGATTGGTTAAAGCAACAGTTTCATTACCATTTTTTTTTTTTTGCTACAGGCGCCCACACTATTGATTCTGAAGGCCGAAGGCAGATCTCTTTGGCCATGGCAACACATGGTGGCTGAAATATGATTGTATAAAATCTCTAACATAAACATACACTACTGGAAGCAGCGCAACCAAGAGAAAAGCTATGGCATTTAGAGAATGGACTATTGGGAATAATTTAATACTCATTCATGGAAAAAATATATCTTTGGGTCGACACCACCTAGTGGACAAAAGACAGACAAAAACTACACAAACAGGCCTATAGCTTTTGTAAAATGTGTGTGATGATGACCATAAATATCATACAGAATAAATATAATATCATAAATCAATACCTACAGAATACAATTATACATAATACTTTCCAACTCCTAGAACGGTTTGTCCAATCTTCACCAAATCTCACACAGATCATCAGATCAGACCATTCCAGAAAACGGTTTTAAAATGTTTTCTTATCTCAAACTCATGTCCCCGATGCTGTGATGGCCGTCCTCCTCTCTAAACTGCTCATCTCAGCTCTGTTGTGCTCGTCCCAGTAACTGCATTTATAAACGTTGTAAGCCATCACTGCAGACACGTTATTTCTCATACATCTCAAAACCTCAACATCATGACCTCAACCTGACATCTGTTCAGTCAGTGGTACTCACGCTCTTAAGAGAAATGACCTCACATGAGACGAGCCTGAAAGTGGAAAATCTGTGGCGATTTGCCTCAGTACAAGCAGATTAGGACGCATTAAAGCAATGCTTCACTCAAAAACGAAAATCTGTCATTATTTACTCCTGTATCACATGTGATTACTTGTGGAAACCAAAATAAAACATGCATTATTATTCACTGATGACTTTAGACACAGGCTTCGGAATACCATGGTGTAACCTGGGTCTATTCCTCACACCAATCATCACATGACTTTAGAAGACTTGAGATGTAGAGCGTGAGTCATATAGACATCTGTTATTATGGGGCTGACAGTTGTACTTCAAACATATCTCCTTCTGTGTGAGTAAATTATGGTATTTGTGTGCATTTTTCTCCAGGGTGGTGAATATTAGATGAGTGACTGTGGGTGTAGGAGGACATAGCTCGATCCCAGAGATAACACTCATGACCTGATGGCTCTGTGACTTTAGATCTGAACAGCACACTTCAGATCCTGCAGTCATGATCGTTCCCAACACAGGACACAGATCCACATACACTGATGCTGAGGAGACACCAGAAGATGCTGAGACCCCCTGCTGGAGCGCTGACCTTCACTGACTGACCTTCACCTTCACTGACACCAGAAGATGCTGAGACCCCCTGCTGGAGCGCTGACCTTCACTGACTGACCTTCCCCTTCACTGACCTTCACCTTCACTGACAGACCTTCACCTTCACTGACTGACCTTCACCTTCACTGACTGACCTTCCCCTTCACTGACCTTCACCTTCACGGACCTTCACCTTCACTGACTGACCTTCACCTTCACTGACTGACCTTCACCTTCACCGACTGACCTTCACCTTCACTGACCTTCACCTTCACTGACTGACCTTCACCTTCACCGACTGACCTTCACTTTCACTCTTCATAAAGGTTTTTGAGCACCAGTAAAAACACTGGAGAAGAAATGCATAGAGGAAGTGATGTTTTTCCCACTCATCATCACATGCCAACAGACAGTTCTCCGTTCTCATCGTCAGATCCTCTGTCGTTCTGCTAATGAACGCAGTTGCCATGTGTCCAATAGAGATTCAGTGACAGAGGAAGATCCTCATCCTCATCACACAGACCCACACAGCATCTGCTGCAGAACACCCAGAAGATCTGCTCATCATGATCTGCTTCTTTATTCTGCTGTGAAGATGCTTTCAGCTGTCAGTCAGCATCTAATACTCTACAATCACAGGTCAGAAACACACTGTGCACCAGCACTGACACTAATGCTCAGCAAACACAGGTCAGAAACACACTGTGCACCAGCACTGACACTAATGTTCAGCAAACACAGGTCAGAAACACACACTGTGCACCAGCACTGACACTAATATTCAGCAAACACAGGTCAGAAACACACTGTGCACCAGCACTGACACTAATGTTCAGCAAACACAGGTCAGAAACACACACTGTGCACCAGCACTGACACTAATGTTCAGCAAACACAGGTCAGAAACACACACTGTGCACCAGCACTGACACTAATGCTCAGCAAACACAGGTCAGAAACACACACTGTGCACCAGCACTGACACTAATGCTCAGCAAACACAGGTCAGAAACACACACTGTGCACCAGCACTGACACTAATGCTCAGCAAACACAGGTCAGAAACACACACTGTGCACCAGCACTGACACTAATGCTCAGCAAACACAGGTCAGAAACACACACTGTGCACCAGCACTGACACTAATGCTCAGCAACACAGGTCAGAAACACACACTGTGCACCAGCACTGACACTAATGTTCAGCAAACACAGGTCAGAAACACACACTGTGCACCAGCACTGACACTAATGTTCAGCAAACACAGGTCAGAAACACACACTGTGCACCAGCACTGACACTAATGCTCAGCAAACACAGGTCAGAAACACACACTGTGCACCAGCACTGACACTAATGCTCAGCAAACACAGGTCAGAAACACACACTGTACACCAGCACTGACACTAATGTTGAGCAAGAGCATGTGACGTGAGCTACGTTAGTGCTAGAGTCATTAAACCAGACAGATAATTCAGTGGACACATATTTTTTTAAGATATTTTTTAAAGCTCTGTTCAAACCCTGGCTCTTAAAAACAGAAGCAGGCCAAACCCTCTCTCTGCTGAAACGCTCCAGTCCGAGGTGTTACGCATACGGTTTGATTCTCCACAGCTGATCACGGCCAGTCTTTCAGATCTCGTCTTCACATGGGCATGTGTGCTGGTCTCAAACACACTAAACACAGATGAAGGATGAGATCATTCTGACACAGAGTGTTCATGAAGAAACTCTTACACAAGATTCATGCACCACAAATACTATAGACCAAAAACACCTCCATTTATCATCCTTAAAGAAATATAATTCAGATCTTTCTATTATGTTTCTGGCTTATGAAGATTTTTGCATCAAAATGTTACATCCTCATTTTATTTTTATTAAGCAAACAAAGCAATACAGATAAAGTACATAAAGAAAACAACAGCAAAAAAACAAATATAGACAAATCTTCAGTTGATTGGAACTTCTTAATTATTGCCCTGATGGTGGAAATGGGGATTTTCAATGCTTTAGTTATTTTCTTACAGACACTTTCTGTTCTGGGAAGCTCAACAATCTTTAGCTGCACATCAGAACTATATTCTGCGGTAACGCTACAGTATTGCGTAGCTACGCTGCGGGAACTCCTTCCTTCTCCACTTTTGCTGAAATCTTATGGGCTAACACCAGCTTGGAACAGCTGGCCAATTGTCGCAAAGTATAAGGAATAATTGACAACAGGCCATTGAATTATTAGAAAAATAATGCACACCCGAGGTGGTAATGCGGTCACGACGCGAAGCGGAGTTCCGCCTATCAGATGCGAGCACTCCTAGCGGTGCGGCTATTGGCTGGCTGACTGTCTGTCTCTTCCGTGGCTGGTGTAGCTTGACCCCGTTTCTCTGGGCTTATCTTCACTACTCTCACGGTGGGATTTAATACAGTTCCAGCAGCGTTAGCTACGCAATTTAGAGTTCCCGCTCTCGAATGGAAACGTCTCCAGTTACAATCGTAACCTCGGCTCCCTGAGAGGTGTGAGCGAGACATTGCGTTAGCCGCCGTGTTTGCTGTTCGATCAGCTGTGCAGGCGTTCAGTCGTGATTCTGACGCAATTGTCGCGGCCATGCATTTTATACTGCCCACGAGCCTGTCAGTATTTGCATACTTAGTGATAATTGGCCAGCAGTTCCAAGCTGGTGTTAGCCTATAAGATTTCAACAAAAGTGGAGAAGGGAGGAGTTCCCGCAGCCTTGCTACACAATATAGCGTTACCGCCTCTCAGGGAACCGAGGTTACGGTAGTAACCAGAGACGGTTGCTCATATTTATACTCCTGTGGAACAGGAAGTCATGGCTGTACAATATCATGTTCCTGGTCACCATGGTGTGCTAAAAATGTAAATATGAATGGGAATATACTGTACTTCAGAGATATTTTACTCATAATCATTTCTAGTGGTGCCAATAATTGTGGCCAACATGCATTGGAGAAAAACATTTATTTAATATTGTGAGTTTCCTCCCACTTTCAATTATTTTACATCAGTGAAAGTTTAGAATTTTGTGAATGTTTTTAATGAAAGATCAAACAATGCAGATGTATTTTCCCAGTCGTGTTTACTCATATTTACCAGTATTAGTGGAGGGCAGTGTATGTGCTGAGATGATGGAGGATGAGTTAATTAATATGATACAGCTCATCCAGCTCCTGCTTCAGCTGTACTTTATAAACACAGGGGTTTATACTGAAATACAGCATGTGAAAGAGCCACAAGTGTTTAGAGAATTAGCCTGACATTACAGATGTGCAGACAGCACAAATCAAACTCGACTGAAGGGTTCAGTCAGTGTGAATGAATAAACTCAAATTACAACAGCCTGAACGGTAATAGAGACAGAGCTATCGGGTTCAGGCAGGGCTGGGAATAGATGTGTGATATACAGTGTGTGATGTGTGTGAGTGTGTGATGTGTGTGAGTGTGTGAACGAGTCCTGCATGCAGCGTGTGAGTTTGTGTGTGTGATGTGTGTGAGTGTGTGAACGAATCCTGCATGCAGTGTGTGTGTGTGTATGATGTGTCTGTGTGAGTGTGTGATGTGTTTGCTGTGTGTGATGTGTGTGCTGTGAGTGTTGTGTGTGTGAGTGTTGAGTGTGAGTGTGTGTGATGTGTTTGCTGTGTGTGAGTGTGTGTGAACGCGTCCTGCATGCAGATGAAGCGCTGCGACTCAGAGCTGAACACGAGCACAGATTAAGGTCACGAAACCTCACATCTACTGCTTTCCAGGAATGAAATTCTCAAATCTTCCTTCTCCTGATCCGGCTGTTATCACAGACGGAGAAATCCCAATACAATATTTCCTGTGCTGGATGTTCCTTTGTGGTTTGATATTTCTGTTGGATCAGACAGCTAGAGGAGCTCTCAGCTCTCTCTCTGTGTGTGTGTGTGTGTGTGTTTGTGTGTGTGTGTGTGTGTGTGTGTGTGTGTGTGTGTGTGTGTGTGTGTGTGTGTGTGTGTGTGTGTGTGTGTGTGTGTGTGTGTGTGTGTGTGTGTGTGTGTGTGTGTGTGTGTGTGTGTGTGTGTGCAGACAGAGAGGAAACAGTTCTCGCACAGTGCTCAATAACCCACAATCCTCAGTCTATGAACACTAGACCGAATTGGTGAGCGGCTCGTGTGGACTGATAAACACAGCTCAGTCCATTACTATCAGCAGAGGAAGTGTGTCTGTGTGTTCCAGAAGAGAGAGACTCACACTAATCCACACACAGCACCTCTCTCGCTCTAACAGGGCTAATGCCAGCAGAAGAACACCAGTGCTTGATGCAGGGAATGCTGTAGAAGCACAATATGAAGATTTAAAATGTGTGGACACAAGTTTCCATAAATATGTGGACTCTATCCATACACACACACACACACACACACACACACACACACACTGGCCAACATCAAAGATGACTTTGGAGAGAACTAGCATGGCGGACGACGGGCACGAAGAAAAGCTAATAAAAGTGTTCGGACTGATATTCACAGAAACGGTTTGGCTGAAGTGGCGTTACGCTTCCGTCAGCTCGCTTTATAATCAGGTCTCGTTTCGTTCCACGTGACAATAAGACCTCGGGGTTCCCCACACACAACAGCATTTCTGACCGTTAATATTCATCATGTTTGATATATTTATGCTTAATTTTATGATCGTAAGGAAGGAAACCATAAGATTCTCACATTTTATTATAAAAATATTCTGTCAGTGAGACATACTGATATTAGACAATTGTATTTATGGTTTTATAATTATGAAAGCTTTTCCACATGAGAGGCCAGTGGAGAGTCGGTGTCTGATGACCACTAATCTCTCTTTCTCTCACTTCGATATGCTTACAATTATTATCA
The DNA here is from genome assembly GCF_949152265.1 of Phoxinus phoxinus. Lineage (NCBI taxonomy): Eukaryota > Metazoa > Chordata > Actinopteri > Cypriniformes > Leuciscidae > Phoxinus > Phoxinus phoxinus. Next base: position 11,820,292 of record NC_136891.1, on the reverse strand, counting down.
GTAATAATGGGGGGAAAAATAAGATAATGTGCGATACATTAAGCAACATTTAAGAACACAGACACCCGATAGATAGCGACGTCCAGTTTGTGAATGAGTCTTTTCAATGTCGAATGAGTTCATAAATCGCACTGAATGATTCACTTGTATTGATCCTTGAAATTGAAATATATATATATATATATTCATCATTGTTAAATAAAGAAAGAAAAAGAGATGTGAGATAAAAATGAATGCAGCCTATTGGTTGTGAGCACATAGTCCAACCTGGAAGAAACAAGGGAGCTGATTGGCCATTGAAACTGCACATGCCACAATGAACCAGGTGTGTGTGATTACCAGCACGCAGAGAGATCTTTGTTAGCAGTGGATGGGCTTCTCCTACCCAAGTTGGTGGTTTTGATGGTTATAAAATCAAAGGAGAAATCAAAGTTTGGAGTAAACCACATAATGTGTTTGTTCAAAGACTTCTGGGAAAAGCCACAATGTGTTAATCAACTTTGAGATGCAAATAGGACAAAGACTAATTTCTTTAGTGACTAGACATTGTGTATGTTTGCAAGTTGTTTGTTGATGCTAACGGTTTTAGCACAGTATGCTAACTGGCCATGTGCACTATATGCATTTGATTGTACAGTACTGTTGAGTTGCTATGTAAACGAGTATTTTAACAATGTTGTTTGTTTGTACTTTAAATGAGTTAAAATATCCTCAAATGTGCATTGATCTCAATGCTGTGTGTAGTGACTCATACAGAGAAAATATATAAATACATAGGTTATTAAGCTAACCATCTGAATTTATCATTGAAAACAAGTACAAGAAGATCAAGACTGATCAAATGGTAAATGGACTGCATTTATATAGCGCTTTCACAGACCCAATGGCCACCAAAGATCACCAAAGATCAAAGATTTACAATAAATTGCTTCGATGATGAAGAATCAGATGTTTGAGTTATTTCATGCACCCTCTCAATTTGATTGAAGCCTTTTATCAAGTTTGGGCAGACACTCAGGCCGAGATCCAGGAGATCAATGGTGTGAAAAGTAAGTTTCTGTACTCATGCCGAATTTGATGAAAATCATCTGAGTAAATCCGTGTTAAATGGGATCCATTTAAACCCCTCGTATGAATGTGGACATGTCATGGTCTGTACAGTGCTGTTTTAAACCTGGTCATTTCAAATGAGAACATTCATATGTGACCCGTGCTGGAAAATTGAGTCACAATAAGCACATTTAAAAAAATGAGTCATTGTTATTTTCCCATTCTCTGTTAAAAACCCTTTACAATGATGTATGATTGGCTGGAATCAGACAGAAATGACTGAGCTGCAGATGTTTGAAGTCCATAGAGTCAGCCAAGTCAATTGACCCTTCGCAGGGAGCTTGATTGACAGGTGATCTGACCAATCATACTTCGCCATCCGCCTTTTTGACCGACAAACAGTCAGGAGAGTTAGTAGATTAACATGGGAGGATTTGAACTTGATAAACGGAGTGTACTGACTCTTTTCCGCAGTTAAAACAACATTCCTTCTTATGTTCATTCATGTTTATTTGATGCTATAAATGAACTAGAAGGAAGAGATGATCGGTTCACGAGCAGCTTTAACTGATGCTCTACAGCGATATGTCACGACACATTAAAGAGCCACAAAACAGTATTTATTGTTTAAATTTATTTAAAAAAATGACCAAATTTGAAAGGTGAGACTTTGTTTAATATGTTTAATATCAAAAGTTATCTGGTCTGTCCTGTCTGTCAGCGTGTTGTCAATCTCCTCTCTGCTCCGCGATGTATTTTTCACTGCGTGAGAACATGGTGTGGCGTGAGTGCGGCGTAGCTTGTCGGACATAGCGACAGTAACTAAGGGGGGCAGGTCTTTGCGAACGGTCAATTCTGAGAAAAATGTATAGTTAAAGTTTTATGAAGGTTCCAAAACAAAATCATATAGAAACCATCCCCTAAAATCCCTGGTAACAACACCAGATCTGGCACACACCAAGTCAAAACCAATTATCTATAGGAAAATAAATACATTTTCAGCTTTTTTTCAATGAAACCACAAATGTTTGATTAACATTAATGAAACGGATAGTCTATGAATTCAGAGCTACTGTACCGCACGGATCTAATATAATGTTACACATCAGATGATTTCCCCAACAGTTCACCAAACATTCATTAAGACATAACGACTATGACTCGCCAAGACAGATATGTTGAAATACTGTAATTCTGTGTATATTGGTCTGAGAGTCTGTGAGCACGTGCTTCAGATCTGTCTGTCAGCGCGAGTAAGATCCATTTAAGGTACTCCTCTCAGAAAACACACAAATAAAGAGACTTTTAGATGTTTTATCACTATTTGGAGCATTGGGATTGCTAGACGAGGGCTTAATGTTTTACTTGTTTTGCCTGTAGCTCATAATTAGCCCGTTCGCATTCACACTCATTTTGTCAGCATGGGTCCCATTTATAAACTGATTATAGATTATTTCAAAACATGTTTTTAAATAAAAGGCGACGTGATTCATGGATTAGAAAACATGCATTAGGCCTACATATTATGGTAGTATTATATTCAAATTATGTATATGTTTTTTTTAATGATATCCATGTTCTCAAATCCAAATCTTCCACATGTAGCTAACAGATAACAGGTCTTGACTGGTCTAAATCAGACGTCCTGGACAGCACTGGTTCAGGACCAGCTCTTCATAAGGGGAATATTAAAGAGCTAGCCGTCTATCAGAGAACTAAAGCGTGGAAAGAAAGGACGTTTGTGCTCCTGAACCTGGGTCCAAGTGAACTCGGACATCAACTTCACATGAGCTGCTCGATGAGAGTAGAGCTGAATATAGGTCAGGTTGAGGATCTGTTGTTTAACCATACGCTTTCTCTGTGCACATCACACATCTCACTGGCTCTGGAAACGCTAGGAATTCTAGGTCATGCGCATATTTCCATTTCATAAAACAGTTATCAGGAGAAATGGAATGATCAAATACTTGGTGAACTTTATATTTATAATGTATACGAGTAACAGTATAATGGGATCTTAATAAAGAATTCCTCTTTGTAAAGAATTACAAAATAAAATTACAGTGGAGTGAATGTGTGTATTCCTGCAGAACATTGACCTTTGACCTGTTAACACTCCATCAATCAAACATGTGACCCCGCATCATCATCCACAGTAACAGCACTGATAAAAGCAGCATTCGGTGACTGACTCGAGCACTGTGAGAAAAACACCAGCATGTTTCTGTTAAAGCGTCTGACTGCACACGCTTTTTGTAGAGATGGACACTGTCCACAGAGACTCAGCAGAAAACAGCCCAGTATATCATGCAGATGAGATCTAAACAGGAGAAGAACGAGTGTGAGACGACGTGAGGATATTCTCACCACAATCACCCATCGCTGGCTGCTTCTCTCACAGGATCTGCAGCATAATGATGAATCAGCAGATTGCGCGGGTCATGTGATCTGCAGATTGAGCGGGTCATGTGATCTGTAGCATTACGATGAATCAGCAGATTGAGTGGGTCATGTGATCTGCAGCGTTACGATGAATCAGCAGATTGAGCGGGTCATGTGATCTGCAGCGTTACGATGAATCAGCAGATTGAGCGGGTCATGTGATCTGCAGCGTTATGATGAATCAGCAGATTGAGTGGGTCATGCGATCTACAGCGTGAAGGTGCGTTCACACTACAAGCGACAAAGCGTCACGTTACCATTCATTTCAATGGGGAGCGGGCATTTTCCGGCGACACGCGCAATCGCGGCCGTTGGCAACCTGATGGGGCGTGTCTGGCAAGGCGACAAAGTTGAGATCTGTTTAACTTTATGCAAATGAAGAGCGACTTTCGGGAGCGACAACCAATAGGAGTGAAGTCAGTGGAGCGCGTGTGATCATCCGTCACTCTCTGACGAGAAGCTAATTTAAGCCGTCAGAAACTGTCCTATAAGTTGTGATGTATCTCTGTGTACACAGTGGTATTCACAGTACTGACTGATTGGTTTCGTGAACCCATATAGACCGGTATTTGCCCGTTTGCTGCAGTCAAATAGCCGCGATGGCAAAAAGCACTCACAGTTTCTCGTTCATCTTTAATATTATGCATGTTATGTACCATTTATATTTAGAATTTTCCTTCCAAAATGTTAGTTTGTAGTGGCAAGAAAACGGATTTGATGTCTACAACATGGAGAAACATCCGTGAATGTCACTCACAAACATAACTAGGCAACCAGTAGCGGGAACGCCCACTAGCGACCTAACCGCCAGCCACTGGCGACCTGCAGCGACAAAGTCGCTTGTAGTGTGAACGTGTCTTTATGATGAATCCGCAGATTGAGCGGGTCATGTGGGGGTCATGATATGATAACATTGCACATGCTGTTAACCGATGTTGGGCAACAGCGTTTATGTTTTTACCGTTCTTGATGCTTAGAATTATTACTAATGTCAAGCGTTTTGTTTAATTAATAATGGCAAGTTATAACATAAATTTGCTACATTCCAGAAGAGCCTCTGTTGCGCTGCATAGACGACAAAACCCAAGGAGCTGTTGAAGGAGATTATCAGCCGATCGCTCCAGTAAGGCACAATGGCCTGAAGAAGCTCATCTTTAATTCGCTAGATTATTGTTTTGTGAATCACTCACGATTCACGAAATGGAGATGACTGACTGTGATACCCATACAACACATTTCAAAACAGATCCATACATTGAACAAATCAGATAAATACTCTAAAAATGACTAGGCTAGACAAGGGTGAAAAAAGACAACAACCTAAATAGTATTACTTTAGATATAAAAACTAATACAAAATTTAAAAGAATACTAACATTTTAATTCAGTCAAAAAAGTTTTTTTTTATGACTATGTGCTGTGTGTTTGTTTATTTAAATAATAAACAGATAGCCTACAAACAGAGATATCAGACATCAGGGTAGGATTGAAGGATGTAGAATATGATCATGCAGAATAAGGCGTGCTTTATAGGTACTAATAAACAGCCAATATCCCAGTTATATGCTATATGCTTATAACTAATTAACAGTGAGAATTGAACCCTAAAATAAAGTGTTACCAAACTCTTTTAATCGCTTTTTGTTTTCACAGAGGCTGCTCAAAAAACAAAAAGTCACCCAAAAAAAGGAAAATTCAACCAGCATCATTCCACATTGTTTCATCTGTGAAACACAAAAGAAAGTTTGGTAACCAAACATTTGTATACAAACTATATAATAGAATACTTAGATATCCATGAGTGTGAGTAATTAATTAAACTTTGAATCTATCCTTTAACAGTCGTCATCCGTCCCACACACACACACACTGCTGGAGGCCAGTGGCATGAACACACACACACCACTGGAGGCCAGTGGCATGAACACACACACACACTGCTGGAGGCCAGTGGCATGAACACACACACACCGCTGGAGGCCAGTGGCATGAACACACACACCGCTGGAGGCCAGTGGCATGAACACACACACACCGCTGGAGGCCAGTGGCATGACACATCGCCCGATCACAGGTAAACACTTTCACTTCTGCTGTGGAACACACACACGTCCAGCTCTCTGATCAAACACAGCTGGTCTTTCCCAGGGCGCTTTCACACCGGCTCGCTCGGAGCGCTGGTCTCAGAACGGCTGTGTTTTCTCCCTCAGTTCGGTTAGTTTAGGCAATGCGATGTAATATAATAATCAGCAGAGTCTGTGAACACATTAGTTATCACAGCTGAGAACCGAAGAGTGCCTCCTTCATCTGAAGATGCTGTGCTCTTCTCTGTGCACTGCAAGAATACTTCCCGACCAAGCCTTGATTCCAATACACTGTAACTAATGAAGTCCCTGTTTCAGGACAAAGCAAACGATCTACAGGAGTGAAGAAGCGAGACACAGGCAGGACACCAAAGAAGAGAAGATCCCGGATCAGAGATGGGATCATGGATCATGGAAAACAATCATGGACTCTCTCTCAGCAGTGTTTCCATTCTCCTCCTGACAGCAAGAGTCGTTAAATTCTCCCTAAAAAAAAAGTTTCCGTCGGAAAGTGGAAGCGCTTCAAATCTCTTCCCACATTTACATCAGTGTGTCTGAGCTTCCAGAACACATCTCGTCGGCTGCTTCCTCTGGGAGAAATGTGCAGTTTGGAATGTAGTAAATGTAATGTAGTTCTACCAGAAAGACTCGGGAGAATAAATACTGAAGCCATTAACATTTATTAAGAGCTTAGCAAGCAATCAAGTTCTTTGGCGGAGGCCCCGTCCGTAGCTTGCAATCCTAGGGTTCGGACTCTGCATATCCTGCCTAAGAGACGAAGGCAGGGGCGCAGCCGACCCCCTGCGAAGTAAGGGAAGGGGCCATCTGGTGGTGGTGGGGAGGGTGGAGGAGAATGGAGCGTCAGCATCTGCGAACTCAGACGTGTGTAAGTACCAACCTTTTATACCAAAAATATTAGGATATGATTGGATAGATGAGAAGGTAATAAGTTACGTAACAATTGAGTCTTCCCGGCAGAACTTACGCTAGAGCTTCATTGAAGTCGTGTGACGTTCTCATCACGTCACTATCATTTGGTACGTGGCCAATGAGCTATCGCCCATTGGAGTATATAAACTTGTTGTTCATGCCTCTTGGAGTGCGTCAAGGTCGAAAGCCCGCCCCTTTGCATTGTTGCTACGGACTACGGAGGCACTTCCTGGAGCGGGTTGGTTGTCTGCTGCATTACTGGCTTTGTTTCACCAAGGGTGTTCTTATTGCAGTCTCATTTAAAGTAAATATATTACGTGCAATAGTTTTAACAGCGTGCATCCGATAGTTAGAAATTAACATTGTGTCAGCTGACCTGAATATGTGTTAGTAAAGTTGACGTGGAAAACATCTCTATCTCCGGACTACAGAGTAACAGTTGAAGCTCATGACTGAATGTGCCGTCTGGAAGACACACAACGATCCTGTCAGACAACCTTTCGCAATGCTATCCATAAAACAACTTCACTGACTAGCTGCGGTAAAGAAGTCATGCTACTACTGACAAATCTTGCTGAACTGATTGATGTGACACTTTCAGTGGCGCTACGACCCACCAATGCACATCATTAACAGTGAAAAACGTCTCTGGTGCATCATTAATTCAATATTAATTTTTCATCCATAAGCGTATTTTAGTTCCAGAACTCAAAAATATCAGTTGTGCTGTAGGTCTCAACACAGTAGTACTTCACGAATGCACTAAAGTGGTGTCTACATTTAATCTGGCATTAGTGTGATGGCTATAAACTCGTGTGTGCGTGTGTGTGTGTGCGCGTGTGTGTGTGTGTGTGTGTGTGTGTGTGTGTGTGTGTGTGTGTGTGTGTGTGTGTGTGTGTGTGTGTGTGTGTGTGTGTGTGTGTGTGTGTGTGTGTGTGTGTGTGTGTGTGTGTGTTGGATTCATGACTTCATTATGCTGATACTCAATCCTGTCCAGTGGAAGCGGCTGACAGGATTACACTGAGATCTGATCTCACGTTCACCACACCATCTCTACGAGGAGATGAATAAGAGACTGTAAATCTGCCATCTGAACATGTTTACTACTACTACTGTTCTTCAGTGAAGGGTCTTCATTCAGTTATTCAAACACAGTCACTATATTAAAGAACTGCTGTCTTCAGAACCAGCTAGCAGTCTAAAGGGGGTCGCACACCGGACGAGAAGCGCAGCACACGTTTTTTTTTAAAATTCTAACACATTATTCTCTATGACTGTACACACACCGGCAGCGCCATTCGGCGTCTGTCCGCGGCGACCAGCAACGGCTCAGGACAGTGTTCAAAATCCTGCTGCGCCACAGAGCGCCATTTACATAGTTTTATATTAAATTTAAATTTATTTGTCTCAAATCGTCGTTAATGTATATACTGACTTCACCCTGTGCTGCAATATCCTTTTACATTAATTTACAGAAATCAGCTGCTTGAATGAAAATGGCTGATGTTATCGGATTTTCAGGTGATATTCTATCTGAATTAATTCAGTTAACGGACGCTCTGAGATAAAGTGTGCAGACTTAGCAACGATTGTATTTAATTGTACAGTACAATCATAACATAGTACAGACATCTTAATTCCATAATGTCCTTAAACATAACACTTATGTTACACATAACACTGCGCTTCTCGTCCGGTGTGCGACTCCCTTACGTCTAAACAAGTCTTTTTAGTCAAAGTATGTTTTAGAAGTCTAAGAAAGATTAACTTGTAAGAATTGTGTAAACAGTTTATGCAACTAATAAACCCAGTAATTCAACTTCAGTTTAGAGCGCCATGACTGCCAGAAGTACCACCGTATGAACTCTACAGTCCAAGCATTGAGTTATCGCTTCAGTGATGTAAAGACCATGGCATGCAATTCTGAATCTGAACTCACACACACACACTTGCTATTTCAGAGCGCTGGCAGATGGAAAGTTATGTGGAGTTTGACAGTCATGCCAGGGCTTGACAATAGACCCGTCAAACACACACACACGGGCCATAATTATATAGCGCTTTATTCCGTTAACAGGACTATAGCATGTGTGTGGTTCACCGCTGGAGTGTTTCAGGGATGTTGCTTGTAAAGAGAATGTCAGGTGGGAGTTGCTCTGGATTACTGGTTATTGCTGCACATTTTAAAACACCTGTTTTTCACAGTATTTCACTTAAACAGCTCTTCACACTCATGCTTCTGTGATTATTGGAGGTTTTTTTTTCCACCAAGGCTTTAGCAATTGTATATATTTTGTGTTGGGTGTTTTGTTTTCATTTTATGACTAACTGTATACGTGTCTTTAATAATATTGGAACTTTTTTATTAGTAAGGCTTGTTAGACTACTTTTTGCTGTGGTAAACTGGAATCAACTGTCAAATGGCAATTTAAAAGTTGTAAGCCAATGAGAATAATTTAACCTGTAAGCAAGCAATGACGTAGCTTAGACCTTGGAAATGGTATAACTGTGATCTTTGTAACTGTAAGCAGGGCGGCCTACGAACTCCTGTGTGAGTCATGAAGCTGACTTCTGCGGATGAAACTGCGAACTTTCTTCAGTAAACTTTTCTTCAATTCATTATAATTCTGACTCCAGGTCTTCTTTCAAACATCTGGTCATTGGGTCTTTACTGTAAAACCCCTTTTAGTTAGTACTGTGAGTAATTTACTGTCTTCATGTATTTCTGCTAATGCACTTTAATTTCCCAACTGGGATCAATAAAGTACTACTACTATTACACTTATTTTAATTGACAAAATAATAAAAAATTATAATAAAATAAAAAGTTTTACATTTTTGGAAACACGTAAAACTCAAAAAAGCCCATAAAAGAATTGAGTTGATTGGGAAAGGACAAACCTGTCAGTGAGATATGATATAAACCAAAATAAAGCACTACCCGTTATGCCGATAGCTGAGAGGTAAGTGATGAGATACAGTGTCAAAGGCTGCTGTTAAGTCAAGCATGATGAGAACAGAAAGACAACCAGAACCAGCAGAAATCAGGAGATCATTGGTCATTTGCACCAGTGCTGTGGCCTGACTGACAGACAGACTGATAGGGGTCAAGAAGATTGATAGCAAAGAGGTGAGCTTGTAGCTGCGAGACAACTACTATTTCAAGAAGCTTAGAAACGAAAGGAAGTACTGAGCAGTACTAAAAAAAACTATTACAATAGTTAGTTTTGCAGAGAACCATAAAAGTTTACTGGTATTGGTAAGGACTCCTGAAATCTTGGTGCAGCACTAGTTTGGTGGCATGACTTGTTTGGCAAACCCCAATGTTTTTCCTTGATGACCGTGTGACACATCCTCCCTTCACGAGATCAACACATTCACAGCGTCATCTTTACTGTGTAGAGGTCTGAAAACTTTATGCCAAATGTTGACAGGCAAAGCCTTTACGTAAAGAGAAAACAAGTTTCCTCAATCCGCATTAGTTCATTCACCACTAAATCACTGAGACTTTGCTTCGTCAAGGAAAAAACTCCCTTCTGTCAGCTAAACAGCTGAAAAGTGTGAGAAATGCTGAGGTTTAGTTTGTTTAATCAGGGCTTAGGTGACCTGGTTTTCCTCAGACTCGTCAGGTCCGGCTCTCGGAGAGAAGGGATTATAGTTGAGATGGCCTCGTACGCTCTCACGCATCTTCTGTCAGACCACACAACGCTTGGTTCAGGTATTTAGGGTTAGAGCAGAAGCTTCTGTCAACACATACACCATTCCTGAGATCCCAAACCCACTCTCATCCGCAATCCTTCACACACTCACAGTTAAAAGTGCGTTCTAGGCAAACCATGGCCTCTCTCTGTCAGCTTAGGGATTCGACTCAGATCGACTCGTCAACAGAGGAGAAAAAGATGACTCACTTTAGAAGATTTCTGTGCAAAACTACATTGCTTTCTATGAACATGGCACACTTTTGTGTCCCATGACCAGGGCTCTGAACCGGTTCAAGGAACAAAACCAGAAACAAACTAAATTTAACAGGAACATATACAAAACTAAATCAATTTTAATTGTTCTGAACAGAAACACTTATTCGAAATGACCATTAATGTTAATAATGTTAGTACGGCCTATGTGAATGTGACGTTGAGGCATCCGGCGTGAGGCAAATGCCCGCGTTCAGCTGTAAGTCATCATAGGGATGCCACAATGGCATTAGCTTATGGATCCGGGGTTTTCCGAGGATGTGTTACCAACCGTTAACACATTCAACACGATCAAGTGCTATGATGAATGGCAGCTTATATCCAGCGTTGTGTGTTTCGAAATCAGTGTAGAACCTCTACTATTAAGGATTTTTTTTATAAATGTATGTTTTTAAATGATTAACCCTCTTGGGTCAGCAATCGCGCCGGCGCGATTGTCTCGCTTTTTGTCTTATCAGTGCAAAAAAAATAACTTTTTTACAGGCCAGTGTTATACATCATTCAAAACTGTTAAATGTCTACTTTTATATGTGTACACTCATAATAAAAACAAAATGTTCTGCTTTTCGTAAAATAAAGAAAATAAACATGATGCACGTTCTGCCATCTCTCTCAGTGTGAAGTTCATTCTGAAACGCGACAGATAAATAAAACTGTAACTCAGTGAATACTTGCCACCCACACGTGAGAGTTATGTCTTTACAAAGCTTGAAGTCTTTGTTTTTAAACGATGTAATTCATATTGAAAACAAATATTATCTGTTTAAGTAATCCGTATAAAAGCAACGAGAGGTACAGTTTCTCAAACGAGTGCTAATTATCTCTAATGTGATCACAACCACGCGCGCAAGAGCAATTGACATGCAAATCATCCAGGCGGAAATGTAAACGCCCTCATCACCTCTAAAGAAAGCATAAAGAGAGAAGAGAAACTTCATAATGTTTCTGCTTTTCATTGAGTTTGGAAGACACGCTGTGAGTTTACACTGGATTTACCTCAGAAGAAGAAGAACGCGGTTTGAAGATAAGATTTTTAAGGTAAGACATGTAGGCCTATTCCCATTTATAATAGTTAGCATGTTATTGGTGCATAAACTTCACATTGCACAAGTTGAAGTGGTGCCAGACAAAAATTTATGAAATCGATGGAAACATGTTGAAATATGAACTATAGACAGGTAGGTAGGCAACCTTTCAATGATAAATGAATATAGCCTATGTAGACACAAGGATGTCTTTATGTTCGATAATAAAACACAGCATGATATAAAAGTAGACTAGTATGAAATTTATGATGCATATTATAATGTTTAGACCAGTGTTTACTGTTAAATGCTGTGTTTGTGGATATCTGCTCAAACATATGTACATAATGTGGTAACAATAATGTTTCATAGTTTGGATCGGCTCGATCACTTCAACAATGTTCTCTGCACGCGCTATGTGTTTGAGTCACTCGTGCTGTGCGTTTGAAAAGCAAAACACGCTTCATATTTTTACTCCAATCTCATAACGTCTAAGGAATACAACAATCCTGGTGTTCATTAGGCTACATATATATAAAATATATATATATATATATATATATATATATATATATATTTATTTTATTATGCAATTTTAACCATAAAAATAAAAAAATTTAAGCTATTCTCAAAATCTTGCAGCCCTATAGTTTCTCTTGATATCAGCATGTTCACAGTTGTTTTTACAGGGACCAGATGCCACTGATGGAGTCCTGCTGACTTAAACATTCACATGAGTCTCTGTACATGAACGTAGTAAAAAGAAAAATCAAACAACATGGAAATGACAAGTATGTACTATGTTTCAGGAATGGCACAAAGGTGTGATCAGTGTGTTCAATAATGTGCTTTTTTGTCTTTTGTTGTGTATCTTTGGATGATGTTGTGTTGTAAATAAATCCAAACAATCAAAAACCCATTCTTTTTTAAGTCTCTCCTCATTCTTTGTGCAAGGTTCCTCATAATTAGAAGGGCCTGATAGCACCTGATAGGGCCATTATGAGAGGGTCTTTGTCTTTCTCAGGTGTGAAATAGGGATGGGCAAGAGCGATCGAGTACTCAATACTAGTTTGTGACAGCGACGATCAATCATGAAAAAAATGATCGCCCTGACTTTAAAAAAAAAAATTCTTATTTTTTCTGATTGGTTATTGCGGCATTTGGGCCTGTTCCTGAGGTCTGATTGGTTACCGTTAGAGAGCACGCCTTCCAGACCGGCGAAATAAAGTGAAGCTGGATTTGAAAATGCGCACTGCAGTAATGCCAGGAATGAAATACAGTTAAGTGCGAGATGTGCAGCGCCAATCTATATTACATAACATTATACTGAGAACACGATTGTAATGGAATTTTGTAAATTCTTTGAGCTTTAGTTTTTCAGCGCTGTTAAAGGAAGCTCGCTCACATTACACATCAGACTCGGTCAAGTTCACGTGCACATTCGCGTCCTTTTGTGCAGATGTAAGTTGCAAGATTACTTTTATGTTGTCTAGATCTGATTAATCATAAATCACAAATACAAGACGTGTTTAATTTAGTTTAATAACCAGCTAGCAAAAAACTGCAGTTTACCGACCGTACATTCACTCTTCAGTCTCAGCTCCATTGCAAGATGGAAGATGGTTGTTTCTAGTTATGGCTTTAAAAACACGCAGTGATGACTGTGATCACTTTCTATAATTCCAAATAAAATTAAGTGCAAGCAAGATGTTCAGCGCCAATATACACAAGATATGCAGCATTATAATGAGAACAGTATTGTGATAGAATGTAGTATACTCTGTGCTTTAGTTGCTCGTGTATCAGCGCGCTGTTAAGGGAATAGCGCATCCAAAATTTCCCTATCAAACCACTGACTGTAAAACAATAGTTCACATGTGCATTCGCGTCCTTTTGTTCATGTAAGTTGTAATGTTACATTTATGTTAGAATATCTGATTATTAATCTCATAGGTTCTCTAGAACCTGCTTCAGTTTACTAGAAATAATTTACTCTTCAGCTTTACCTCAAGCAGCTATTCCTTTTAGATGTTTCTTTTTCGAAAACATTGATGCATCAGTGTTATTTTTTCTAGTCATACGTTCATGTTTTCATGTTTAATGTCATATTTTTATTTGTCAACATTAATTTTCGTAACAGTCTTACATGTAGGCTAACATTTCCTAACATTTTCATGACGGACCCGCCACGCCCCACGCACAAGCCCCGCCCCCCTGATTACTCAAGTACTCGTTTTTGAGACCTGTTGATGATCGAAATGAGAAAATGACAAAAATGCCCATCTCTAGTGTGAAACACATCAATATTCATGATGGTTCATGCGTCCTCGCATACAGCTTTCTTACACAAAACATGTCTTACAAATTTTAAATCATTACCGTATATACCAGAATATAAGACAAGGTTTTTGTCCTAAAAATAGGCTGAAAAATGGGGGGTCTTCTTATACGATATAGACAAAATCACGGGGGGGAAAGGGAGAAAGAACAACGGAATTAATATTAATTAGTGACTGAAACGCAACCCATTAAGACAAAACCAGCTTTCCGTTCCAAGATGTTAATCTGCACAAAAATCCTGATAATCGAGCCGTCGTCTGATGAAATGAAATACACATAAGATAAAAACAATATCTGTGCTGTGATTTCGGCTAAACTTGCATGTAAAATTAGAAAAGCAACATAATATCTGTGTTTAACTGAATTAAAACGCTGCTCCTCTCTGCTGCGCGAAACGCAGAGCGAGAGAGCGAGCGAGCGAGAGAGAGGTGCGCGAGAGAGGTGCGCGTGCGAGACGCAGAGCGAGAGAGAGAGAGAGAGAGAGAGAGAAAGGTGAGTGCGCGTGCTGGAAGAGAGAGAATGAATTATCAGTGCAATTTTCAAATAAAATTAGTTTCTGTAGAAAACCAGATTTTTTTCCACAAAAATAAGTCTGGAAAATAGTGGGGGGGGGTCATCTTATATTCAGGGTCATCTTATATTCGGGTATATACGGTATATTGTTTAATCTGAATGAGTATACAGGATGATTTTCACATAGTTTTGAAGCAAATATTCTAGGCTACGTAATACACTTTTCAAAAGTCTTGTGAAGAAATAATCAGTATGGGTTTCGTGACTTTATTTCAGTGGGGGAAAAAATTCCACAAACCTCGTATAAACATCATTATCTCAAACCTACAAATGCTATATGTAGAAGCTTGTTTAATATATTTGGCATTAAGCGTGTGTTATAAAATATGAAGTGTTACACAGAGGCTGTATTAGCTGTGTACCAGACTAACACTCTTCTCTGATCCTCGAATACAGAAAACATTAGCCTTTACACACATCGTGATTTCTGAGTAAAGAAAACACTGTAGTTATTCAAACAACCAGCTCTTTATTCACGACCATCTCCATAAATGTGCATGTATGAGGTTTGACTGACAGTTTGAACACTGGAGTTACCAACTTTAGTCACTAGCTCTATTCAAGCTCTTGCATAAAGTTTAGGGAATTTTTTTTTAACAACGTTGACAGATATTTTACTCAAACTGTTTTCAGAACGGTAATGCTACAGAAGGAACACATGAACAGTTAAAGTGATGCGGCTCGGAGTGAACTGATTGAATTTCCCCCCTGTGTATAAGCCCTGCTCATGACTTATGACTATATGTTTGATGAACTATTATCTAACGCACAATTAAACTAGCATTAAAAGTAAGTCATTTGATTTGAAGGCATCAAACGTGTGTATCTTACAATAGTGGTCTTGACCTCCCTTAACTGTATAACAAATAAAATCATGTCATTTTGAATTCATATTCACTGTAACTATTTTTGGATTATCAACTAATACTAATACACTTTTCTTTCTCCAAAAAAAAAAAAAAAAACATTTAGCCGTATCCCACATGTTGTACAGGAAAACCAGTGTTCTCTATATATTTTCACTTGGTTTAACCCCAGTGGCCATCTTTATGTCATGGCCCACAACAGACGTTTACAGAAACTCAATATCTGGGCTCTGGACGGTCCGACAGCTCACATATAAACATCTCGCACAGCCAGAAGATCACTAGATGTAATGATCAAGACAAGTTTAGTGTGCATGCAGATCATTACAGGTTCACGACTTCCCTTGATTATGTTTCACGAGTGAGAGAATATGTGAGAAAACTCTTGGTTCTCAGGCTTCACATCACTGTTTATAGAGACTACAGACCAAAACAGTTATTAAAACTGACAAATTTACATATTGTGAAATGTCTAAGGCCAATATTTGGTCTCTGTTTTGTGATATATTGTAGATGCTTCAGTAACAGTCTTATACTGTAGTAATGTGTGTCAGGAGTACAAATGAAGCCATGAAAAAGTGAAACGGGACTTCATTCAATCACAAGATAAATCCAGTCCGTCACACTCAGGTAAACAGTCTGTGACAAATGTCCAATGAAGAACATCCAATGTTCACAAAAGACTTCATGTTGAGAGGATACAGATATATTCTCCATTGTGAACCTGAAAGATTTACCCTTCCCATTCTCCAAGAAATCATGCAATTTAAGCAGAGCTTTTGTTGTAAAACTGTGATCTTTTACATTAGACATTACATTTAACAAAAAGAGGCAGCGTTCAACGTTTATTTTAAATATAGGCTAGTGTGGTAGTTTTACTGTAATATCTGAACAGTGCAGCCAGATTTTGAGAGGCACATCTTATATTTTCTCTGTACACTATCAGCAGCCATTGTCTTTGTGGCAAATGATAGATGGACAGATCATTAAGCCAATGACGATTCCAACGATGTGTTTATATTCCACATATGGACCAATCACCAGCCAGCTCTCATGTGGTGAATTAATTTAACTACTGTAGCTTTTTTATAGTTTTACATGTTTTAATTCCACAAACTCCAGAGGGTTGAGGTCAGGTATGTTGTTTATGATTTAATGGGTAAAAACAACCTCTCACTGACAGTGTGTTGAAACTTGACAATATAAATGACCATTGCTTTATCATTTACTCATGTCATTCCAAATCTGTACGATTCACTGACTGTTTTCTGTTTCTACGATGAAAGTTAGTGTGCAAAAACTGTGTGAAACGCCTCGTGTTGTCGTGTTGAGCCTGGCTATATCTGTCCTCCCTGTACGCCACGGTTTAGACCTTGATAACAACTCGCTTCTGCATTATTCAAAACATCAGGCTATGAGGAACTATACATAGCCATCATTATAGTCTGTGCTTCCACAAGCTGCATGGAAGGGTGTGTGTGTGTGTGTGTGTGTGTGTGTGTGTAGCCCTCCTCGGGTGAATAAACATCAGTGTCCACAGTCTCTCAGAACAGAGACACGTCTCAAACCTGCAGTCTCGCTCACACTGGTAAAAGAGCCGGATATTATTCTTCAAATCTTGTGCAGTTTCTCTCCTCTTGGCCTGAGTGAAGATGTCTGAACTAAACTCACTTAGCTGCCAAAACAAAACTGCATTCTACATCTACATTCAAACATTCATTCATTTATTCTTCATCTACAGTCAGAACACGACTTCTGCTGTCCACATGCAAACACACGTCCAGATTCTGTCCAAAACCCCTAAACATATCAGGAACACCAAACCAGATCTGCCTGGAGATTATCCTGCTGATTACAGGACGACTCGCCAAATAAACAAAGAAATGGACATGAAATATAGATGTGAGTATGAAAGCATGAAAGCTCTAGCTGAAAGCGACGCTGATCCTCGAAGGCGAATCGTCACTGTGGTACAGCGAAGACTGTCCCGATTCAAAGATCCTTCTAATGCTCTGTCATTTCGGGAAATAAAGGACAGAACTGATGGATCCTTCACAGCCTAGCCCGAGATTCAGTGCTGCACGGTTTTATTCGTGAGAAAAATATAAAAGCGGATTATGCTTTTAAAGGTACAATATGTAGGATTTTTGCAGTAAAATATCCCAAAACCACTAGGCCAATGTTATATATTTTGTTTAGTTGATTACATACAATATCCCAAATATTTCCAACTATTTGTAAATCGTGAGAAAATTGTGATTTTAACCAAGGAAACGGGGCGTGTGAGCAGGGGTGAGGGTGTCGCCAGTCAATGACTCTTCAAGTTCAATTATAGCATCAAAACATGAGGATCATATTTTAGATTTCCTCATATTTATATCACACACACTTATAAGTTCTGATGTAAAAAAAAATCAAATAAAAAAGCTTGTGATGTTTTAACTGTGCTCGACTGAGGCTTGTTACAGCACTTGTATTTGTTGTCCTCTCGCTGGTCTGACAGCTTCTTGCTCTCCTCAGTTGTACGACGCTTTGGATAAAAGCGTCTGCTAAATGATTAAATGTAAATGTTATATTTTTAAGTATGATGGAAGAAAAAAAAACTAAACTTGGTTAAGTATTTATCTGACAAAATGATTTGGCAAAAAAGGGGGTAAACTACAGCTAGAGGATTTTTACACACCAAAAAATCCATAGAAAAGCTCACAGGAATAAGCTTACATTGACAACAACATTCTTAATATGACACTCTGGCCAAAAACAATGTCCGCACAAATTCCTGTTTCATTGTGTTATCACTAATAAAACAACTGACTTCAAGCACATGATTACAAAATCTTTAACACATTTTAAATCATTTGAATAAAGGATGATGAAAAGCCTTTTAGGAAACATGTCTCCTCCGATGAGATTTGCAATGTGCCCATAAACATACACATCATGCATGTGTGAATTCTGTAATATACAGCGCTCTTCAATGGGTTTGAGCTCAGAGAGATTGATGGAGGTGTGTATGTGATGGTGTTCAGTGGGAATGATCCATCAATCGGACTCTCCCAGCCCTCAGTCAGGAGATGATTACATGTGACAAAATAAGAGAAAAAGCCATAGTGCTCAGTGTTCAGTGTTCAGTGTTCATCTTTCCTGACACACATGGGCTACTGTGAGAATGCAGCGGTGGGCTGCAGTTTTTTGGGCTACTTTAATAATGTACCTCAACCACCATCGTTTATTTGTAAGACAAATAAAATAATTGCTCCTTTTACTAATGCACATTGGTCTTGTGCATTAGTAAAATTGTAATACAATTAAAACATGTATTTAACCTATAAAATCAGAACTAAAAACAAATGCCTGTAAAGTTTTCCACAGATAGTCATGTTCTACTTCTACACGATCAAACACTTTCTGCTGAAAGGAAATCAAACCCATATCTACAAACTTGAATGTTTCTTTAAAATGTGCATCTCTTCAGTAAGCACTTTCAGCTTGACGAAGTTTAAAGTTACTGTATATGACTAGACTATGATCTGAAAACCCACAGGGGTTATGAAATAGTTCGTAGAAATACTAAGATGGTGTTTAAAACAATATAATTTATCTAGTCTTGCTAATGACAGCATGTTATCACGGGCATGAGCCCATGTGTACTGCTTTACATTCCCGTTAAACTCCTCCATACGCCACATAGATCACTTGTTTCCATCATCTGAAGGAGTCACTTACCAGAAAGCAAACGTGGTTCTACATGATTTGTGTCCATATTATTTTCCACACAGTTAAAGGCCACATTTACACATAGCCGGGTATTTAGAGAAACGAATATTTCCCCCCCTCCGTTTTCAATAATAACATCGTGCACACAACCCGCATAAATACACCGTCGAGCGCCATCATAACTATGCCAAACTTATGGGCGGCAGTGTAGGGAGAAGGATAAAGCCATGCAAGCCAATCAGAATCCTCAGAATCGACAAGAGATAACCTAAAACCCTGTTTCTCCCAGTTGACACGACAACATCTAACCGGCGTTTTCAGAAATCTCCACTTTGGCCGGAGTTTTTAGAAATAATCGTTTTCTGGGATAAAAACGGCGTTTTCGTGAAAATGACAGGCCAAAACGCAGAGAAATATCTGCGTTTTCCCATCGTGTAAACGGGGCCAAAGTCTCCGCCTAAAAACAAATGCTCTTCAGCGTTACACTCTAAAAAAAGATGGTGCTAAATAGCACTAAAAGTGGTTCATTGGCTTGTAATCATAAGTGCCATATAGCACCTCACCTTTGTCAAATGGTGCTATGTAGAACCATAAGAGCACCTTAACCACTCCAAAGAACCGCTGAAGAACCAAACTGGGCTTAACAGGTTCTTAAAATGGCAGTGGTGCTATATAGCACTGCAAAGAACCCCTGAAGAACCACTTTTTTTTTTTAGAGTGTACACTTGTCCAAAGTTTCATAAAGAGTATGTGAATACACCATTCTTTTTTTGCTGGTATTGGAGCATATGCACATATAAAAACAAAGGTACGGTTCTCCACCTGGGCTCGAATCTTTAGCAATCTACCTTTCATAACCTCTTCCATCTCAATATCACAGGGAGTAAAACTACGAGCAAATAAAATGGCAAGAGCTCCACTAAGTGAGGATTTATGACATAAAAAATGGAGACCTTTAAATTATTTCGCCGATTCATCAGCATTTATTATATCACTATGTGATTCTTGCTAGAATAAAACATCAAGTTGTTTCTGATTCATTGTTTCATATAGGCTATCACTGTACATTTTATAAAATCTATAGCTCCATAAAGCAAAAAAAAAAAAAAAAAAAAAAGACAATAAAGAAAAAGCAGCCAAAAGGATTAAGCCAATTTACTTCCATCTAATATTCAGTTGGTTTGAGTTTTGTCCCATTTTTTCCACCTATATAGGCTACTTTATTTGTGAAGCATCCCTCACTCATGAAAGTCCTCGTATTTTCCACAAACGTTTGGTGTCTGAAAGTAGTCAGCAACCTGTATATTTTGTCTTGTTTTGGTTTTAAAAACTTCTTGATTTTTTTAATCAGTCAGTATTATAATCTTGACGTGTCCGTCATTCTACAGCAGCCGAATAAGAGAGATCACTCTCATTACCAACATCATCATCAGACTCTTTTTCATTCTCTGTTTCTATAGCTTGTTATGATTCAGAAACCATATCATTCTTTTTTTTTATATGGTGTTTTGAAAACTGCCTGATCTTGATGAATAGATGCTAAGCTGCTCATCTACGGCGATGCGTGTTGCAGTAGCGTCGCCATACCTGCCTATAACATGACATATAGCCTTTTACACTCTCACACGTTTATTATTTAGAATTTTTGGGAGGAGTAAATTTACATGTGGTTTCAACAACCAGATGCATTTAGGCCCCATTTACACTGCGTGGTTCAAGTGACCCAATTCCGATTTTTTCCTCTCATGTGGCACAGATCGGATATGACCGGCGAACGTGTCAGCAGGAAAAAAATCACATGGATTCCGATATTCTCAGATCGGTTTCAGGCCTCACTCATATAATAAATCAGATATGAATTGGATACGTGCATTTGCGTGTGCCATGTAAGCAGACAAATCGGATATTCCCCAGTAAATGCGAGTCGTATGTCATTAAAAAAGGGACGTCAACTCACTGCGATCACATGACTTAATGGCGCGATGTATCCGCCTTACGATAGCAATGTTTTGCTGACCTATGAAAATAGTGCGGAAAGCAAAACACTTGATAATTAGAGATGCGCTGATGACGTCACCCGAATCCACAGCCAAAAACAAATCCTCCACCCGCAACAATAATTTTCTCTGATTTAAGTATCCGAACCCCATTGTCAAATTACTAGGCTATTATTCTTATGTGTTGATACACGTGAGGATAAATGGATGATCATCACCTTCAACGGCGGACTCGGTGACGGTTGATGCGCGCGCATCTATGGTAACATAGGCCTAATACTAATGCACTGATGAATAAGAGCTGCTTTTAAATGAGCATTTTTTTAAAACTAAATTTATTTCACAGAAATTCATTTTCTTAATGGCATAAACAGGATTTACTCCCTTGAAACTTAAACTGGAATGGAACATGCTCATATTTTAGAGTAGCCTATTATTTTCGTTAATAATGATTTATCTTAGTATCCACCCGAAATTAATCAGAATGTTATGTTTATTACTTGACTTGCGGATTATCATCATCAGGGACAGATAGATAACTCCTCCATTTAGTATCCGTCAATTCCTGCATGTGAAGTGCTATGCCGACACGCTAAACCTGAAGTTGCCCACTGTGTCAATACTGCGGAGGGTGAGACGTATTTTCACCGCAGTACCACTGCAAAACACCAGCTTGAAGAGAAGCAGATTCTACTTGGTCTGCCGAAACACAAGCTGAAAACAGATGTGAGCACCAGGTGGAATAGTGCGTGTGAGATGGTTGACAGGTTTCTGGAGCAACAGTCGGTGCTGCCTTACTGTCTCCTCAGGTACGGAGAGGAGAGTCTGACATCTGTACACTCACTGAAGCAGACATCTCAAACACAGAGGATATTATCAAGGCCCTAAAGCCAATGAACGATGCAACTATTCTCATGTCAGAGGAGAGCAGCCCCAACATCTGTTTGATTGCTCCTTTCCAAGCTCAACTCATCCAGGACACGGAGGACAGTATTGGAGAGTCATCAATGGTCCGGGAGATAAAGCATGCCATCAGCAGGGACCTCAGCAATAGATACAATAGCGAGCAGGAGAGAAACACTCTTCACAGCTTCTGCTCTGGACCCGCGATTCAAGAGCCAGCCTTTTCTCTCTGAGGAGATGTGTGGAAGAGTGATCGCTGAGGCTGCATCACTAGAGGTCATTATTCTGCCATTCTGGGCTCACGACTTAAGATTTAATTATAATCATAATAATAACAACAATAACCAATTCTATAATAATACAAGGTTTTTCATATTGAATAGAACAAGTACATTTGTTTTTTGTTAATTTTGTTCAAATGTGGTTCGGATTGAAGATAATGATTTAAGAATGTAATGCTTTTGTGTTTCCCCGTTCTTCTCATTGTGTTTACCTACAGCAAGAGGTGAGAGTTGAAGAGGAGGAAACCCCAGAGCACAACACATTGAGGGAAGAAGACACCTTGACCACTGAGGAGGAGCAACACCAAAGCCCTGCTAGAGAATCTGCTGGGGCAGAGCTTCACTGATGCTAGAGTCCACGTCCGCCTATGCCAGAGCTGAGGAAGAAGTGACCGAGTGCCGTAGTGCTCCATCACTCCCTCTCTCCGAGGACCCTCTGATTTCCAAGTTGGCCAAAAGATAATGGTGTATTCCTGGCATATCTCTGCCGAGAGAGTCTTTTCTACGGCAGGAGATATAGTAACAGTATAGCGGAGCACACTTGCATCTGAACATGTAGACCAGCTCCTGTTCTTACACAAGAACTTACACATTAGCACTCTCTAGCAAAGCACATTTGCACTGCCACACACTTGCATAATTTCATTGTGGCCTATTTTGCTACAGCAAAATGTTTGTTTATTTTTTTGTCTGAAAGATATTATTGCACATAACAGGAGGATGTTGGTTTGAAGTCCATTTTATGTTAAAGATTCAGAATATGCTGAAGTTTGTTATAATTTGTTATTGTTATATTATTCATTTGTTATATTATTCATTTGAATAATAATGGTAATTTGAAGTAAATTATTTATGGGTCATTACTTGGTACTTTTAAAGCAAAGTATAGTCACACACACAAAAAAAAAGATCATCGTAATCCTCTGAATCGTAATCGAATCGTTGGGTGCCTAGATATTCCCACCCGTATAGCGCAAAGTTGGGAGCATATATATTAATAAAAGAAAAAAACAGACCTTGCAAAATAATATCTACCTGCTGCATTCTTCCAGGAATAATGTCTATCATATTGGAAGCATTCCCCTGAACACTTTCCGATATCAGAACAGCTTCTCCTGCACTTACACTGGAACCACGGCCAAGAAAAACCTGTCCTTTCCATTCACTAATGGCGAGTTAAAACTGCACGATTTTCAAAGTAGTCGGGTCACTGTTCTTTTCACACTGCACGACTATCTGTGGTATCAATCAGTTGCTGCTGTGTTCACACTGCACGATGGATCAGCGACGGGACGTTTCACGTTTCACACACTGCATGACTTTACAAAAGAAAGATCGCCAACAACTTCTGTCTGGTCAGCAAACTATTTTTAGGAGAACAAGAAAAACAGATTATGCAGGAGGAAATGGTTGGGGAGACGTGGGGAGAAAGGACTGTGTGTTCTGCAAAGAGAGTCGTAGATGTGATTTGTGTAGATGTGATATCTACACAAAGCTGTCTTTTACCAAAACTCTAACGGCTACTTTTTTCATATCTTTATAAATCATCTTCTTTACTTTGGTAATTCTTTTTTTAAGACGAAACCGTTTTTGTCTACTAAACTCCTCAACTGTTGCATTTATCATCACATCTCTACAAAATGCAAAAAATCTGGAATAACAATTCAAGTTGTGGATTCCGTACAGCTTTAGTTTCATCAAGGAAAGCAATAATCTCTCTTGCAGAATAGACTATTCACAGCCACTCAATTCTGATGTGCCGGTTTGAGAATCAATGTCTCCCATTATCTGAATCACTATCAGACCTGGCGACACTAGAGCCGGCTGCAAACGACATTTTTATCATTATATAATTTTAGCATTTGTTTCTACATACTCCATCAATGGTAGGGCTGGGGTAAACGATTATTAATAAAACGATTAGTCGGGCGATTATTTTATCGATTAGTCGACTAATCTAACGACTAATTGGACGATTAATAACTATTATTTATCTGTTGCTCGATTAATAAAAACCTTAGCCTGGACATTGCTTGGCTCCGTTAATTGACATTGGCGAACTAGCGTACTGAATCATGATACTATAAGCTGGCTAATGAATTTGACTCGTAAACGACCACAGCATGAGTTAACGCTAACTAACGTCAAGTCGTGACTCGTGAGTTAGCTAACGTTAGACAGATAACGTTAAAACCTACTGCAATCTGCTTGCTACCGTTAGCGAGATCTAGCAGCTGTGCACTTTGATGGTGCTGGGCTAACCAAGGCATCTTAGCTCTGTGCAGTTTGTTCGTGCTCGGTTAGCTACCGTTCAAAATCTGTTGGAACTATTTTTCTATTTTAACTATTTGGAAGAAAAAAAACATTCAATTTAATTCAATTACTTTATTATTTATGACAGTATTCATAAGTAAATTATACATGTAAGCATTGAATGCGGCTGTAAAACGCAAATATTGAGAAATATTGCTTAAAAATAAGCAACCTTCTATGCACACATTATTATTAGTAGTAGTAGTAGTATTTTTAATACATTGAGATGTAGCTAAATCTATTGTACAGTAGGCTAATATCATTATTTCTGTAAATTTTTTCAAAGCTAAACCGAACTTTTACTTTGACGGGTTGCCGTGAAGAACTTTGAGTTTCTGTGTGTGTATGATATGATGATAGTTTTTCTCAAAACGGTAAAATACTCATGAAGTGACTCTCACACCGTGTCCTAACTACACGCGACGCGATACAATTCCAGCGACAGCAAGTGTGTCTGTCCACACTAGACGCGGCGCGACTGTGAGACGACACACGTCAATCAAAAAACCACAGCCATTCAGAACAGCGTGTGGGCGGAGTCTCTCTGTGAAAGCGCACTGCTGGCCCACACTCGCATTGGAAATGGGTAAGGACATAATCAAATCAAGAAATAACATTATTAAAAATTAAACATTAACAAAATATACTCATTGCCTAATTTTGTTATGAAGTACAGTTGTATGTTTGCATAGAATTCAGTTTGAACGCTATATTATATGCTTTCAAAATCTGAGGTAAATTATCCATTATCGCTTGTGGCGCAGTGACCTATTTTTAACTAAAAATAAATAATGTGTACTCATAACCAGTGTAATCTCTTTATATGACAATCAGTTTATTCAATGAGATCTCTGAGTGGGCGGATCTGTCAGCCGCGACGTCGCAGAAATAGGAACCGTTTCTAAATTAGAAACTTTGCGTGTCGCCGTCGCGTCTGGTTAGGACAAAAACTCTGATTAACATGGAAAAGATACCTTTTATCGCGTGTCGCAGCGTCGCGTCGCGTATAGTTAGGACACGGTGTCAGAGTGGCTCTGGAGATGAATTTCATCATATCATCATATCGTGAGGCAGCAGAGACTGAAAACAGCACGACCGTCACTCGTTCTTCAGTGTGTGTGTGTGTGTGTGTGTGTGTGTGTGTGTGTGGTAAATGAAACCGTGCGTCTGTGCCATTCATTCACACAGAGAAAAGCAGAACATGCAGGGTTAATATTTAAATAGTCTTTTTGCAGTTTAATATACACAGACACTATATCATGGTATCGGCTACAGTGCTCATAGTAAAAAAGTTATTCTGGAGCCCCGTGCACACATAAACACGGGAGCGACTGAAAGCCGCTGCCTATTAGTGGGTATCGAATATACCCGGTACTACAGAAATGCTGGTACCGTCAGATTTTCAGTACCGTCTTGGTACCGAAGTACCGGTACTTTGACAACACTATTGGGAATTCTGTGAAGAGGTTGCTGTTTCGTCCTCCATTATGCAATGTTTCGGTCTCCCACGTGTGTGTGGCTGTACCTCCGGGAACGGTGCAAAAAAGAAATGACGACGCAAAAATATGACGTCATCGACGCACCGCTACAGCACTAATCAATGGATCTTCATCTTCCCTGTCTTTAGACTGAGAAGGTACTTTTTGTGATTCTATACTTTAAATTTGTTTTTCGACAGCATTGGCACATGTAGCGCCATCTACTGGCTGGTCAACTCCAGTGTTTACATTGTTTCCCTCAACATTTATCTCAAGTGCTTCATCTATCACTTCATAAACGGCAGTATTATTCTCTTGAACATTGTTTTTGGGAATTGTTTGTGAACCTGCCGAAACGTTAAAGCTCTCTTGTTTGGGACATGTTTGTTTCTGATGTCCATGTTCGCCACACAAAAAACACAGCATATGATCTGAACTGATAAAGATTGTATAATCTTTACCCTCAACTGCTATTTTTAGCACCAGATTAAGCTGCTCATTTTGCGAATTCGGTATCATGTACGTGAAGCATCGGAAAGACATGACATGTTAAAAGTTTGGATTTTTAAGGCCCAAAGGAATCATCTTAATTGGAGCAGTTCATTTTCCATACCGTTCAAGAATTTCTTTTACAGTTCCTTCTTTTATGAACGGTGGTACGTTTGAAAGTACAACTTTCTTGGAAGGCTCATTTGACAAAGGCAGTACCAGTAGAAAAAAATGTCATTCACAACAAGTCCTTTCTCTAACAGTTCATCAACCAATGAAACTTATTTAAGAAATATAACAAGCGCTCTGTTCATTCTTGAGGCAGATTTAATATTTAAACCACCGACATGTTCACTGATCGCTATCAGTAGGCTACATCCTCAAATGACATGGAGTCAGGCGGCATACACTTGCAACCGCGGTCGAGTCAAACGTGAAAAATCGCTGCCTACCTCCATACCGGTGTGCAATTTTGAACTCAGTTAAGCTGAAAATTTTACTTTAAAACCAGTTTAGAATATTAAGGAGAAATGAAAAAGAGAATGCTAAAAAAACAACGTGCTCTAATCCAAACAGTCTTGCCGCTACCCACAGTCCTCAGAGAGAGGGAGAGAGAGAGCACTCGTTCCCGGGAACATGGCTGTCATTGCTGATTCCTGTGCAGTTGTTGGAAGAAAGACTCTTGAGCGCTAGTCTATTTTTAAGTTAATTAAATATAAATGGATCAACTTGAGGCCATTGTTCTGGTGATAATGCTCTCTGAAGTGGTGCCCAGTCCATAAATAGCTTGAGTCTGTTCAACCAATTACCCTTGATTGGAAAAGCTGACGAAGGTCCACTTCTGCTCGCAGGAGGGGAAGCACTACATCTGCAGCACTTAACCTATCTGTCGCTACACTAGCTGTCTGAATATAGAGACAATCACATCAGCTGTGACCACAGGTCACCATAACTTGAAATATTTAAATGTTGAGATGCTGCGGGTCATTCTCTGAAACTCCGCCTTTTCTAGTGTGATAAAAGTAAACACCTGTCTATGACACAAGCAGCAGGTGAAGGGTCAGGTGAGAGGAGACGGAGCTTGCTCTATGATTGGCTGATGATCACACACCTGTCTATGACACGAGCAGCAGGCGAAGGGTCAGGTGAGAGTAGGCGGAGCTTGCTCTGTGATTGGCTGATCACACACCTGTCTATGACACGAGCAGCAGGTGAAGAGTCAGGTGAGAGGAGGCGGAGCTTGCTCTGTGATTGGCTGATCACACACCTGTCTATGACACGAGCAGCAGGTGAAGGGTCAGGTGAAAGGAGGCGGAGCTTGCTCTGTGATTGGCTGATCACACACCTGTCTATGACACGAGCAGCAGGTGAAGGGTCAGGTGAGAGGAGACGGAGACGGAGCTTGCTCTGTGATTGGCTGATGATCACACACCTGTCTATGACACGAGCAGCAGGTGAAGGGTCAGGTGAGAGTAGGCGGAGCTTGCTCTGTGATTGGCTGATCACACACCTGTCTATGACACGAGCAGCAGGTGAAGGGTCAGGTGAAAGGAGGCAGAGCTTGCTCTGTGATTGGCTGATCACACACCTGTCTTTGACACGAGCAGCAGGTGAAGGGTCAGGTGAGAGTGATTGGCTGATGATCACACACATCAGAGTCAGACCAGCTCACCCCTGATGACCGATCGTGTGCTGTCAGATCAGAGCCTGCAGTCGTACAGGACAGAGACGGCTGTGAGAACTGAAGGAGAGCAGCGTTAGCTGAGCAACAGTAGGAGAGAGTGAGCGCTGAGCTGTGAGAAACACATCCAGGGGCTCAGAGGGAGATTAGCTCACGTCACAGACATATGTGCTCTTATTTATAGCAGCAGATCCTCTGAGGCCCGAGGGCTGCTTACTGAGGTATTACTGAAGACCTGGGCATTCACTGCGCTTCTTCCTCATGAACACACATCTACACACTGCTCAATAAAACAGCCTAGTGTATTTCATGAACATACAGCACATCTCCACACTGATGAATAAAACAGCCTTGTGTCTTTCTGCTGTATAGTAGTAGATTTACAGTTCATCACAGTTAGCAGAAAATCACAATGACTAAACAGCAAAATATCCAGTGTAGTTTGGAGTTGTTTTTATGGTGTTCATTTATCAGAGTTAGGCCTAAAAAGTGTTGATTCTGGTGTTGATTTGAATGGCATCAACAATTGCAGAGTAAATCAGTGGTCGGAGTCAGCGTACAGCGAGTTGACATAATTGACACTGGTGATGAGTTGATCCAATTTCCAGTCCTTGCACATTATTTCCTTTTTGATTAATGGCGGACGACCACGAGGAGAGGAGTATTCAAACAGGTAATATTTTATAACCACTTTTTTTTTTTTTTTACCAATTTTCATGTTTAGTTTACATTTCTCACCATTCAGAATAATATAAGTATGTTTCACAACATTGCCTGAGTGCTAACATTATTTCCTTTCAGATAACACGACAGACCACCGATGATCTCGAGGCCGTTTGAGGTAAGAGTTGCATAGTTTGTTAGTTCGCAGTTTTTAACTTAAGTAATTTCTGTGATTTGTTTAACTTAACTGTTTAATTAGTTAAATTAACGCCAATAACGCAGCATCTATATTCCCTTTCTTGGGGCTCACGTTATTTGTGCTGCCAAAATAAGGCATTGTAATGCATTTTTATCTCCAATATTTTAGTATAGGGTAAGTGTACCTATTAAGCCCATGTACCCTTTAAGCCCACTTTCAACTTTGAAGTCTAATATAAAAAAGAGAAAATCATATTTTTTGCTGCTCCTTATTTTAACCAATCCAGTGATTTGTAACTTACCTGACATTTTTTATTGCATGTTAAACACATTTGGCAATGTTAAGTTAGCCCCACTCATGTGCATGCGGTCTCAGGGGACCTCAAACAAAGACACCCAAAAACTTTGGTGTTTCTGGACCCTTCAGAAATCAACACATTTCTGCAATTTTCAGCCATTCTTTTGGTAACTACATTGATATTATGTCAAATAATAATTCATAATTTTATATAATTTTCCTTTAAATGGAAAGATGAATTTTATTAGTTTGCGCTCAAAGCTAATCTCAGGTCAAACCATTAGCCTTACTGGAAGATAGACTGCTGAAGAATTAAGCATGTGAACTACAAACACTACATATTTTGTGATTTATTTTACATTAATTTACAAATAAATACATCATAAATTGTTTTGTTGGGAAGATTATTTTCATAAATTAACTTTTTTTAAAGATGGGCTTAAATGGTACAGCGCCATAAAACGCATGCAAACTAGAGTCAACACAAGCTAACCTTGAATGAAAAAAACATAACATTTCTCAATGTGGGCACAATGGAAATTACTATGATGCTTTGTCCACAGTATATTTAAGCTCCTTGCATGTCTGTGTAAACATATATTATATTTTTTAAAGGAAAACTGTCTTTTTTTCACCTTTACTGACTGTGGAACCATTTAAGCCCACCTTATGTGTTTCAATGAGGAATCCCTCAAATTACAAAGTTTAATCAACTTTGTGAGAGAAATTGTTTAATGACCTATTAATTGGATACTTCATGTGGAATTTTGACTTAATGTGGAACCAAGCCGACTCAAGGCTCCATACTTAGGGCATGGGAGGACCACTAGTGGACCCCCCCTAACCCCTGAGTCTGGCTTCCTTCCCAGGATACACTCGGTCAAAGTTCCAGCTTTGACCAGGCATAACTCCAGAATCAAGCCAACTTAAGGCTCCATACTCCCGGCGTGGGGGCCCCACTAGAATACCCCCTGAAAGCCAAGAGTATGGATCCGCAACTTGGCTAGGCTCCTGAGATGCTCCAGAGTCAAGCCGACTGAAGGCTCCAGACCACCGGCCTGGACCCCCAGCCACTAACACCTACCAATCACACCCAGGGCTCTAATCAAACATTAGCAAAATTATTTTTTTGAATGCTTCCCTGTCACTGAATAAATATATCAATGTTTTACTTATTTTAAAAAAATTATATTGTATAAATCAATCATGATGTGGGCTTATTTGGAACACACGCGGGCTTAAATGGTGCCAAAGTACCAATTAAGCCCATGCCAGACTTCTGACTTTATTAATAAAATATCTTAATTGTATATTCTAAAATGTACATCAACTAATAAATACATTTTCAAATGTGAGATTAATCTTGCATTTTAACAAATAATTTTTCTTATAAACCATGTCAATATCTATGAAAAAAACCTAGACTTAGATTTTGGTGGGCTTAATGGGTACGTTTACATAATATATGTGTGTGTATTGTGTATAATTATTTTGTATATATAAATACACGCTCATGCATGTATATATCTGAGAAATATTTGCATTTGTATACTGCATATATATTTTTATATGATTTATATTATATATAAATAGAACTATTTTATATATAAATAACACATTTTTCTTAAATGTATGTATGCATGTGTGTGTATTTATATATACAATATAATTATACACAATACACACACATATATTATGTAAACACAAACTTTTATTTTGGATTCGATTAATCGCGATTAATCGTTTACAGCCCTAGTTTGGAAGTAATGAGAGAGTAATTAATGACATCATTTTTTTCTAAACTAACCATTTAATTTGATTTGTGATGGAAAATTCTTGCTTCAGAAGTTAAGAACATTTAGACAAAGCCCTGTTTGATTTAATGCCTTTAGAGAAAACATTAAAATTGTGTTTTGCTTTTCTCTGTCAAGAGTTTTCGCCCACAAGATCCTCAACCCCCAGCACATGCACGGATACTCTTTCACTCTCTTCAACTGACCATGAAGAGACAGAGAAAGCAGTGCAAAATCAAACAGCAATGGTCAGCAACAGTTTTAACATAAAAGCTGAAAAGGCAAAACGGGTATGTATGCATATTCTTTATTATGGTTAACTTGTCCATATAATAATTATTTCACCATCTTAGTAGTCTTCATGTGTTCACCTGTATTGTGGTCATGTTTAATCAGATCACTGGAAAATGCACTGGAAAAAACAATCTGGTGGTGAGGAAGTGCTTGAAGAATACCAGACAACTAAAACTTTAAAGTACAGAACCAGACGTCAGCTTGTTAATATTGTTGTCAGTCACATGACATAGATTCATGGGTAAGACTTCAATGCACAGATACAAGAAATACACACAGCTGTGTCAATTGATGTAGAAAACAAGGTTAAGTTTACCATTAAAGGGCACCTATTATGACATTTAAAATGTTCCTAATGTTGTTTTGGGAGTCCCCAACAAGAGTTTTACATGCATGCAATGACAAAAAACACTTTTGTTGTTGTATAATATGCATTTATTTTTACCTGATTTGCTCACCGACTCCCAAATGATTCGTTCAACGACTCAATTTTCCAAACCCCTCCTTTGCGCGACGCTAATCTGCGATTGGTCAGATGACCCAGCAGTGTTTACAGAGATAATACTTATTGTTTAACACGGAGTACAATGATGCTTTTATCAATTAAATTGTGTTATAATAATGATTATAGTCCACTGCTTTGTAGTTTGTAGTAAAAAACTAAAAATAAAATAAAGAATTTAATGTTATGTTAGCGAGCATAGCCCAGAGTTCATATTGTAAAAGCACATTCAGTCTTTGTTTGCATTAGCCCGATGCATAAACATAACGTTTTTATAAATAAAAAAATGCAGTTACGTTACTACGAGGTATTACTCTATTCTTTAAGACACAGAGAAAAAGCCTAGGTCTTCTAACGATTCATAAAAATGACTCCGAGTCGACTCTTACTTTTGAAAGACAATAACTTTATATACGGTGCACTTTCATATTTCAAACTTTGCAGGATGTTTTTGTTCACTTAGATCTATGTTACACACTACATGAAAGGTAAATTTCAAAATTCCATAATAGGTGCCCTTTAACCTTTTTTTTTTTACATTACAGCATTACATGAGAATCCCCACTTGTGCTTTGGGCATTATTTCCCTCTTTCCTAGCCTGAGAGACCCGTTTAAGAGCTATGTAAGAATCTTTAGTATTGATGTACTTGAAACACAATCTAGTTTGACATGAAGTTATAAGCTCCTTTTTTGTGGCATGTAATAGGAGTTATCTATTTATGTAACGTAATGACTGTTCAGATTTTACAAAAAGAATTCTCGTCTTTTTAACAGGAGCATTTCTACAATCCGGAAAAGGGAACAGGGTAAATCTCCTGGCGCCTTAAAACTTTGTTGAGGAAGAACCCAAAACATGTCCGTTTGGAGATGACTGAAAGTGGAGGACCAAGTCGACGGAGGATAGATGATGTGCAACAACTTGAAGGAGATGCATGCAAAGGGGCAAGTTCTTTCCTTGTCCACACAGCTGATGAAGCTGAAGTTGTGTAGAAGATGAAGGAAACTTTTAAGCATAGACAAGAACTGGTAAATAATCCTGAAAGATCAGCTGACGTCCTTGATGTCTTCCCAAGATATTTGGATGTAAAAGGATTGGTAAATAAAACAAAAATTGTTTTAAGTGTGTTTTAGATATGCCTGCTTTTTGTTATTTTTTTATAAGGTTACTCTTTAACATAATTGACCCTTCGCAGGGAGCTTGATTGACAGGCGATCTGACCAATCATACTGCACCATCCGCCATTTTGTCTGACAAAGCAGTCAGGAGAGTTAGATTAACATGGGAGGATTTGAATTTAAAAAACGGAGTGTACTGACGCCTTTCCGCGGTTAAAACAACATTCCTTCTTATGTTAATTCATGTTTATTTGATTCTTCAGCAAGTTTTATTGTGGATACAACTCTTTAAATCAGGGATGTTCAACTTCGGTCCTGGAGGGCCACTGTCCTACAGAGTTTAGCTTCAACCCTGACAAAAGCTCTTTTCTAGTAATCCTGAAAACATTGATTAGCTTGTTCAGGTGTGTTTAATTAGGGTTGGAGCTAAACTCTGCAGGACAGTGGCCCTCCAGGACTGAAGATGAACATCCCTGCTTTAAATAATTCATGGTGCTCAATTGTTAAATACTTCAGGAGAACAGTCATGCCTTTAGAAATTCAAGGGGAAAACACTTACATCTATGTTCCAACATCTATGTTGTAAACTGTGGTCTGCAGGAACGTTATGCTTAATTTCATAACGACATCACCACATAACCACCCTTACAACACAGACACGTGCATATGAGGATTGAGACTCAATGCAGAACTACATCATCCCGCATCAAAGTTGAATATCAAGGTGATTATTCACTAATCACCAAGAGTGCTCCTTATTAAAGACATGCATTATTCTCATACGGTTCTTGTTTGAGCCGAGATGAAAACAGCATCATTGTTCGTCAGCATAGCACATTAACAAAACCTTTAATGACACTAATAACAATACAATTACAATTTCATAATAATAATAATATCACTAAAACGATAAAGGCCTAATAACAGTCTTTAGATCCGAACACAGCACAAATCATTATGAAAATCCAAAGCAGCAACTAGTTTAAACACAACTAGCCTAGTTTAACAAGAAATATTGATACTTCTCATGTTTTCACTGTCATTATTAATGTAATGTAATTTAAGCCAGATAATTAAGACAGTTGATAGGCTACCGTTATCAGCTTTTGTTATGCATTGACAGATGCCAGAAGCTCGGCCAGGTTTCACTCTCTGGGAATAAGTGAGTGAGTGTACGTGCACGTTCTTAACCCGGTTATACTGAATCAGCAGACAACGCATGTGGTAATGAAACACGCTAACCTGTTTCCTTTATCAGTGTAAGGTTAAAAACGGCTAAACGCTAACATCACAACAGACATAATAACAGATATTAAATACTCTTGAGTCAGACACTGATGATTAGACTGTTTTTACCTCACCACCAGGAAATAACCAGCCCGCCCAAGGATGAGAATAACCTGATTTATTAATAAACACCCTGCATTATAATAGCAAAATAAATAAAAATATTATCATAAATGTATGTTTTTGTTGTTGATGTTTTTGAACGTTTTACACTTATGTCATTTCTAGTGATAAATTACTATTGTACTAATTAAAGTTAGTTAACATCAATTTTAAATGTTTAAAATATTTTAAGCCTGTTACGAAAATAAATGTTAACAAATAACATTATAAAAATTAACAAATAAAAATTAAAAAACGCCCTGTTGGCAGGCTCTGACGTATGTAGGCGCGCTGTTAGCTGATTGGCGCATACGTTGGAGGTGCCTTCGCCATTGGATGTGCAGTTGCTGCAGTACAGCCAATGAGTGAGCCAGTCTCTCACTTTGCTAGCTGTGCAGCTGCAATGCGCTTTACATTTTAAGCTTCAATAAATCTGAGGAAATGAGTTTCCCCACTGCGTATAGCTAAGCAAAATACGAAGAGAACGTTCGAAAGGGAACTGAGCATCTCAAATTATAATATCAGGCATTGCATTTAATCACATAGTAGGCTATACTGTAGCCTACTACAACTTACATCTGCACAAAAGGACGTGAATGTGCACGTGAAATTGACCATGCTAGTTTGAAACGCTAACTCCCGTTGTGGATTTGTTTTCTTCCCTTAGCAACAGCGCTGATACACAGACAAATAAAGCACAGAGAATTTACAACATTCCATCAAAATCCTGTTCTCATTATAATGCTGAATATCTCATGCGCTGCACATCTTGCACTTCATTTTATAATCAAAGTGATTACAGTCATCACTGCCCGTTAACAAAGCCGTAATGAGAAACAACTTTAAATAAAACAGGTTTACTGTTAAAAACAATATGAGAACAAAAAAAAAAAACACTGCTGCATTTTATCCTAAATGATTTTGAAAAATGAATAACGGCCCATTAAAAAGAATACGACTGTCTCAAATAACTAATAGCAAACCACAACCATCCAATCTCCAATCAATTCCCCATACACACAATCAAGCCCCGCCCACATGTGTTCTTGTTTCAGAAGCGTTTCACTCGATACACGAGAAAAGACCAGCACAACTTCCCTTTCATGATGATTTTAAATGCCAGTCATGACAATCAGAATGCCACTTGTTTTCTGTGTTTAATTTATGGAAAGTGATTTTATAATTCTGGTCTGAGTTTAAGTCAATATGAAATCAAAATTGACCCTATTTACTTTGTTAGCACATATTAGTCTTGTGGTGAACAATTAATCAGTGCAAGTTAATACACAGAAAAATTGCCGTGGTAATCTTTAATCAAAATCTGAAAAGTTACTTCCGGTCTGAAAAGGCATTCCTTTTCTGATGACATCAGTTGACGGCTTGGGTTGAAAACGCTTAACCACTCCCCTCAAAGCTTTACTCTGCTATGAGCAGAGATGGAGAGGAGGAGCGCTGAAGTAAAACCCTGCCCTCTGTTCTATATTCCCTTTCACTGGGAAATACGTCACAACAACACTGGGGAAAAGTTGTTTGCAACTTCCGGTTCACGTGGACTTTAAAGGGGTGGTTCAGGATTTTGGACATCGGACCTCATTTTCAAGTTAGCCTAGTTGTTATTCATCAGTGGAGACAGTTTTCAAAAATGTTCATCCAGTCCTTCCAGTTGCTTAGTTCGCCGATGCTAGGCTAGCGCGAGTCAACGGTATAAGCTAGCCTGCCATTAAAAACTGTTTTACCCACTCCACAGTACACCAAAATCAAATAAATTATAACGCCAGACTGTCGATGTAAATGTCTATTGAGAGAATAATGTTAGAAATCAAACTACCCTTTCATTGCATTGCAAGAGTTATACTTTGTTCCCTGTATTTACAAGCACAGTCTACAGCAGCGGCGGAGTGATATTAAGTTACCTAGGCAACCGAGAGAGTCTCCACATGACAAAAGTGTGTTTACCTGCCGCTGACACTCATCACTACAGAAGCAGAGGATATTTCACTAAGAAATCAACATAGGACTATGGCCACGTTTGAAAGCCATGCCAATGTTTCAGACTTTGGAGACGAGGAATGTGTTTTATTCAACGAACCGTACATGTATGAGCCGGAACACACAGACGAAGAACTAATCGAGATGGATGCTAAAAGGGCAGAAATTGAACTGTAACGTTATCTCCACTAACGTTGTCATTGTCATTCTATCAGTTATGAAAGGGACTAGCTTCATAGATAGCTATAGTAACGTTAGCCTAACAAAAGTACCTGTTCATCTGCTGTTGGTGTATAAAGACGGCTGGAACTGCATTCCTTGTCAGTGACTTATGAACGTTTCGATGATGGG
Source organism: Phoxinus phoxinus (assembly GCF_949152265.1). NCBI lineage: Eukaryota > Metazoa > Chordata > Actinopteri > Cypriniformes > Leuciscidae > Phoxinus > Phoxinus phoxinus. The sequence continues at coordinate 11,783,555 of NC_136891.1, read as the reverse complement.
GGTTTTCAAAGTCGTCTGGTCTAAAATCATCACTACAAATTCGCAACTTTAATAGTCTCTGCCGGTGTCTCGTTGTCCAAGCCAGCAGAAAGAAGTCACAGTTGGTTCCTTTCTGGATCTCTCAATGGAAATTTGTGGAAACTTTTTGCATGACCGTCTATTTGGTTTATTTTTACAATTTCGAAATGCACAACGGATCACCATGTTGCCAATTCCTTAGTTTACAATCGAATGTTTTTCAATATCGTTGTTCATGGCTACTACTAGCTAGCTAGACGGGATAGTGCGCGTTTCTGTTCTGTGTTTACTTTTCGGCGCAGTACTACTAACCGGAGCAAAGTAAAATTCCGCCGCTGCTGAGAAACTAGTTCCTGTAAATGTAATGCGATCATTGAGATGTAAGAGAACCGGTAGTTTGATTTCTAACATTATTCTCTCAATAGACATTTACATCGACAGTCTGGCGTTATAATTTATTTGATTTTGGTGTACTGTGGAGTGGGTAAAACAGTTTTTAATGGCAGGCTAGCTTATACCGTTGACTCGCGCTAGCCTAGCATCGGCGAACTAAGCAACTGGAAGGACTGGATGAACATTTTTGAAAACTGTCTCCACTGATGAATAACAACTAGGCTAACTTGAAAATGAGGTCCGATGTCCAAAATCCTGAACCACCCCTTTAAGCTCATCCTGCAATACTAAACAAGACCACAGGGAAATGACAAAGGACTGCATTCTATACAGATTCATTCTGAATTATTAAACACACCAAAATACAAATGACCAAATAAAAACATTCTGAATGTGTGAAAACTCGGCGGGTCGATGTCATCAGTTAACAGTTCCTCTGTCAGAACAAGCAATCGTGTCGTGTCTATTTAAAGCGTCTGATGTTCATGTGTTCATAAACACCACACTGATCCTCACAAACTTCTCTAAAACACTTAGAGAACATTCATTATGATAACAACACAAATATATTGAACTGTGATCATGCAGAAATACGATGTTATAGCGTCCAGCTTTATTAGTGACACAGACACTGGTCTTTATCCCACTAAGAGGTGTAGTTTGTGTATCTTGTGTTCATGAGGTTGTGTGTTTCAGTCTGTGTGTCACACAGCGCGAGGAGAAACGGCTTGGGCTCCGAAACAATCACAGAACACTTACAAGAGAGAGGTGGTGCTTTGTTAAAAAAATATTTAATTTAGCTTATTAATAATAAAATTGGTGAATTAGATGAATACATTGTAAGTCATCTCACGGCTCCCCTGGAGGATCACTGAGGCTCCCTGCAGGGAAATAGTGTACCAATTGTAGAATATTTCTTATTTTGTAAAAAAAAAAAAAAAATTACGTTTAATTTGAATATTATAAAGGGGATTTTAGTTATGGTTCATTTGAATTTAGTACTGTGCATCCCCACAAACAAGAACCTGCCGTTCTTTGTAGCTTTTTGTTTAATTGTTTTAAAGCACAACTGTAATTTTTCAAATGCAATTATTTTGTCAAAACTGAGTAGCTGACAAACATGGTTACCTTTGTGATTTAAGCTAAATTAAATCAAAAGAAAATAAAGAAAAAGCAAAGATAAACCGTCCAGCAGTCAGAGTGCATTATAAAAGCATTGCACTTCTGGACATCACAAACCAACATGACCAACCCCAAACAGTGTGATCATTCAACTCAACATCATTTTAACCTGTGCTTGTTTTCACCATTACAATACGGTGTCACTTCTGTCTCCAAATATAACATTTACTGAAGAAATAGTGGATTTTGGCATGCAATACTCATGGGAAGTGTACTCCATCTGCCACTATTTTAACATGCATTTAGCTATTACCTTGTGATTATTCCTCTGCACACACAGCTTGCATTAGTTCAAGTTCAGTTCTACTTAAACATTCGTCACAATGCAGGACCGTATTAAATAATGGGGCTAAAACTATTCTGAACACACTTATTGACCAGCTAAAGGACGTAAAACGTTAGCTTACACATAGGGGAAGTTTAACTTGAAATCTTTAAACATTGAACTCCTTAATTGCAATCCGTATGGTGCTGATGATGATAATAATACTGATCATGATCAGACAGTTTTCAGAATTCAATCTGATGTCACTGTCACTCACTGAATATGAATCACGAGCAGTGTCAGAATGATGATTATCGACCATAACCGATCATAAGAGACTGAGAAATCCATTGCTGAAACCAGTCAAACCCCGTGAATATAATAAAGCACGTATGTGCTGAGTTATTGTTGGTCCAGCCAGCATCAGTTGAATGTGGATGAGGAGTTGTTAAGCAGCTTATGGCGAATCTCAGTGTGCATCGCGAACACAGAAACACACCGTGTAAACACACAGTGTAAACACAGCGACATTACCTCTGGTGTGGGACGTCGAGTCACGAGTGTCCATCGATGAAGATTAAACACCTCCTGAGACTAGTGCCATTACATTCCCAGTGTTTAAACTCGGTCCATATCGACAGAATGCGACCACAGAGTGTGTGAGCGCGCGCCCGCCAAGCGCGTCCACAGCTGCTGAACGAGCCGCATCACATACGCGTGCACGAGGCCGCGCGCTGCTGTCGCTGTTTATCTGATAAACGGACTTAAAATCATCAAACATTAATTCATAAACTCGGTATACCGGCTACAGAAGCAACGACACAACACAATGCGCTGCAGCTCTTTCGTGTAGATCGGGTTTTAATGGAGGAAAATCCGATTATTTACAGCTGCTGATGCTGGATCACTAATCCATGCACAAAATCGTTCGGTTTTCGAATTATTTTATGAAAAGATATTGAGATCAAATGTTAGGCTTGGTATAAAGAGTGAGGATCGACCCAAGAACCCAGAGAGTTCAGAAACTACACTTCAGCACGGCTGCAAAAGTTGAACAGACAAACTTCTTTGGTGGATTAGCATTAAAACGTGTATGGTTTCGTTTGGTTAACTAAAGCGTTATTTTTCAGAGTTACTGAACACTAGTTAATGTAACGTTAAAGGAATTTTAACTTGACCATCTTTACATAAGCTAAAAGGTCTGCAGGGCCGGTGTTCTGTCGATGTAGCATACTTTGTCAGAATAGCATACCGGAAGTTGAGTTCTCTTACGTAGAGTTCTCTCGTACTGCGTCGAAGAACGCTACGGGAAAGATATTTCTTTGTCGAGATTGAAGCCTAAAATTAATCCTTAATTTTGTAATAATGTAAAACGCTTTTCTGAAGCATACAACCTAGGCGGAGCAATACAGCTCACCCATTGGCTGCTCTGCCAGAAAAGCACAGCCTATGCGAGGCCAGGACGCTGACCAATGAGGGCGCTTCGCGCCCTTCTGCGTCACCTCCCGCCCAAACAGGCGTGGCCTAGGCCTATAAATACGAGCATAGCTGTCTAACACGCCGATTTTCTTAAATTCACGAAGCTGCACGCATCGTTGGATTGGATTCGAGCCGCCACAGCCGTTTGGAACAAGCACCTCAGCAGGACGCGCCTCTTACCTGAAGCCGCTGGTCATCGCCGCCTTCAGCCGCCGTTCCCTGCTGCGCTTCTCCGGCGTGGAATATCCTTTACATTATGTGTGTGTGTTTTGTGTGTGTGTTCGCCGTCGCGTCACACAGTTTTTCCACACTAAAAGAGCCGAGCGTCTTTTTCAAGATGTCTCGCACCTCCTGTGGCTCGTGTAGAGCCCCGCTCAGCGACGGGGACCACGTGCTTGTGTTTCCTGCCTGTGAGTATCACGCAGCTTCAGCTCTCGTCGATGGCGGCTGCCATCACTGTGATTTGATGCCTACGGTGACTCTGCGGACTCGCCTGGCGTTCATTTACTGAAGCTGCACCCTTTTCCGCCCGCTGTAGTGCCGCGCCATGAAAAGCGCCGTGCTCAGCGGAGCCCGGAACCTCCCTTCACCACGAGATGCTCGCCGCTGCTGCCGCTAGCTTCTCCGCCCGCTTCGCTCGACTCTCTGACCGACGGACAAGGGCCGCTGTGTGCCGCCGCGTCCGTCATGGATGAGGAAGATGAAGCCGTGTCTGTGAAGGACGACTGCTGTTCTCTCCTCGCTTCGGGTAGCGAGGGATGGGCGAGCTCCGAGGATCTCCCCTCCCCCGCCGCTCGTGAGCGTCGACGGAGAAAGACCAGCATCGATGCGCTTACCGGCTGGATGGCTGCTTTTCTGCAGAGGAACGTACGTTACCGTCCTCACGACCCGCGCCTTTTTCTTCCTGAATTCACGAGGAAATCGCGGAGTCCCGGAAAGCCCCGTTTTCAGCCAGGATGCGCATTTCTGCTTCGAGGAAAGCTACAGTGTTAAAATCCCGCCGCGGCCGGATTTCACTAAAATGTCTCGCTCGCACAGTCCCAACATTCGCGACCGTGCCAGTGTATTTTGCAGTCACCAAATCGGCATCAATGCCCGTTTGCCTGCACACAGACGCCGTTTTCACGACGCCCCAGGTAAATCTGAAAATGTATTTACTGGTGTCCCGGCCACGGCCGATGGTGTAATGTGTGTATCCGTAATGCCCACGACCTAGTGCCCATTCGTACACACAAGCACAGCCCTACACAATACAGGGCTTGCACACATAAAATCGACCCGTGTCGGTTGTGCTTCACATGTAAGTTAGTGAACGTGCCCGCTTTTCAGTGCCCACAATCACTACACACTGCATGTCCCGTGGTTTCTGTAAAAACGAAACGAATGCACGGTCAGTCGGTTCTGATAGACAGTACTCTCTGTGCTACACGGTGTCCCGGCCACAGCCGATGATGTAATGTGTGTATCCGTAATGCCCACGACCTAGTGCCCATTCGTACACACAAGCACAGCCCTACACATACAGGGTTTGCACACATAAATCGACTCATTTCGATTGTGCATTATATGTAGTGAGCGTGCCCGTTTTCAAGCGCCCACAATCACTACAAACTACATGTCACACGGTTTCTATGAAACGAAACCAATGCACAGTCAGTCAGTTCTAATAGACAGTACTTCCCAGTGCTATAAATGTACCCGCGTTCACGCACCCACATTTATTCTCAAACATGCCGAGCCGTACGGGGCTCGCACCGCGCGCTCTCTCTTTCACCTGAGAGAGCTGAGAGCGCGCGCGGGCTGCCCGCTCGATTAAGCGCGCCCCCGCATCACACTGCAATGGCGCCCATGTTACACGACTGCTCTCGTGTCGCCGCCATTTCGCGACCAGAGCCCGGTTTTTCAACCCGTGCAAGCACAGCCCCGTTCAACACAGGGTTTGCACACATAAAATCGGCTCATGCCGGTTGTGCTTTACATGTAGTGAGCGTGCCCACTATCCAGTGCCCACAACCACTACACACTGCACGTTCCGCGGTTTCTGTAAAAACGAAACTAACGAACGGTCAGTCAGTACACAAACACAGTGTCCCCGGTGTTATAAATGTGCCCGCCACCAAGCGCCCACGTTTATTCACAAACATAACGAGCCCCGTAGGGCTCGCCCCGCGTGCTCTCTCTCAACTCAGAGAACAGAGCGCGCGCGGGACGCATACTGTGTTAAACATGTCCCCCGCCTCAGACGCCACGGCGTCCATGTTACAGCACACGGTTGCTCTCGTGTCGCCGCCATTTCGCGACCAGGGCCCAGATTACATTCAACCCCTAGTCACACGTGCACATGCATGGGAAAGACTTCCCGGGGTCTCAGAATGGGTGCTAGAGACTATAAAAAGAGGCTATTCGCTACAGTTTCATCGACGCCCTCCCCGTTTCACGGGAAAAGTCGAAACCACGGTAAAAACAGAAGTAGCACATCTACTTCGAGCCGAAATAGCGAAGCTATTGAGCAAAGGGGCCATAGAGCCTTTATCTCAAGCTCAGAGCGAAGGGGGTCTGTACAGCAGATATTTCCTGGTACCGAAGAAAGACGGGGGTCTCAGACCCATTTTAGATCTAAGGCGTCTGAACAAAACGCTAACAAAGCGGAAGTTCAGAATGCTCACGACCAGAAAAATCCTCGCGCAAATTCGCCGAGGAGACTGGTTTATGGCGATAGATCTGAAAGACGCGTATTTTCACATACAAATTGCGTCACGTCACAGGCGATTTTTGAGATTCGCCTTCGAGGGCCGGGCATATCAGTACACAGTCCTGCCATTCGGCCTATCCCTAGCACCTCGTACATTTACAGTGTGCATGGACGCGGCGCTGGCACCCCTGAGACTCCGAGGCGTTCGAATTCTGAACTATTTGGACGATTGGCTGATTCTAGCTCAATCTCCGTCAGAACTCGCTCACCACAAGACACTAATACTCGATCACCTCGAGTGCTTAGGTCTGAGAGTCAATTGGGAGAAAAGTTCACTGTTTCCCAGTCAAAGGATCTCCTTTTTAGGACTGGATCTGAACTCACTGTCTATGACAGCACGCCTGTCATCACAGCGCAGGCGAAATACCCTGCAAATGGCGAAATCCTTCCGCAGCGGCCACATAGTGCCGCTCAGGAGATTTCAGAAAATGCTGGGCCTCATGGCCTCAGCCTCTACAGTGCTGCAGTTGGGCCTGCTGCGCATGCGCCCACTACAGTTCTGGTTGAGAACGCGCGTACCGCGCCGAGCATGGTTACACGGTCGTTATCGCCTCAAGGTCACTCAGGAATGCATTTCAGCCCTGACACCATGGAGAGGTCAGGTGTAAGCCTGGGGACTTCCTCGAGCCTGAAGGTGGTGTCCACGGACGCGTCCACCTCAGGCTGGGGAGCACTGCTCGACGGCAGACCGCTCTTTGGCCAATGGGCAGAGCGAGCCAAACTACCGCACATAAACTGCCTGGAAATGATGGCGGTGGACTTTGCGCTGAGGCGTTTCTGTCCCCGGATAAAAGGACACCACGTCCTGGTCCGCTCGGACAACGTGTCGGTAGTAGCCTACATAAACCACCAGGGTGGCCTGAGGTCCCGAAACCTATTCAGGTTAGCGGAACGCATACTGGTGTGGGCCCAGCACAACCTGCGCTCGTTAAGAGCAATACACGTGCCAGGCCACTTGAACGTAGGCCCGGACAGACTCTCACGGAACAATGTTCCTACGGGAGAGTGGTCCCTACACACACAGACAGTGCGTCTGCTGTGGAAAAGGTTCGGCAGAGCGGAAATAGACCTGTTTGCAAACCAGGAGAACGCTCACTGCCCAGAATTCTTTTCGAAGAGCGCGAACGCGCTGGCCAGAGTCTGGCCCCGCCGTCCGCTCTATGCCTTTCCTCCTGTCTCACTCCTGCCTCAAGTGCTGGAGCGTATCAAGGAGAGCGGATGCTCGGTACTACTGGTTGCTCCATACTGGACGAATCAGACCTGGTTCCCAGCTTTGATGCGACTAAAAAGTACTGCCCCGTGGCCGATTCCAGTGAGGAGAGACCTCCTCTCACAGGCCAAGGGCGCGATCCTGCATCCTCACCCCGAGCTTTGGTCCCTACACGTATGGGCCATAAACGGGTACCCGCTAACCTCCCAAGAGGAGTGTTAGACACGATCGAGCAAGCTAGGGCTCCGTCTACTAGACGGCTCTACGCTTCCAAATGGTCGGTGTTCTCTGGATGGTGTTCAGATCAAGGTCTGTCACCACTTCAGTGTGGAGAACCGGAGATTCTCTCCTTCTTGCAAGAGCTATTGGATAAGGGAAGAACCCCATCCACGCTCAAAGTCTATGTGGCTGCCATATCAGCGTTCGTTAATCCAACGCTTGGCCGTTCACTAGGCAGGAACGACCTGGTGGTCCGTTTCCTTAGAGGCGCCAGGAGGTTAAACCCCCCAAGGCCCCCCTCAGTCCCCGTTTGGGACCTTTCTACAGTGTTGAACGCTATGAAAGGGGCCCCTTTCGAGCCTATTCACTCAGTTGACATGAAACACCTGTCTTTCAAGACCGTGTTTCTTTTGGCTCTCGCTTCAGTGAAGCGTGTGGGAGACTTGCAAGCGCTCTCAGTGAGAGCTTCTTGTATGGAGTTCGGGCCAAACGACTCTGTAGTCGTATTGAAACCGAAGCATGGGTACGTGCCTAAGTCCCTCAACACACCGTTCAGGGCTCAGGTCATCTCCCTGTCGGCTCTGCCGGCTTCAGAGGACGGAAATAGCCCCCTTTGCCCGGTCAGGGCATTAAGAGCTTATGTGTCCCGCTCCGCTGTTTTTCGACAGACGGAGCAGCTCTTTGTTTCGTTCAGCGGACGCTCCAAGGGGCGACGAAACAGAGTCTGTCTCGATGGGTAGTGGACGCCATTGCGCTAGCCTACGCATCTAGAGGTTTGGAATGCCCTTTGGGCATCAGAGCACATTCCACGAGAGGCATGGCCTCTTCATGGGCTTGGTATAGCGGAATCTCGTTACAAGATATCTGTATGGCGGCAGGCTGGGCCTCCCCGTCTACATTTATTAGGTTCTATAACCTAGAGGTTCCTGCGTTGCAGGCTAAACTGCTCTCGGTCTAGAAGACTATGTATTAGTGTCCTGCCCCGCGCTGCGGCCCAGGTCACTTCAATGTTAATATGTTTAAGTGTTTCTGCCCCGCGATGCGGCCCAGGTCACTTCAATGTTTAATGTGTATAAGTGTTCCTGCCCCGCGCTGCGGCCCAGGTCACTTCAATGTTTAAGCATCACTCACTGACAATGTGTCCCATGAGCATGCTATTACCCCTCATATATATCTATATTACATATATATGCTATTATGCCTTAAGAGGCACTACTATAAAGGGATGATGCTAATTTAGCCGCTCTCCCTATACTTCTTGGGGTAGGCACTTGTATACCAGGGCGCGCGCGCCCTTAGGTGTCTGTGTCGGTCCAAGAGCACGCACGGCGTTTTACATGGGGTTCCCGTAGCGTTCTTCGACGCAGTACGAGAGAACTCTACGTAAGAGAACGTACTCGGTTACTAACGTAACCTCGGTTCTCTCTAGAAGAGGGAACGAGTACTGCGTCTCATGGCCGTGCGTGTCCGCGCTGCGTCGCTTCATTGACGAAAATCGGCGTGTTAGACAGCTATGCTCGTATTTATAGGCCTAGGCCACGCCTGTTTGGGCGGGAGGTGACGCAGAAGGGCGCGAAGCGCCCTCATTGGTCAGCGTCCTGGCCTCGCATAGGCTGTGCTTTTCTGGCAGAGCAGCCAATGGGTGAGCTGTATTGCTCCGCCTAGGTTGTATGCTTCAGAAAAGCGTTTTACATTATTACAAAATTAAGGATTAATTTTAGGCTTCAATCTCGACAAAGAAATATCTTTCCCGTAGCGTTCTTCGACGCAGTACTCGTTCCCTCTTCTAGAGAGAACCGAGGTTACGTTAGTAACCGAGTACGTTTTATAGCGGGTTCTGTCAATTTAGCCTACTTTATCAAAAAAGCATAACGTTACAGTGTTTGTGAAGGGTAGGCCTATGCTGTTTTGATAGCCCCTGGTTTAATAAAAATAGAGTTTCTACAGGGGTATGCTGTTTTGATACCCCTGTAGAAACTGTATTTTTATTAAACAAGGGGCTATCAACATAGCATACCCCTTTATTACCTAACTGTATTTTTATTAAACCAGGGGCTATCAAAACAGCATACCCTTCAATTAGGTAATGTGTATATATTATGCGATATAATACACAAACACTTACCGCTTGTAATCTTAGGTATGCTGAAATTATGGTTTAAATGGAACGCATGCGCAATTCCACAAATTTTACTGCTGCGCATGCGCATTAACCGAAGGTATCCCATTCTGATGGGTATGATGTTCCGTCAGAACACCGGATCTAGAACATATTTTGTGGTCATCAACACTAAAGCAAACAAGCAATCATAAAGTCCCCCTATAGTTAATAGACTTAACGTTACTAACTATATCCCTTAAAACCCATCTTTGATCACCACAATGACATTTAATTATTTTTTCCTTGAATAGGCTATCTAGAAATATCTTAAATGTAACTCGCCTTTGCCTCATTTATCTATTAATATGCAAATGAGCCCCGCCTCCACTCACTCATCTCAGAGAGCACTCATTGTCAATCACACATTGATCTGATTGGTTACAAGGTAGTTTGTGACGTCAGAAACACCAGCGATTTCAAACCGTGTTTTTGAGACTGTCTTTAGTTCGCAGTTTTAAGGAGAAAATACTCCTTGGTGTCAATGGTGTCGACTTGTGAATTTACACATGGTTTGTCTTAAAGCATATTACAAACACCACAGACATATAAACAACATTAAAAGCTGGATTTTCACCACAGGGGGACTTTAATCTACATTTACATTTATTCATTTAGCAGGTTTTTATCCAAAGCGACTTACAAATGAGAACAATGCAATAGACAACATATATCATCTATACTCAGGGCTGGACTGCTGGAATAATTAAAACACAATAGGACAGGAACAAATAATGACAGATATTATTTAATACACAGCAAATGTTGTTAAACTTAATGTTGCATTTTTGTCGCATAAATGACAGTAAAGCGCCTTTAAAAATTATGTCATCACCATTCCAAACCTGCATGTGAAACACAAAAGATATTCTGATTCTTGATCAAACCATTATTGTTACCATGTTACCATAAATGATACCACATCATTTATCTTTAACCCTCTTTGATGGACACGTCGAGAACCAGGGAGTTTAAACAGGGATCACCATTCTGAACAGACTACTAAATAAAAGAACTCATTTAGGTTCTGACAAAATTTTGATTGTTGAAGTCTGTTTTAAAAATGTTTAATTGATTTGAATAATTATTATTTTTTTAAATATCAGTTTGAATGAATCAATCAATGACTCACTCATAAAGACTTCACTTGTTTCATTATAGATCAGTGTTTTTGAACGGATCTTTTGTACAAATGATTAAGACAAATATATGTTTTTAAAAGTCCCTTCTCGCCACCTGCTGGTGAAACGATGAAATTCATAAATCTTTATTTGATGAGTCAAGTTACTTTAAAAGGGGGATTTATAAAGCTGTTGATGGGGAAACTACACAAAATTAGCACCTAAACACAAATGTGATGCTGGATCACAAAACCAGCCACATGGGTCAATTTTTTAAATTGAGATTTATAAATTATCTGAAAGCTGAATAAATAAGCTTTCCATTGATGTATGGTTTGTTGGAATAGGACAATATTTGGCCGAGATACAACTATTGAAAATCTGGAATCTGAGGGTGCAAAAAAAATCAAAACATTGAGAAAATCTCCATTAAAGTTGTCCATTTATGTTCACGGTTGTGCTGCATTCACTCACAAAAGTAAATGTTGAGGTTCATGTGCCAATGGATGTTTATATTTTTGTTCAAATGTAAATAATATAAACGTGTATACATAACTTTGTACATTTGCACTGCAGGGATGTAAACATGTAAATATAAATAACTTTGATATAGTGTTAAACATTATGTACAATGATGTTGTGTAAATACAAAAACAATATTAAACAATTATTTGTCTTTTCACATCTGTAGGCATCTGTGCAGGTAAAAGTAAACAAAGAAATGGTCAGCTTTCTCTCGAATGGTCTGAAACATTTTGATGTCTTTGTATATGCGCTGGATCATCATGTCATCCTGTGCATAAACAACAAAATCACACCAGTCCAATCCTGAGATCAGCATTTGTCCTTGAACTTGCCAATAGTACGCATGCTGTTGTTTCAGTTCTGGTGTGGCGTGCCTCTTCATGCCTGCCGGGTGTTCAGATGAGCTCTGTCCACTCACATGACAAACCTCCCTAAAACGTGGCGCTGTTACCCGGGGCTTTCGGACCGAGTGCCAAGCATGCGATGCATTCTGTTCTTTGGTGGCATGCTCTATCTTCATATCCAGTGTTACTGGATCCAGTAAGATCCAGGCAGAATCCACTAAAGCATCCCCATGCGGCGTCCTGGTGGTGACTGGAGGAGCTACTGTACAGCACTGGTGTAGTCCTATATACGCCTCTGCTACCTGGAGCTCACTGCCGACACCCAGAGTACTCCTGAAGTGAAAGTGTTAAGCAAAAAGTACATTTCCTAGTTTTTAGTCTGTCTAATCTTTCATATTTTTCACTTTCAAGTCCAACTCATCTTTTGTGTTCTACCTTAATCCCTCAGCAAGTTTCCTCTCTTTTTTGTCTTGCAGACAGAACCACCATTCTTTTGACAGGACCTGGCTTGACTCCCCAGAAAATACACAGGGGGCATGTTAATATTATTCAAATAATGAATACAGCAAAATTTTGAATATTAGATTACAGCAATCAATTCAGCACTTATTCGCACACATAGTGGTCGACCAATATGGGTTTTTTGATGGCCGATGCGATGCCGATATCTTAGAGAGCAGGGTGGCCGCTGGCCAATATAAAGCCGATATATATAAAGTGTGTATGTATATATACACTATATACACTTAATATTTATTTTAATACATATTTAATAAATTAGAAATTAATTAGAAAACAATCTTTAAAATAAACATGCTTTTACTTTACAATATTATTACAGTATTTTTCACAAATAAAGTAATTGTTTAAAAATATATGAATATGTGAATAAAAAGGAAGTAAACGCTGTAACTAACAGGGCACTCGTAATCTGGTCATTTCGTGCGCACAGGTAATCATATTTGAAAACGATATGAAGATGACACAGTTGGCAACTGGATATAGCACAGCATATTTTAAAATGAAGGATTTAAAGTTTTTCGATCACATCTCCTTTGAAGCTGATCTTCTGTTCGCATTCACTCACTTCGCATGGACCGACCGTCAACTCACAGTAGGCCTAACACGTTTAGCCTATATGCAGGTGTTCTGTCGATTCATGCTACCGAGATGTGCTACTTAGCCTAGGCCTACTGGTTAAGCGCATGTGCAGACTCACAATTCCGGTGATCATTGCGATATCTTTAGTCCTTTTTTTATTACATAATTTGACCCGTGAACGTTAGCATTAAATATTAATAAATATAAATATTAGCATGCACACCTTATTTTCAGCATAATAGGCTAGCAATTAGAATGGCCTGTTTAGTGTACTTCTTTCAGAGTTTGGAAAATTCTTGATTGAATGCTTGATATTTTTTTCTTAAAACGTCTCGATAAATAATAAAAAAAACGACAAATAACCTTTAAAGATCAATAATTTTCATTATTTCAATTATGTCATTTTTACTTGTTATATCAAATGTGATAATTGTTTAAAATATCAATGCTCCTCATACACTTACCCTGTTTTAAATGAAATAACGATGTGATAATATTGTGAGATTGACACCATTATGGAAACAAATAGAGAATTAAATTATCTGCTATTGATTCTCGCTACGGTACCATTTTTTCGACAAGGCAGCACAAATCAGAACACCGGCTACAAATAGCCTACACACTTCATAAGATATCACAGCTGGATTCGATTAAATCTGCAAGGTTTGTGAAATTAAATGTTTATTGGATTGACGTTAAACCAGAAAGTGTTTTAGCCTGATTGTTTGCCTTTTCTGTTACAAATAATATAAAAGCAAACGCTTTACTTTTTCACATATCATTTTATAGGCTACTTTCTTTGTTTACCAGTTCTGTCTAACAAAGTATAACTGACAGAGATTGTAAACTAATGAAGACGGAGAATGTGAGGAGGGACAGCTTCTCGCAATGCAGTCAGTCCCCTCGAGAACTGTCCGTGAGGAGGAGGACGGTTTGGTTAGCGTTCCCCGAGGCGCGGCTCCCGCTGTTCGTGGGGTTCGCAAACGGATTTTCGCAACAGGGGTTGAGACGGGCGCCGCCCTATCTCAGCTTTCACCTGCCAGATCCAGTGCCTTATCTCGCTCTGCGGTTTCTCCTCCCCGTGATGAGGCACTAATGCTGCGATTTTCCAGTTCCGAGGAATTGGTAGCCTATCGTTTTGTTAAGAAAAACAGAACAAAACAATTAAAAATATAATGAATAAGGCAATTGTTTATGAGTTTTCAATAATAAATAAATCAGCTCATAACTCTGTTGAATAAAGAGGAGCTTATAAAAGGAGGTTTTATCTAGTGCTGTTGCTAAGTTAAATATTTACTGGCCAGACGAACATTATGAGAGTGACAATGAGGAAAACTCTATATCTTAGCCTCCTTGTCGGGGAATGCCATTTTTGAGTGCCACTGAGTAATGCCACTGTCGGGTAATGCCACTAAGGTGTCGAGATCGTGGAATAACCCGGTTTCTATTTTATGTAAAAAAGAAAAAAAGAAAAAAAAGTTGAATCCCCAAACTTCTACTAGTAATGTTATGGGTATTTAGTATCATGGTATGACAGAGCCTCGGGTTAAAGAGAGACGCTTGCAAGCTATCTCTCTCCTGAGTCGGCGTCAACCCGACGTTACCCACCAGCCATCATAAATAATAGATAAATATTATTAGGCAGCGCTGGTCAATAAGGACATGGATGAATGTGAGGATGTCAGCACTGACGCTATTCGAGAATTGCGTCGCGCAACAGATAAACTATACCGGGGAGAGATGGTTTCGAGAAATCGTTTCTCCTCGGCGTCCTCTGGGGGGCGACTCTCTGAGGAGGGTCGCAGCGCTGCCAGTTTGGTTGTTTTCCTGCTGGTGGCCACGGAGTGATATATATTAAGTTTTTCTGATGTAAAGAAAAATAAAGATAAAATATGTCTGTTCTTCTGACCGCTCCGCTTTCAAAAAAAACGAAAAAATAAACTATTCAGCGGCATTCCAGAGGTTTCTTCCTCGCCGATCTAATGTTCCTGAGACTGCTGGGCGGGAGCAGTCTCAGCTTACTAAAGCTCCTCGCAGCATGAAGTGCTGCATAACAGAGCATCGCCACTCGGGCTCATCCACAACCTGGGTGGCGGTCACAGTCTGAGGACTGTTTTATCCAACCCGATCTCACGGCAATTCGTACGAATTTTACGAGGTGGCTAATTCGTACCAATTCATACGACCTCACTCGTACGAATTTGTACGTTTTTTGCTAAATCGTACATATTTTACGATTTGCCAAAATTGTATGAATTCATACGAATGACCTACCCCTGACCCCGCCCCTAAACATACCCATCACGTGGGTTTAGACAAATCGTACAAATTCGTACGAGTGAGGTCGTACAAATTCGTACGAATTAGCCACCTTTTAATCACTCGTACAAATTCGTACGAATTGGTCGTGAGATAGCGTTGGTTTTATCTCTAAAATAGCTTGGAAGAAGAAGCCCTGATGCCGAGGCTGCAGGCTTCTGAGGGTGGTCCCCTCCGGGGTAGAGACGGTTTTGAGAAATCGTTTCTCCTCGGCGTGTTCCCACAGCGTAAACGCAGCGTTTTGTTACCTCTCAGGGAACTAAGGTTACATACGTAACCAGAGACGTTTTTACCACCAGCTATTGATCACACTTTTAAAAGATGGAAATCTTTTAAGACATATCTTTGGAATATGTCCAAATTTAACCTGCATACTACAGGCTTATCCAGGTATTTTCAACTCCGCAATTTTGTTAAGACTAACTTCCCTAGTTTCCCTCAATTAGCAGAAAAATCTCTGGTTGAGAACTTATTGTCAGCCCCTACAGGTGGTAGTCGTATATTCTCTGTCTACACCCTGTTACTTTCATCTAGTACGTCCTCTCACTCCTACCTAAAGATGACTTGGGAAAATGAGCTGCAAATCAAGTTATCGGAAGAGCTATGGTCTGAGGCCCTTGCTAGAGTTAATTCTACTTCTGTATGTGCTCGGCTAAGTCTCATTCAGCTAAAAGTCTTTCATCGAATTCATCTTACAAAAGCTAAACTTCATAAATTGTTTCCAGAAACAGAGGACTTTCTCCCACCGATCACACCCATACATTCTTTAGCTGCCCAAAACTGGTCTCATATTGGGCTTCTTTTTTTTACTTCATATCTAGGGCTCTGCAGGTTTCTCTCTCCATGTCCTCTAGTCGCCATTTTTGGTGTGTCTCACTCGTCATTCATCACGAGACAGAAAGCAGAGGTTATTGCTTTTGCTTCTCTTATTGCTAGAAGGTGCATTTTGTTGCATTGGAAGTGTCCAACTAAATTTTATAAAACTTGGAACCCTATTTTAAATCTTTATGACTCTTTACGCCAAGTCAAGATATACAGGAGAAGTATGCAGACGTGTTTGATGGACTGGGCTGTTTTGAAGGAGAACAGCACATCAAGATCAGAGCGAACGCACAACCCATCATCCATGCTCCAAGGAAGGTCCCCGTGGCCTTGAGAGACAAAGTAAAGGCAGAACTGAGAAGAATGGAAAACCTATACGTCATTGAAAAAGTAACAGAACCCAGGCAGTGGGTAAGCAGCATGGTCACAGTATGGAAACCAGAAAAACAGAAGATCCGGATATGCATGGACCCCAAGGACTTGAATGCCGCTATTTAAAGGGAACACTACCCCATGAGGACGATCAAAGCACCCCCACTTGCACTTTTAACACCCCCTTTGGTCGCTACGCATACAAAAGGCTACTCTTCGGAATAAATACAGCTGGATAAATATTTCAAAGACTCATGACTGAAATGGAAAACGAAGAGCAGCACAACCAGAGGCTGAAAAGGGTGTTGGAGCGAGTGAGAGAAAAGAACATAAAACTCAACTCAGAAAAAAACACATTCACGGCACAAGAAGTCAAATACATGGGGCACATACTAACAGCTGAAGGACTCAAGCCAGACCCCAAGAAAGTAGAGGCAGTCAGGAAAATGCCAAAACCCACTAACAAGACTGAGTTACAGATATATTTAAGGATGGTAACATAGGGAAGTTCATACCGCAGCTATCCACCGTAACTGCTCCACTCCGGATCCTGTTAGAGAAGACCACAGAATGGAGCTGGATGGAGGAACAAGACAAGAGCTTTGAGAAGCTGCAAAAGATGGTCATAAAAGCTCCAGTACTAAAATACTATGACGCATCAAAACCAGTTAAATTGAGCACGGACGCTTCTAGTTGTGGAATAGTAGCTGTGCTTTTTCAAGATGAGTGTCCCATAGCTTACGCATCAAAAGCCTTTACCGACACACAAAAAAGGTATGCACACATAGAAAAGGAGTTGGCCGCCATTATGTTTGGATGCGACAAGTTCTACCAGTATCTGTTCGGACGGGCATTTGAAGTTGAAACAGACCACAAACCTTTGGAAACCATAATGAAAAAAACCTTGGCCAAGACCCCACTAAGACTTCAGAAAATACTCCTCAGGCTCCAGAAATACAACATGACTGTGAAATACAAAAAAGGAAAGGAACTTTACGTGGCTGACGCCCTGAGCAGAAACTTTTTAAAGGACACAGACGAAAATGAAAATAAGGATGATGTACAAATGTGATGTGCTTACCCATAGCACCCGCCAGACTCCAGGAAATACTCACAGAAACTGAGAAGGATCCAACCCTCACAGCAGTAAAAATGTTCATCCTCCAGAGCTGGCCAGATAAAAGATCAGAAACACCGGACGAGGCCAAAGTGTACTGGGACTACAAGAGTGAGATGACAGTAGAAGATGGGTTGATATTCAAACGCAACAAACTAGTGATACCAAACACCCTGAGAAGGATGATGCTGAAAAAAGTGCACTCCAGCCACCAAGGGATCGAAAAAACGAGGAGACTAGCAAGAGATGTCATATTCTGGCCGGGGATGCAAGCCCAGATAGCTGACACAGTCTCAAGATGCGTCATATGCAACACCTACAGACGACAGAATAGAAAGGAGCCCATGATTGGGCATGACATACCGGAAAGGCCATGGCAAAAAGTAGCTACTGATATTTTCGAACTCGATGGAGAACACTACCTCATCCTGGTTGACTACTATTCGAACTTCATAGCAAGCTAAACACCATAACAAGCCAGGCAGTCATCAACATCTGCAAACAGCAGTTCTCCCGACATGGCATACCCGATGAAGTCTACTCTGACAACGGCACACAGTATTCCTCCGCCGAATTTAGGACGTTCAGTGAGGAGTACGGATTCAAACATGCCACATCATCTCCCACATACCCCCAATCCAACGGGAAAGCTGAAAATGGAGTACAAATAGCAAAAAGCCTTCTCAAGAAAGCCAAAGCTGACAAACGAGACCCTCACCTCGCCCTCCTGGACTATCGAAATACACCCCTGGATGGACTACCCTCACCTGCACAGCTGCTTATGGGCCGCAGAACAAAGACAAGACTGCCCACAACACAAAAACTGCTCCAACCAGGAACAATGGAAGGGGTGCAGGATAGAATGAGGGTCAACCAAGACCGAGAGAAGCACTACTATGACAGAGGATCACGCGTGCTGCCAGCCCTCAGCCCAGGAGACACAGTGAGGTTAAGGGAGGGCAAGCAGTGGAGACCAGCTAAAGTAGTAAGTAAAACCAACACCAGAGCCACCGTCACACCTAGTGGAAGCAGACGGACAGCAGTACAGGCGAAATAGAAGAGAGCTCATCAAAACAGAGGAAGACACCCCTACATGTACAGAGGGGAAAGGAGAGAACACTGAGAGAAAAGAAAGACGATACACTTTCAGAAAACCCAAACCCAAAGAAAGACTGAACTTGTAACAGAGAGAATGAACTTAACTGAATTACAGATACCCGAGAACAGTTTTAACTATTAACATTTGTTATCCCCTTACAGGTTACCTGTGAACATTCTTACTTAAATAATGCCTTCCTGAATGTTACATTTTATAAACGTTATTCCTTTACAAGAGGAAGTTACAGAGAGCATCCTGACTTTTAAATGCTGCCATTTTAAGTTCAACTTTATGCAGTACTGTTGCCCTATATTTCTGTTAAATCACTTTAGAAAAGGGGAGATGTAATGATATGATAAGATCTCCAGGACACAAGAGGGCGCTGTTGTATAATGAATGTTCACAGACTAGTAGTGGCTGTTATTGTTTTCCATTAAAGCACTCTTCTACAGTCTAGCACTCACTTTTTACATTTGTCTGAGTGATTTTTGTTATGTGTCTGAGGTATGTGTGTTGTTTTTGTGGTTGTATAAGCTATAATAAATGCCTAAAATGTGGTGTGTCGTCTTAAGTACAGTGTCTGTATTAGGGAGAAGAAGACATTTCATCATCATAGTTTCCTCCATCTCCTAGATACATCTTACTTACATGGATACACAGATAACATTTATTCACAAGATCTTATCATGATTTATATGTATTAACTGGTGTACATCAGAATTTACTTGAATTCTACTTTACTCTTTCCCACCATTGACTGAATTTTCCAGCTATCCATGTTTTCACTGTTATACGGTAGGATGCGCTATGACACATCTTCTAGTACAGAAACTCTGGGTCAAACCCTCAAAACACAGGAGAAGAAGAAGCTGAACCAAGTGGTAGTAGATTACTCACGCAAATGTAAAATAACGTGATCATCAAACATTAAGGGCCAATCCCAATTCTACCCCTTACCCCTTCACTTACCCCTTCCCCTCTGTTTTGCTCGTGCACGTGGAGGGGTAGGGCTGTCTCGATTCTCTTTTGGTTGGAGGGGGAGGGCTAAGGGGAAGGGCCAGATAGCCCTTCAAACGAAGATTTTTCGGGACCACACTTCAAACGAAGGGGTATGAGAAGTGTCACTGCATACACCGGCTACAGACGCAAAATGGCTGCCCAAGCAAAAAATTAGACCATAAATGTAAGAATTGTTGACTTTAATAAGTATTTTAACAACAAATAATGATTTGCTTTATGTTACATTCAATCTTGTGTTCATATTTACGGTCAGTTCCTTCAAAGAAACGTTTGTAAAAAAATCTCCTCTCCCCCGAACAAAGCACACAAGCTACTGGTGCGTTCAAGTCATCTCGTAAAGATCGTATTTATGAGTTGAACGCACATGAACGCCACACAATGTCGTATTTCACACAGTTTAACACAGTAAATAAATAAATAGGTCAAAATAGGACAAACATAGGTCTGTACCTCCAACGTGTTAATACAACACCACAGAAAACAAGTCCTGTGCATCTTGGAAGTTTGTGATAAACATCGGCGCATCTCCTGTGACGTAGGCGACGACGTATAATGACGTGTAACGGTGTAGTAGTGGTGTCCCATTTCTTAGGGGAATATTTTTCACCCCTATGCCTTGCCACTCTGTTTCAAGGGTCAAGGGGAAGGGGAAGGCGAAGGGTTAGGGGTAGACGAAGGGGAAAGGGGTAGAATTGGGATTGGGCCTAAACAGCTTGTAAATCAAAACAAAAAAGAAAATGACTGTGAAGCTTTGGAAGTGTTGGACTCGATCTACTCCATCTGTGTTTTGATCATCGTTCTGAATCTGATCGAGATTCTGTCTTTGACAAAAATTAGATTTTCTCACCTTATTTGTTTAAAATGTTGCCTTTCTTTTTTGAAACTTACCAACATTCAAGTGTTGAACAAAAAAAAGAATGCATGAAGATAATAAAATGTTTTTAAAATTAAAGTAAAATTACAGTTAAATGTATTTTTCAAGTATAAAAAATTATATCTACATGTGAACATAGTAGTATAGTGCAAGTGCAAAATAATATATAAATAGTATAATGTTATGTTCACTTAAAGAAAACTTACAAGTATACTTGCAGTATAAACTTCTAAACTAGTACTTTACTGAGAGTACACTTCAGTGTCCTACTTTCATAAACTAAAAAAATGGTAAATACTAAAAGTGGGCCTATTTAGTCCCAAGTGTGATGCCAAGTAAATTGTTATCACATTTGTGGTAGTTTTTGTAATTTTATAAAGTAATGTTTTTGAATTTTGTTCAGGGGTAATGAACCTGTTTCTACCATTCATTTGCACTAATATATTTTAATTAGTGATCAGGAGTAATTGTGGAGTTCGTCAGCAGTGGGCAGTGTGGCGCTTTATTGTGCTCTCGGGGCGTTACGTCAGTTTGTCCCACGTTGCAATCATTTATTGAAATAATTTTTGATATTATTTCAACTAAAAGATGAAGGCTGTTAAATTAACGTTGCCCACTAGAGGGCGCCATAGGATAAGGAATCGTTTAAGTCTACTGTTATTAATTTGGTTTCTATCCCTTTGAATGGAAATAAATAAATGGATCTAATTAACTATTGTGTACTGACAGTAAAGTTTTATATCATTCATTTACATATTAATGTGTGAAATGTGAATCGTAATATTTGATGGTCGAAAAATATTTACATCATATTTTCTGGTTCAGCTGCAGGTCGGGAAGCAGAGCAGACTGTGGATGAAAATATATTTTTAAATATCAAATAATATTTAATGTTAATATTGTATTGACATAATTTATGCATTTTAAGTGACTTGTTGCTAGCTGCAGCGATGTGTTAACTTACCTGCATTCATCTATATTTTTGTTTTTTTGTGATTTTAATAAAAAGCAATAAGTAGTAGCAAATAGACTATTGCGTTGAAAATAACAATAAAATCAAATACAATGAATTCCTCCCTTCTGTTCCTTCAAATCACATCCTGCGCATTAATAGATTTATGTACACTAATATTTTCTTCCACTATTATGCATGTCCCACCTGACCTGCCATTTTTTCATCATTTTTAATTTTTGATAATTGTCTTAATAACTTCTTTACCAAAGAGAATGTTTATAACATCCAGGATAGTCCCCACCAGCACTGCAGATTGTATATGTCTTCCTCATAAACACCTGATTCCACTCATCGGCTCTTAGACTGCAAGACCTGAAGCGGGTGTGTATCATAAGGGAGAGATACAACATGTGCAGACTGTAAAACATGAAATGAGAACATGGTTGGGAACCCCTGCTCTACTGCAGTGTGTAGAAGAAGTAACCAAAAAGATTATGAGATTTGTAGATAAGGAGTCTCCATCCCTGCTCATGGAGAGCTAACTGTCCTAGACTTCTGGTAAGACTGAGATGAAGTTAATAAAACAATGTGAAAAGATGGAAGAAACAGTGGGAGGAAGAAAAAAAACAGGAAGATGGCTATATAACAGATAAATGCTGGTAAAGGTAGAGTAACAAGGAGAAATAGAAAGGAAGACTCGATTATTTCTAGACTTATTGAGCATACATTTAGACATTGGAGTCACACGTTGGTGTCACGTGTCTGTGGTGCAACGTTGGAGTCACACGTTGGTGTCACGCGTCTGTGGTGCGACTAACTTCTCTCATATAAAAGTACACGACTGTCTACTTCGGTAGGTTATCTGTGGCACTATCCACTCGCCATACTCCTCTGCCACCAACGCAGAACAACTCCCGCGTTTGCTGTCCCTCACCACATGTCACTGAACACTGGAAGAAACAACAGAATAGCACTATCATCAATGTTATAAATAAAAGAGCAACACCTGCAAAAAATTCTTCTGAGCATACATAAATATTAATGGAATAATTACATACATCTCCAAAAGGACCAACACTGTACTCTGCACAAAGGTGCTGTCACATGTCTGTCCTGTCTTGTGATGCACATGGGTGTTTTGTTATTTTGGGGCCATGTGCTCTTGTCATTGTCTGGTCCCTCCCCCTTGTTATCTGATTATTGGTTTAGTTGTCCCACCTGTCCTGCTCGTTACCCTCCTTGTTTGCCTCCCTATTGATGCTGCCTTCACGTGCTGTGGAAAAGATGATATTTTCCACTTGTGAACTGGTATTTACCCGTGTGTTGTGTTCAAGTGCTTTTATGATATTTTCCACTTGTGAACTGTGCACAACCATTCACAACGCTTGCGTCGCTCTCCGCCATGTTGAAAAGGTCAAAGGTTATCTCATCTCGGCAACTCGTGCATCAAAATATTCTACGAGTTGCCCAGTGGAAAATACCACTTGAGGGGGTGTTCATGTGCATTTTCCACGTCGGCTTTTGGTATTTACCATAATTACCATAGCACGTGAAGGCACCATTAGTCTTCCTGTGTTTGCTGTCCTGTGCTGGTTCGTTGTACATGTTACGTGTGTCTGTGCCTGTCCTGCCCTGTTCCGTGTTGGATTAAGTTCTGATTTCCTTTGTTGGTTTGTTTGTTTCTTGTTTTATCTTTATTAAATCTTCATTTCACTCCGCATTTGAGTCCTTTTCCATTTTCTAGTGATGGGCAGATCGAGGCTTCGTGAAGCAATGAAACAGCTGAACCAAATGGTCCATATTGTTTCGAGGCTTCGAATCAATCCGACACCCGTCTCCACGGTGACACCTAGTGGTCACTTGCAGGTGTTGATTTGAAACAACCTTGACGAGCCATTAAAATTTTTTTTTATTATTATTATTGTACTTTTCTAATATGTGAATCTAGTAACCTATAGGCTCCTCACTGTGCATAATGTTATTTTGGTCCTGCAAAATGAATATTAATAAAATAAATCAAGCCACAATGTCTCACTTTTTTAGATATTTTTATTCAAAAATATTAATTTCTCTGCTGTGGAAGGACTTAGCTTACTTCTTTTTTTACTGATAATTTCTCCAGCCTTTGAAAAAATCCTCTCACAAGGGACACTTGTTGCTGGAATGCAAAGATATTTTTTAGCCATGACATACAAATGAGGAAAGATTACTGCTCTCTCTTTCCAGTAAGTTAGTGGATCATGAGTTCTGGGCAAATACGCATCGTTGATGTATTTTTTCACTTCCACTGTGGCATCAGCTGTAGCATTGTGTATCATCTGGGTTTGATGGATACGACGAGTATCAAAAAGTTCCCATAAACTGTCCTGTGTTTCTACTGGTGTTGATGTTGATGGGTCTGATGTTGACATTTCTATCCCTATCTTTAATCTATCTATGTATCTATCTATCTATTAATCTAGCTGTCTATATATATTTATATCTACATGTATCTATTAATGTGTCACTATATGTATACTCTGTGTCTCTAGGTCAATGTGTTGTGTAAATTTAAATGTAAGCCTAAATATATGAAGTTTTATGTAACAAAGTTCGGGAGGAGCATGTTCAGGTAATCATCCAATCAGCACAAGAAGGAGCCAGTATAAATAAAGCCTTTCCTTACCTCCTGTCTCATGACTAATTTCTCAGCATTAGACTCCGCCTTCGTGCAGTCATGTCCGAGTTAGAGCTCTTCCCCTCCGACGATGAATCTTTCATCACGGAGACATCTCAACCGCAAAACGCAGTTCCAGCGACCCCTTCTTCTCTGGCAGCCAACGACAACTTGGAGCCTCCATCCTTAGGCAGGGGACGTCGGCCTTCCAGATCCTCTCAGCATACTCCAAGACGTCGAAGACTCCCCTCACCACCGCCAGCGAGGAACTCATCATCTTCATCGTCTTCCTCCGCGTCTTCCCACCTTTCAGCTCCCCCAAACATCCCTCCCATAGGGAAGTGGACAGTTAAGGGGCTAAGACAAGCCCTAATTAATTCTGATGCACATTTCTCCCGCAGGATGAAAAAGCAGAATTATTTAATTTATATGTCACCTTACAATCCTCTCCCCTTTCTGTTTCAGCTCCAATCCCATCGGCTCGAACGAGCACGGCTCGCCGGGCCCTGATCGCTCGTCCCGCAGTATCTCCTTCCTCGCTTGCAGCGCCGGGCCCCGCCCCCGCGCCACGTCGTCGCAGACCTTCCGCTAGCCTGGGCCGCGCCCCGGAACCAGTCATAGAAGCGCGTCAACCCGCTCCAGGTCAACTCCCCTCCCCAGCCCCTCCCATCGCGGTACCTCTCACTCTAGATCCCGGCAGTTCCACTTTCTTACACGATCCCCAATCATTTTTCTTCCCTTCTACTTCTTTCAGTTTTCCTCCTTCCCAAGCGTCAGGTGCTTACCCTAACGTGAGGTTGCCTCCGTTAGCCGGTCAATCGCCTGCGCATTTCCTTCCCCTTCCACACTATGCTCTTCCTATTCCTCCTCCAACTAACCCGGGGGCCGATCTCCGCGCGAGGATGCCTCCGCAAACGGCCACAGCCCCGTTTTTCCCCCCCTTTAACCCTCTCCAAGTGCGTTCTCTTTTCTCTCTCTTCTCAGCCACTCCTCAACCAGCCCCTCCGAATGCAGTAGCCACAGAACCTCCTCCAGTGACGAACAACATCAGAGCCCAAATCCTCACAGGTGCAGATGTTGATTTGGGTTCTCTCCTGTCCTTGTTTCCCCCAGCTGAGTCCAATCGCCAAGTAGACTGCGGCGACATTTCAGTCACTCTAAAAAATAACACACAGGTTTCATCACGTTCACTGTCACTGGCCGAATTCTGTATTGCCTTCAGCCGCTATACAGAAATCATTTGCTCATCTTTCCCCCATAGACGGCGCGAGCTGAATGATTATCTATCCATCATAGCGGAGCTCGCACTGTCTTACGGGGGTAGTCATTTTTATACGTACCACAAGCTGTTTTCCGCAAAATGCGCCGTCCGCGTTTCCCAGTGGAATCAGTGTCCCTATTGGGGAGCGTTGGACACGGATCTCCATAACCGAGTCTTCCTCGGGTGCAGAAATATCTCCTGCGCAATCTGCAGATCCACAATCCATGCCACCACGGCATGCCCCCAAATCAATCCTTCGATCCCTCCCTGCCCAGAGCAGAATGCAATAAAATCAACGAGTTACGTTCCGCGTCACGCAAGAGAGGATTTTCCAATCAGAGCACCATACTCGGCACCCGATAGACAAGTCTGCAGGAACTTCAACGAAGGGAGATGCCCAAGGCAACGCTGTCGCTTTCTCCACGTCTGCGATTACTGTGGCGGCGCCCACGCCCGCGTGATATGCCCAGTTAAAAAATCTGTCAATAAAAACGCAAAAAACTATCTCTCGACTCCTGTGAATGTTTCCCGCCTGGCCGAAGAATTATCTCACCACCCAGATGCCAACTTCACAAATTATTTACTGACAGGTCTCAAGCAAGGCTTTAAACCCGGTGTAGAAAGCCATCCCACACAAAATGTCATCTGCGCTAACCTTCAGTCCGCCTTAGCCGAGCCTGGAGTAGTGAATAAGCTGATTAAAAAAGAAATAGAATCCGGTTTCATGATGGGTCCTTTTGAGGCCCCCCCGTTCGACAAATTTCGCATCAGCCCCATAGGCGTGGCTACCAGGAAATTCTCTGGGAAAAAGCGGTTGATAATCGACCTTTCAGCCCCCCATAATTCTCCATATCCGAGCATCAATAGTCTCATCCCTCTCGAAGAGTATTCTCTCAACTATCACGATATCGAACAAGCCATAACCATTATTAAAATAGCTGGACGAGGTGCATGGCTTGCAAAAGTAGATATATCCTCTGCTTTCAAGGTAATGCCTATTCACCCCGATTCATGGCACTTATTCGGTGTAAACTGGCAGAAAAAGTTCTATTTCGCCGTGCGCCTAACTTTCGGCTGCAAAAGCAGTCCAAAAGTCTTTGACACGCTCTCTGAAGCCATATGTTGGATCCTTTCCAATAATTATGCAATTCCTCATCTTCTCCACCTGCTCGACGATTTCCTAATAATTTCACCTCACGACACCATCCCCGAGGCTCACCTCCGCATAGTGGAAAAAGTTTTCGCCGAGCTAGGGATTCCGTTAGCCCAGGAGAAAACATCGGGTCCGACTACATCCATCGAGTTCCTAGGCATCAATCTGGACTCAGTAAAATTCCAGTCCTCGCTGCCTAAGGAAAAAATCGATCGCATCATCCTAATCGCTTCCAATTTTGCAGACAGCACAGATTGTTCAAAACGCGAACTTCTCTCGCTGCTGGGCCACCTAAATTATGCGATGCGCATTATTCCACAGGGCCGACCCTTTATCACGCATCTCCTAGCCCTCACGTCATCCGTTCATGCGCTGGAAGATCGGATCATCCTTTCTGGAGAGTCAAAAAACGAGCTAAAACTATGGATTAATTTCCTCAATCAGTGGAACGGCTTAACTTTTTTTACGACGACTTTATCTCTCTCCCCCTTGATATCAAACTGTTTACAGACGCAGCACCCTCGATCGGCTTCGGCGGCTATTACCAAGGACGCTGGTTTGCGTCTCCCTGGCCCCCTCAGCTCCTAGACACACCCCAGTCTTCAGCCTCCTCTGCCCTTTTCGAGCTCTACCCAATCGTCGTCGCAGCTTCCCTATGGGGGAAAGAATGGTCAACCAAAAGCATCCAAATCCATTGCGACAACGAAGCAACCGTACACTGTATCAACAAAGGTCGTTCTCGCTCACCTGCGCTCATGCCACTCCTCAGACGCCTCGTATGGATCTCCGCATGCGACCAGTTCTTAATAACTGCAAAACACATCCCAGGGGCTCAAAATCAAATCGCTGACTCTCTCTCCCGTTTCTCTTTTCAGAAATTCAGGATGCTGGCGCCAGAAGCAGACCCCACTCCAACCCCAGTACCTCCTTATTCTCAGCTGATCTTCCCATAAACCATCCGCTAAAATCCCTCCTGGACACGTCCATCGATTCCATCCTCCAAGCCGTTTCTCCCAGAACCCTGCAAACATATTACACCGCATGGAAATCGTTCAAATCATTCCACCTCTCTCACAACCTGCCGTTTCCTGAATTTTCTCTTTTAACAGTTACCTCATTCATATCTCATCTTCATAGTATCAAAGGTCTCCAAGCCGGATCCATTAAGAGCTACCTAAGCCGCATTCAATTCTTCCATAAATTAATACACGGTAAACCTACACCTGCAATAAATAACTCCCAAACGTCCCTTCTAGTTAAGGGAATCCAAAGATCCCGCCCCACGCGTCCAGATACCAGACAACCAATCACGATCGATATACTCACCAGATGCATCTCATCACTCCGTCTTGGATACCACTCCACCAACACCGCCTATACGTTAGAAGCTATGTTCATCCAAGCATTCTTCGGTTTCCTCCGCTGTTCCGAACTGACCATCACTTCCTTATTCGACCCAAATATCCATCCCACTATGTCAGACCTCCAGGTCGTAGATAATGAAACCATATCATTTTTCATTAAACAAAGCAAAACGGATAAAGATAAAAGAGGTCACTTCGTATATATTTTCAATCTTCAAACTCCCATCCAACCGTTCCATGCGCTTTTTAATTACCTGCAGTACAAACGTTCCACGTCCAAATCCCCACTCGACCCACTTTTTACTAACGACTCCAACCACCCAGCTACGAGATTCTGGTTCCAAAAGCATCTTAAAGCAGTCCTCATTAAATCCGGCGTCTCAGCAGAGCGTTTCTCTAGCCACTCCTTCCGCATCGGAGCAGCTACCACAGCCGCACAAAAAGGTCTCTCCCAACAACAAATCAAAACCCTCGGTCGCTGGTCATCGAATGCCTTCAAAACATATATTAGATCAAGCCGTTTCTACATCAGAAAAGCTCACCAAGCCCTAACTAATTAGTTAATTATAATCATCACCTGCTGCGCCTCATTCAGTTCCATCCGTTACACCAAACCTTCCGTTCATCTGGGCTCGCCGCTTGCACGCTCGCTTAATATTCACAGGGAACGTTTTCAATCATATGCAGACTCCCCCGTTCGCACGCAGCGATGTCTCACCCGTTCGAAGGCCGGGTTCCGTCCCCCTTCCAAAACGCGGTTGAGCCCTCCCGTTCGAATTGCAGTGAGAGTCTGCCCGTCTTAGTCGTCGCCGGACGTCCGCGCTCGTGTCGCCAGGTGGGCTCCCCATTCGTCGGGACGTGAGGGGTCTTTCCCGTACCCCAGCCCCCCCCCTTCGAAGCGCCGGTCGAGCCTTCCCGACCGAGTCCAGCGGGCGCCCTCCGTCCAACCTGGCGAGGCTTACCCGTCCGATGCCGTGAGCATATAAGTTCCCATCGGACGCCGCGAGAGCCCTCCTAGGTGAACGGTTAAACTCGTCCACAAATTCACGCTCGCATAATTCTTGCGTCAGCGAGCTGTCAGTTCAACTGCAGAATGGGCTTATCCATCCGATGCCGTGAGCATCCAAGTTCCCGTCGGACGTTGCGAGAGCCTTCCCAGTCGAACAGACAAGCTCGTTCCTTGGTAAATACATACCCTTCACTTTTTGGGGGGCTAAATTCTACGCTCGCTGTCCTTCGTTTATCTGGCATTTGGGGGAGTACTCTGGGGTCGGGCCGAATTCTGAGCTCAGAGCCCTCCCCCCGGACAGCAAGCCAAATACGCATTATAATATTACATCAGATTTCATTAACATGTAAACTCGTGAAATGAAGTTTTATGTAACAAAGTTCGGGAGGAGCATGTTCAGGTAATCATCCAATCAGCACAAGAAGGAGCCAGTATAAATAAAGCCTTTCCTTACCTCCTGTCTCATGACTAATTTCTCAGCATCCCACCTCCACCCCTTCACCCCACATTCGGCTGGGCCCGCTCATAGATACCTATGATCTCTAAAGTTATGGGGGGAGTACTCTGGGGTCGGGCCAAATTCTGAGCTCAGAGCCCTCCCCCCGGACAGCAAGCCAAATACGCATTATAATATTACATCAGATTTCATTAACATGTAAACTCGTGAAAACTAAACAAATCGCACTATAAATGTCACTATATCACCAAAAATCCGCTATCTCAAAATCAAACTCCTCTCACAAAAACCCACGAGGTCAATATGCGTTGCTTTCACTTTTATACAGATGTGCGATCGTGTGGTCTGTTTCCGACCGTGTCAATCAAACGCTGATTCGGCGGATCACACCTGATGAAACACTTAGTGAAACACTTCGAGGCTTCGTTTGGCCATAGTCACGTGACATGGGTGTTTTGAATCACGCTTCGGATCAGTGTTTCGAAACATCTGCGCTTCGGGATCTCGCAAAGCTTCGGAACGACTGTTTCGCGTCAGCCATCCCTACCATTTTCCACTACCCACCGTGACAGGTGCTGGTTGCAGGCAACCTGGGAGGTTGGTTTCCTTTGGCCTTTTGCACTGCAGTGAGATTCATCTACGATTGCTGATGTTCTCTCATTAATACAGTGCACAGTACGGGTCTGCACGCCCCCACCACAGTGAAGAGAACACTCTAGATAGGTGCTGTATGTGTACCTACAAACACAATATATAAAGATAGTGACTATAAAGATAGTCACTTGTTGGACCCAACGTAGTCCGAAGGACTCGCTGAAAAATCCTCACCACTAATTCACAGACTGGAACACTCATGATACAAACTATGAAAATGACATATACAAGTCCTACACAGTGGCCAGGGGGAATTTTGAGCCATTCCTCTTCCAAAATAGTGGCCTGGTCACTATGCTGGTGGAGGCAAAGGCTTTCTGACTGGCTCCTCCAAAATATCCCACAGTGGCTAAAAATATTAAGATCTGGTGACTGTGCAGAACAGTTTTGGTGGCAACAGAAGAGTCAAGATGCACATTTAATTCTGGAGTGAGTTGGGTAGCAGCGGTTCTATGTTTTTTGGATACAATTCGGGTTATTACCAGGACATTCATGCGTCGACAGTTATTCCTGTTGGATGTGGTTCGTATGAGGTAATATGCTGACATTACTCTGGATGCCATAGCTCTCGATACACCACAAAGACTTGCTGTCCTGGTCACAGAAGAGCCAGTAAGACGAGCACCAACAATTTGTCCTCTTTTGAACTCTGATATGTCTCCCATTGTGTTGTGGATTGGAATATATTATGTACAGCTATTGCTCAGCGAATTAAACCTTCACACTCTGCTCTCATTGATGGAATTGTAAAATCAATGAAGATTGGCCACCAGGCCGCGCATTTATATAGGAGTAAAACCTCCAACACTATATTGGCCAGTGCTGCAGTTTCATAACATAAATTACCTGTAGGTGTCCAGATGGGCAGCAGCCCCTGGGCCATGTCTAAAGGTGACAGGAAGAGAGTGATCCTCAAAAGCCACAATCTCCCCATGGCTCACCGCCTTTCAGCAGAGATAAGGGTGTGAGAATTAAATGTTTGTGTGTGTGGTTTTGAGCTGTAGTTGTACTCGTACTCTGCAGACACCCTCCACAGACGTCTCTGCGGCTCACGTAGCACGGTGTGCCGTCCACCACAGTGGGTCTGTGACGGTAGTAGAAGTTCTCTCCTCTGGGCACACACACCAGACACATTCAAAGAATGATATATGGTAGGAGAATGTACTAACATTATCATAACATTTTAAATAACGTTCTAATCACAACAAGCAAAACTGGATGTCTTAACATTTTAGAAATATTGCAAATTCCTGTGTTCCCACAATGTTTTTAGAACATTTGTTACCTGGGAAAACATTTACTTAAAGGGATAGTTCACTTTAAAATGAAAATTATGTCATCATATACTCACCCTCAAGTTGTTTCAAACCTGTATGAATTTCTTTCTTCTGCTGAACACAAAGGAAGATATTTTGAAAAATGTCAGTAACCAAACAGTTACCAGGTCCCGTTGACTTCCATAGTAGGAAAAAAAAATACTGTGGAAGTCAATGGGATCTGGTAACTGTTTTGTTACTGACATTTTTCAAAATATCTTCCTTTGTGTTCAGCAGAAGAAAGAAATTGACCACAAATCCACAAAACATTGAAACATCTACAATGAATAGTCACTTACCTTCTCACTGTCTTACTTTGAAAATTCCAAGTTCACCCAGTCACAGCGAGACAGTCGTGGCACTGATGGTCATTCACTCAAGACTGAATACCTCTTCCTTTGTGCACATGTACACAAACGTACCAATACACATACTCATATCAAGTTACAATTAAGTTGTCTCATATCAAGTTGTCTCCCTCTTGGGAGACAATATAATGCCTGACTACCGCACAAATCTGATTTATTCTGAGATCGTGACCACACTTCATCATTCATAACTGTTTGGTAAAAATGAAAAACATAGTTTGAGTTCTACAATATCTGTTTATTTAAACTAGTTCCATTATCATTTTATAATTTTGCAGTGCTTTAGAAGAAAGTTCAGAGGTCAAGTGTACATTTTCACAATACATGTTTAAAATAGCTTTACAGAAAGATACAAGACTGGCAAGAGGCGTTTGACCTGCCACTGTCTACTAATGTGGCCATAGCCCCCCAAAAATATTATGAAAGAAAGAGACAGCATGATTATGAAAGCATAATATTGTGATGTGTGACAGATCTCACAGTCAGGCTTTTTTCAATGTTCTAACCAAAGATGTTCCTTGGTGCCACTAAACACATCATAGGGGTGGAAGCGCTCTGTGACACTCAATCCTCAAAGGTGCTATTTTAGTCCCTTTCACTTTTCACCAACCAAAATGACAGATGGTTGTCATTGTGAATGAGTCATTTACCTACAGGATTGGCTTCACTTATCCCAACAGCTAAGATCCAGAGACCACGAGACCACGTATATACTACTTAGAAGAAACCCCTTGGACACTTGAATCAACAAAGCTGCATTGCTTAGGTGGCGCCTATAACATTTGAAGATCTGTAAAAGTCATTTTTGTGGATGTTAAAATCTTTTCTTGTATCTCAATTTTAAAATGCAGAGACAACTAAGCAAGCCATGTTGATTACCCTTAAAACAGTAATACAAAATAAAATAAAATAAAAACACTGGCTCCGGTTAGTTCCATCAGAGCTGTCGGTTGAGCTTATCTGCCTGCCTTTCTTTGGCATCCAAAGCGTATTTGGTGTCCTGGAGGTCCTTGACGGTCTCCAAGGCCTCCTGCAGCTCCTTGTCAAGGGCGCTGTATTTCTCAGTCAGTATCCGGTTCTCCAAGCGGAGCTCCGTGATGTGGCGACTCAGCTCCAGGTTGTAATGACCACAGTGCTCACGGAGCTGCTCCACCTCTCTAAGCAGGACCTCCATACTCCTCATCAGAGTCTCCAACTTCTCCTGCTGTTGTGTCATACTGTTGTGTTGCTTCAGTCCTATACAATATTCATAAAACTAATGAGAGGTAAATTGATACAGAAACACGGACCAACACAGACTGCAATCCTCTCTCGCTAATTTGTTAAATCCAGTTCGTTTAATCCCCTCCTTTAAGCTCTTTCTTTTTCTGCCTGCTACTCTCTTGTTTTTTCTTCTATGTACATCGGACGTCAAGTGGTGATGCAACATTTGTGTTGTTATTGTTATCTACTAAAACTCGTTTTGGTTTAAAAATCATTTTCGTCAAGTGAAATAATAAAATGTAAATGTTAGATGAAAACCTTCGAAATTAAATGGAAATTACAGTTGTTGACTGGTAATTTAAATAAAATAAGTTGAAGTTGTATTACTAAAAGCTACAAATATAAATAAAAACAGTAAAAAAGTTTAATAGAAATTAATCAAACTTAGTAAAAAATGACAAAAGCACATTAAAATGACTAAAACCTAAAACTAAAGTGAAAATAAAAACGAATAATGAAATTATTATTAGCTAATTCAAAACATTAATAAATAGTAGTATATGTCTGCTTTTTTTGTGTGTGTAATCCCCTTTCTAAGACGTTGTTAATGCATCAATGCACACACAAATTCACATTATACTGTAACTAAAGACAGATGAACTTTGGTCCATGTGCATCATCAAGTTGAATGATGCCTGCTCATAAAACTCTTAATGCGATCAAGCAAAGGCAAAAGTGCCGCTAAGCCATCATAATCACCAAGGTGATTACCATGCCAATACTTTAACTCTAGATGATGTGACTGCTTATCCAGTCAGTCTATGGTCCTCTCAGAATAGACACTACTAAAAAGAACCCCAGTGCATATATACTCTGCTATAAGACATTTCTATTCTAATGAATGTGCAAAATGCACATTTGTAGAGTGAGAGAATTGTACCATGTGCAGCTATAAAAAGAGAAATCAATCACATTAGATTAATATGCCATAGTCTTTTAATCTGATGGCATTGACCTTTTTCACAGCAGCGCCTTATTTTAACAGGATGAAAGGGATGTGAGGGATACATCTCTTTAGTGGGTTGTACTATAATTTAATGCGTTTTTTGGATGGTTCTGCTCATAAAACACTACAAATATATCTTTCTAAGAAATTTTAGTAGACAAAAAACTAGCTAGTCCAGCCATGCCAAAAGATATCAGGCATCAGAGATTGTGGTGGGAGAAAAGCGACAGAGAGAGAAAGCCATAAAGAGAGCTTTCCTAAATTATCGTGCACTTTCAACTTGTTACACAATCATCACTGCTGCTAAAAAAGTGCTGCTGACATTTTGTCGTGTGTTTTGACCCTGCAATTCTTTCTGTTTGTTCTTGTCTCCCCAAATGATGTTTTATTAACAAAGTTCGGGAGGAGCACGTTCAGATAATTAACGCAAGTGGAGAGCACTTAGCAATCAATGGTAAGAGGTATATATACACTCAGCAGTCTCACCTCATCCCATTGACAGTTTTGCAGCATCCCTCCACCACCCTTTCTCCACGCTTCTAGTCCTAAGCACTTAGCCTACATATAATAGGGGGGAGTACTCTGGGTTCGGGTCGAACTCCGAGCTCGGAGCCCTCCCCCCGGACAGCACGCCAAATACGCATTCAACTTTACCCCCTCAAATTGTATGTAAGTGTGAACTCGTGAAATGGCAAAAAAAAAAGAAGAAGAAAAAGTTTTGCATAAATATTTTTTTCTATCCAAAATATTTTATAGGCCTACATATTAAAAATACAAAAAAATATATTTTATATTCAAACTAGTAGCCTGTATTTAAACTTTGAAGATATATTACAAAATATACTATTAGGCCTATGGGGCGATAAAACACAACAGTACAACACAATGTAATGTGTCAAGGTTATTTCTGTCTATAGTTTCTTTGTGTTTTTAGGGGTTCCTGAAAACAGGGATTGTGTCTCCGTGTAAACTAGAAAAACGTGAATCTGTGAAAATGGTGACAGACAGCATGCACACATGTGTTTAGTCTACAGTGTTTCTTTACAAAGTGACATTGTCACATTGCCAACTACCAGCCTGGAATGAAAATACAACCTTTTTAGTAGTTTTCGCTGATCCATGCCTGGGGATCATTTTGACATTGTCATCTGTAGAAACTACAAAGATAAAACTTTTCTGTTTTAGTACATCGTTTTTGTCATGTAAATGTACACTTTGTTTGGTTTTCCCTGTTCCTGTTTGCCTGTGTTCTGATCTGATCATAGTTTGTTTCCATGGATTCTTATTAAATACACTCCTGTTCTGTTTCAGTTCATTAGCTTCCTCTGTGTATTTAAACCTTAAACCCTGAGCTCTCATCAGTTCTTTGTCTTGCATTGAAGTTATGTTGGCTGTGACATTAACATGGCTGTAACAAGAAAGCAAAGGTTTGGTAATTCTTTCGTATTTCACAAATTTGATTAAAAAAAAGAAAAGAAAAAAATTACAGAAATGGCACAAAAAATAAATTATCAGTAAAAAATATAGAATATATTTAAAATACATATTATGTATACATATATACACACCTACTACATATACACAACATTTTAATATTAAGTTTCATAAATGATTAAAAAAAAATCATAACAATTTTATATAATTATAAATATTCACAATAATACAATACATATTCATAAATGATGAAAAAATATAAAAAAGTAGGCATTGGGGTGTAGAGTTTTAAATATATTCTCCCAGATATTTTTCTCCCATATTTTTGGAATAGAACATGTTAGTTAAGTTTACTCAACTGCACTTAATTTTAGCATGTGAGTTAATGTGTTGCAGCCACTTCCGCTGTATCATAGCAACGCTATTGTAAACAATACTGGCCCATTCATCGCAGTCTTCTCTCTTTCACCCTCTCTTCGTGTTTTAATTTATTTACTAGTGGTTATTAAAGCAGCTGAACATGCACCAACCCGAACTTTTTGCAGGGGATGAGGCAGACGAACCTGGGCCATCTGTTGAGTCTACAAACCAAGAGGAGAGAATAACAGCCCGTCGCATCCGCATAGCCGCACGAAATGAGGCCAAAACACGGTAGCGTTAAGTTAATGTTAGACATTCATCTCATTCATTTGCTCAAGTATTTTCAATAGTTAGTAATAAACATCTACTTCTAAGATTAAGTTACTTATTCTGGTTTAATGACGTATTGTATTTATTTTATTTTTTTGCAGCCAACTGCTTGGTGAAGATTCCCAGGGAAAGGAGGATATTAAAGAAGAAACACGGAAAAGTCAGAAGGAAGTGGAGCAAAGGGAAAGGGTCAATATATATATTTAATAGAAGGACAAAATAATGTATATAATATTATATATATTGCAATATTCTGTTTAACGATGGTCTGTTCAGATAATTGGCATTATCATCCAAAAATGCAATAGCCTAACTGTGGGATGATTAAGAAATATCAAGAGTAGGCCTATTGTAGATTTGAAATACTGTAGTACCGAATATTGTGTGCACATAGTGTAAGAGATTGATCAGGTTTTCAGGATACTGTCCTCTCCTCTTTTTTGCAGCACATGGCAAAATTAAAAAGTGATGGTCTAGAGATGGTGACCAACATTCAGGTAGCTGCAGACGCCAGGGAGTCTGACAGGAGAAAAGAACAAGAGGAGGCCTGTCGACTGAGGTACATGCAATAAAATACTTTTTTTTTGTCTCCATAGACAATATCACTAAAATTATTTTACACTGGGAGAAACAAACAATATGACAATAAGCCTTTGAAATTGTACCTCTGTGACATTTATATTCACAATAAAAATCATTTGATTCTGTGAAGGAGAGAAATTTTGGAAAACGAGGCCAAATCCAGTCAGGAAAAGTTTGAGGAGATCACTCGCAAATGGACAGATGCTAAAATGAAACAGACCCCGCTAGATCTGAGAGATGCTCTGAACAACCAGCAACAACTCTGTGAGCAGATTACAGCTGACAAGAATAAACTGATCAGTGAGCTACAGCAGGTGAACACACACACTTCAACGTGCAACAAATGCATCAAGAAACATAGGCTCAAAATCAGGAGTAATTAAGAGTGTGTGTGTGTGTGTGTGTGTGTGTGTGTGTGTGTGTGTGTGTGTGTGTGTGTGTGTGTGTGTGTGTGTGTGTGTGTGTGTGTGTGTGTGTGTGTGTGTGTGTGTGTGTGTGTGTGTGTGTGTGTGTGTGTGTGTGTAGGAGCTGAAGGCAAGTGATGATCGCTATGTGAAGGACCTGAAAAGGCAGGTTAATGACATAGACCTGCTGACTGAGAGGATGGAAGAACAGGTCTCAAGTCTAAAAAAGTCATACCGGGAGGACCTGCAGCTGATTGAGGTGTAGTACGGCCCCCTGCAGGCTGGAGGCCATTTTTGCATATACAAATCTTTATTCCATCCTTCATAATGTTCTTCTGATATGTTTGGTTGAATAATGAACAAGCAATTACAACATACGTAATGGAATAAATATGAATGCATACTATTTTCAGTCATATACCATTTCTTTTCTGTGAACATTAAAGAACTCGTTTGATGAGGAGAGGAGAACGTTGCTAACCAAAAACAGGAAGAAATGGGAGCATCAGATGAAGGAACGTAGTGAGAAAGAGGTACAGCATGTAACATATGTAACACACACGTGCACAAGGGAGTAAATCAGGGATACGTTCTATTGATTGAAACCAATATGAATGTAAATACCTTTGATTGAAACCTTTTAGACAACATATGCATCTTTCTCTGCAGCTGAGGAACATGATGAAAGGTTTAAATCTCCTTGAGGAGTATGAGGACTTGCTGCAGAAACTAAGGGTTCAGACAGCTGAAGAATACAACATAGACAAAATCAGTTTGGATACAGAAGTACAGGTGAATTTGATATGGATGTAATGACAAGAATAACTACGAGAATAAGAATGTTACTAGATTCAGTAATGCTATAGGTACAATTAAAACTTTTTACAATTTTGTGTGTATCTGTGTGTGTGCAGGATTTAAGGAAGAAGGTACAACAAGTGAAGTTCGACTGCCATGTGAAAGAAGAAAAACTCCATTACAATTTTGAGGTGCTAAAGAAAAGAGAGGAAGAGAACACCATTTTAAAATCCCAAATGAAGAGGAAAATCATTAGGTATTAAAAGTTTTACAGGTTAATCTTAGAACACTACCATTCAAAAGTTTGGGGTCAGACATAA
The DNA here is from genome assembly GCF_949152265.1 of Phoxinus phoxinus. Lineage (NCBI taxonomy): Eukaryota > Metazoa > Chordata > Actinopteri > Cypriniformes > Leuciscidae > Phoxinus > Phoxinus phoxinus. The sequence continues at coordinate 11,745,535 of NC_136891.1, read as the reverse complement.
TTTTTTGTTGTGTTTGTTTAAATCCATTTTGTGTGTAATCAAGTCACTGTCACTTTACTTTAGTGCTAGTAAAGAACTTTACATCGTTACAAAAAATGAATGCCAAATAAATGCTGTTCTATTTTTCAAAGAATCATAAAAAGTATCATAGTTTAAGCAGAACAAACAGTTTTCAACATTGATAATAAGAAGAAATGCTTCTTAAGCACCAAATTAGCATATTAGAATGTTTTCTGAAGGATCATGTGACACTGAAGACTGGAGTAATGATGATGAAATTTTGGCTTTGCCATCCCAGGAATAAATTCAAAATATTACTGATTTCACTGTATTTTTCATCAAATAAATATTTTTTTGACTTGAATAAAACATACCACCCAAGGCAAAACACTTTTTGATAGAACGAAAAATTAGACCCATAATAACTGATTCTGGTAATCTCACCCTATTGCAGGAAAAGAGTCAAGAATACTGATGAGTAGTATTCTTGACTTGTATTTAGAACTTATCTGAATTTTTCAGAATGCAGGATGTTCTTAACAACCTAAAGTCTAAATGCGGCAATCAGGAGAAGCAGTCAAAAGCAGAAAACCAGTCACTGAGCAATGACTATGCCCGCATCAAACAGCAGTACAGAGACATGCAGAAGAAAGCAAGGTGAGCAAACTTACTCACATCATGATCTAGAAACACATTCTGACAGTCAGTCCCTGGACCTTCCTTGTGTTTGTGTGTGTGGACAGGCACTTTGCAGCGCTCGATGCCGAGCATTTCGAGAAGTTATGGTTGATATGTGAAGATGAGGTTAAGGCCCTGGCACACAGGGCACTGGAGACTGACCGAATTATTCACGAGCAGCAGTTGGGTCTGCCTTGGGTGTCTCCTCTGGTCCCCTTCATGGAGCGCTCTGGCCCGATCAAACAGCAGACCATCCGGACGGCCACACAGACTGCTGCAGATATCCTGCAAGATGATACAAGAAGACATTTACTGGAGGAATCTGAGGGCCTGGAGAACACTGGAGGTGGAGTTAACAGGAGAACAGTGAAAAGAATTCTGGAGCTGCTATGTGATGAAATGGTGAGTGTGTGTTTGTTGCTGATTCTTTAGTTAAGACACTTTTGGCTGTCTTGAAATCTTGAAAAATGTCTGTTAAAACATATATTGCATATCCTACAATACAGGATCATATCATGGCCTCAAAGTTGGCATGAAGCACAAGTTGCGACAGTCTTGTCTTCCCTATTGTATACTGTATATATGAGAGTGAAACGGCTTCTTGAGCAAGAAAAAATGTAGGACAGGACTTGATTTTGTCCATGGGGAAATGATTGGATCGTTGGTTTGCTATTGCTGTGATGTCATGTGAGTGACAGGTTGTCCCACCCTCGCACCAGTAAACACGTTATCTGATAAGAAAAGAGATTTTGTTCACACACTGTACCCCTTCATTTAATGCACCTTAGACACTACACATAACATACAAATAAAAAAGAAAAGGAGGAAAGAAAGAGAAAGAGAAAGAAAGAAAAGTATGGGAGAAAATAGGGACTGAAGAGATGTGGGGGAGGGTTATCCATTATCTTATTATATTATCTTTTATTATTATCTTACTATCTAAAAATTGATTTGTAGAGTGCTGACAATGGCAAAGATAGAAATGAAAATAGGAATAAAATTTGACTAATACAATGTTGGCAGTATGATGGTGAGGAGTGGTGGTGGTGATGGTAATGAAGATGGTAATAAATAATAAATGGTTACTTTACTTATACACACACACACACACACACTCACACACAGATACATTTACACACTTTTATTTCACTTCTGGAATTATGGAATTACTTGATTGTTCGTTACGGCACTATTTTGGTCTGCATGTTGTCTGTTAAATAAAAAAAATAAAAAAGAGATGTTGTTGCAAGAGGGAGGGGAAGTTATTTTTGATTCAAGATTATGCGCATATGAATTAAAAAAGAATTAATGTTGTGCACGGATAAATCGTTAATAATAAATACTCCAATATTCCATAACGAAATAAGAATGATCCATTTTAATTTCATGGTAATTTTAATTTGGTCACCCTCATGTAATTCCAAACCTGTATGACTTTCATTCTTGTATGGAACACAAAAGAAGATATTTTATGTTTAAACTTAATGTTATGATATTTATTATGTTTTGTCCATATTGTGAAGTCAATCGGGTCCAATTTTGTATAAGACTGATGTGTACTAAAGGTTTTAGTTCTTAAAGGGCACCTATTATGACATTTAAAATGTTCCTAATGTTGTTTAGGGAGTCCCCAACAACAGTTTTACGTGCATGCAATGTCAAAAAACACTTTTGTTGTCGTATAATATGCATTTATTTTTACCTGATTTGCTCACCGACTCCCAAATGAATCGTTCAATGACTCGTTTTCCAAACCCCTCCTTTGCGCGACGCTAATCTGCGTTGATTGGTCAGATGACCCAGCAGTGTTTACAGAGATAATACTTATTGTTTAACACACAAAAAAAAAAGCAGTTACGTTACTACGAGGTATTACTCTATTCTTTAGACAACTCCGAAAACAACGACAAACACTTCACATATCTCAATACAATTGCCATTGAAGACCTAGAAGTTAAACGGTGCTTACACAACAAACAAGATAATTATTAAGCATGCTACATAAAACATAAAAGCAACAATTATTAATAACACTTACAGGTTGTGATACGGAGGAGGAAGCTGATGCAAATACACTTGGAACTGAACCTTCCTTCAATATCAGCCGGCTCGCGAATCCAAGTTTGATTGCATTTAAAAAGCAATCGTCTTCAAAATGGCGCGAACAAAGCACAAGGCTCGGACTATACTTCTGTGGTATAGTTGTATGAAGCCACTTAGTCTTCAAATGCTCCATCTTGGGAAGATGAAAAAAGTTGGCTTTTGAGTCGCACTTCAGAACACAGCGTCTCGTCGCCATGACGTTTCCCTGCTGGCCTTGGAGCGCAATAAGTGGGCGTATCGTATTCAAATAACTTTACAAGTTGACGTCATCTAGTCAGAGAAAAAGCTTCGGTCTTCTAACGATTCATAAAAATGACTCAGAGTCGACTCTTACTTTTGAAAGACAATAACTTTATATACAGTGCACTTTCATATTTCAAACTTTGCAGGATGTTTTTGTTCACTTAGATCTATGTTACACACTACATGAAAGGTAAATTTCAAAATTCCATAATAGGTGCCCTTTAAAGGGATAGTTCACCCAAAAATTAAAATTAGCCCATGATTTACACACCCTGAAGCCATTCGGAGTATATGACATTCTTCTTTTACACGAATATAATCGGAGTTATATTAAAAAATGTCCTGGCTCTTCCAAGCTTTATAATGGGAGTGAATGGCTGTCTGTCTTTGGAAGGCGATCAAAGCGCATCCACTCATGATAAAAGTGCTCCCCGCGGTCCAGGGGGGTTAATAAAGGCCTACTGAAGTGAAGTGATGGGTTTGTGTAAGAAAAATATCCATATATAAAACTTTATTGACTAAAATAACTAGCTTCCGGCAGACGGCCGTACGCATCGATTTAAGGAGTAAGGAGACACCATAAATGGTTTAAAGTGATTATAATCTATCCTTTAAAACTACAACAAACATGTTTTTCTTTTCAAAATCCTCTATTTCAAAAATCACCATTGAATGTATGTGTTTTTTTTTATAAACGATTGCGATATCTTATCATTTCTCTTTTTCTCTCAGGGGTTCCTCGTAGAGAGTAAACTTCTAAAGCTTTTGTCTCATCTGGAGAAGAATGAACAGTCCCTTATAAAGCTAGATGCCATTTTCTCGGTAAGTACAATTATACCTGTAATAAATTGTTTGAATGTAGTTATATTAACATAATCTTATTTAAAATGCTAAAATCAAACTAACACTATATTTGTGAGCAGCAGAAGTGCCAGAGGTACATCAGCTTAGATAGGAGGGCATTCGAATGGTGGCCTTGAAGTCAAAAAAGTAGAGAACCATTCAATTAGACAAAAAACAGTCCAAGTTGATTTCTTCTGTCTTTTATGCACACAGGCAATAGGGATTGAGAGCGAGGTGGATGCGTATAAAATGGCAGAGTTCTTTATGAATTACACACAACATGGCGGAGAGCAAAGGGAACATATGGAGGTAAAAGTGGATTCCATCCTCTGAGTTCAACCTCTCACTGTGCCACTCTGGACACAAAACTAAACATGTTTCACTTCTCTTTTGTCTTTTTGTCAGGAAGAGGAGACAACCAGTGAGCAGGGAGAATCAGTTGAAGAACTCTCTGATCTCATCCATCCTAATGACCTACTAGTGGCTCTGAAAGATTTTACTGGCCAATACTGCAGACCATAGTCAGTGCACTTGCATTTCAAACCTAAAAGTTTCTGTCATCACACATGTTCCCTGAAATCTGCTGTATGCTATTGTGTCTAGTGATGTCCAGGCCTCGCAGAAGAGCAGTGTTTTGGGTTTGGAAATGAGAGATGACTCAGAGGATGAAGCGTACTGGGAAAGCATAGCTAATGTCATGCCAGAGTCCAAACTCAAGCTCTGGAGTGCTCTAGATACAGCTCTCAACAAGTACCAGTAAGTGTGCATTTCATAGTCAATCATTACAGCATATAGAGCCCAAATCAAAACCTTGAATTTGACTTAAACCTGTATTAGTAATAATAAGGATGTCTTATCCTCAGTACTGCACTGACTGAAAGGGCTGAGCTTCTGGTGGAAACACAGGATGTACAGCAACAGAATACTGAGCTCCGACAGCTACTGCAGCTTTATACATCCTCCAAGGTGACTGAGTGTGTTGCATGATGTTAAGTTTCAGTTTGGCTGTTAGCTTCAAATCATCTAACTTGATTTCTCCTGATAGGCTAGTGCTGAGACAGAGACCCAGACCACCAGAATGAGGCAGTTCCCCATGTGATATAACTTGAGCTTGAATATTTAAATTGTAGTGCTGAAATGCATATTTTCCATCATATAGTGTTGTTGTTTTTTACTGATTTTATTTTTCAAAGGTATGAGTAAGAAATAAATCATTTTCAACACAAGAATCTGAAGATGTTTATTTTGAAATATTAATTGCTAAGTAGGCCTATGTAAGTAGTAGTGCGTTGCGTGGATTGCAAAGGAAACGAGACTGGCAGTTTTGTCAAGTGATACAATTTACTGCACCGCATTTACCACTTTTCAACACTAGATAGGCGAGACACGGCAGGCAAAAACGTCTGGGTTTTTTCACTGGTCAATTTTGAGATTTTGGGATATTTGTCTTCAATAACATGTCTTCTTTCAGACTTGTGGTGAAAAAAAAGTCCAAAATACACATTTAGGTCTTTATTTTACTACACTTTGTCTATTTGCGTCTGTAGATTTCTCCGAAATTCAACAAAAGTTGGCGTTCTAAATCAACGCGCTGCTACGCGCTCTCTCTTCTGTACAATGCGGTTGGATGCAAATATGGTAATTTCCTTTTAATCAGCAACCAATCGTGAAAGTAAAATAGGCATTTAACTCTAAAACCGAAATCTCATTGGCTGATGTCAATTTCTGACAACGTGATTCGTTCAGATGCATCACGTGACGCGCTCTGACATTTATGTGTGTTTTTGACTGTTTTTCTGTTCAGTTAAAGGCCATAAATGCTGTGTTTATAAGTTTTGATGTGATTTAGGTGGTTTGTATTGTTGTTGCTAATGATTTGATAAGATATTGTGCCAGTAAATAGTTGTTTCCACTAAAAAAGTATGATTTTTTACATTACAAATCTTTAAATGCCTTTTTCTCAAAATGAGTTTTTTGTCATTCTCCAGTAGAAACATTTCAGCCTATGTAGCACCTATGTACACCAAACTTTCCAGTTATGCACTTAGCAGTATTCTGAAGATATGTTCAGAGGGATTTGTTAATAAATCATTCCTGGCCTGATTTATGTGACATTTTAATCCCAAAAATATGCATAGGTATATGCAAAAGTATATTTTGATTTCCTAGGTAATGAAAGCATATCCTGAAATCGCCCATAACATATTTTTCCATCTTGTGAGTAATCAAAATGAAAAAAGAATTTTGCACCTGGCTTTATCATACAGTTTTATGGTGACAGTCTTTAAGCATGCCGACTTTAAGGGCAACCAGATATGTAAATATCCATTGGCCTGTGTACACGTCAGAGAATAAATGTACCTTTCAGGCGGATCTTTTCTCTGCGATTCCACTGGAATGATTTGTATAATTTTACATTTTGTGTTATAGCAACTAAATGTGCAAATGTTGTTTTATTTTGTTTTTATTTCTTTAATAACACATTGTCTGATACATCATCATCCTGTGCATGCTAAACTTATATCTAAATATTTAACAATTTTAAAGTAAATTAACATTGCTCTTAAGGGGGTCATCTCCCCACATCTTTCTACACATTACCCTATATGTTTTTATATGAAACTTGGATTTCAAAAGACGCGAGCGCAACGGTCAAAACCAACAGAACTGTTGAAAAGCAGCGCACTGGCATAACAAAACACGTTCTTTGACACTTTTTCGAGACTTTCTTCACAGACAACAGAAGTAAGTGTTATCATAACTGCCTTTAAATTTGAACATTCACATTCAGACTAGCTAATCAAAATTTTATCTGAAAAGTTTGCCTTTAGTATTGTTCATTAATGTCAAGATGACATTAGTCAAAAGGCTATAGCCTATTGTTCATTAATGACGGGTTCACATGGTTTTGAAACATGAAGTTAAAGTTTTTGTTTAAACAATAGCTCAGATAGCCTATTTTTTTTTTGGGGGGGGGGGGGGGGGGGGGGTTATATTTTTGCCTAAATAATTGTGTAACGTTAACGTTACTTCATAATCGTTTTATGGTTTAAATTTGTCTGAAAAGCCTTTAATAAAAATACACCTAACATTAACGTTACCCTGAAAAATATCAACACATTTTTAGTCACTGACATGTTGCTTTTCATAACCTAACGTTACAGTTCTGTCATTTTGTTTTAACTCTGGATTAGCAATTGAAATGTGGAAGTTCCCGAGGACTCGTTACGCGGACTGTAACGGCTCAGAGGCGAGCGAGGAGACGGAGATTGCTGTGAACATCGGTGGTGTCAAGTACATTCTCTACGGGGACGTGCTGAACCGATATCCCGAGACGCGTTTGGCTGAGCTGGTGAACCGAGCCACGGATTCCACACGAGAAGACCTTTCTGCTCTCTGCGATGACTACGACGATTTAAAGCGAGAGTTTTATTTCGATAGGGACCCAGCGGCTTTTAAATGCATCCTAGAGCTGTATTATTACCAGAGAAAGATTCATATAAAGCGAGGAATCTGTCTCATTCACTTCAAGAGAGAGATGGACTTTTGGGGAATCGACGTAAAACATCTAGATGAACTCTGTAAAAGCAATTTAAATGAGGCGGAAACTATGCTGGTGCAAATAGCAGAGACGGTCAAGGTCCTTCTGAACGCCCAGAAAGAGGATGTGACGGTCACTAGAGGCCAGAGGTTCCAAGCGTCGCTGCGGAACCTAATTGGGAAACCAGAGTCATCTTTAGCAGCGCGCGTAATCGGAATTGTGTCGGTCGCGTTTATCCTGCTCTCCACTGTGGTCATGTGTGTGAGCACCATGCCGGAGCTCCAAGTGCAAGATGCCGAGGGTAACCTGGTGGAACACCCGATCCTTGACTCCATCGAGACGACTTGCATCAGCTGGTTTACGGTGAAATATATTTTGCGATTCGTGGCCTCTTCCAACAAATTGCGTTTTATGAGTTCCTTCATGAATATAATAGACTTTCTAACCATCATGCCTTTTTACTTAATGTTGATTCTGGATACTGCCATGTTGGAGCATGGAAATGTTCAGCAGGCAGCGCGAGTGTTGCGCGTCACGCGCATTGCGTTGCGCGTCATGCGTATTGCGCGCGTCTTCAAACTTGCGCATCATTCATCGGGTCTGCGAACTCTCGCAATAGCGCTTAAAAGCAGCATGAAAGAGCTGAGTCTGCTTTTCCTATACATGAGCGTGGGGATTTTCCTGTTCTCGGCGTTGGGATACATAATAGAGGAGAGCCACCCGGAATCTATGTTCACCAGCATCCCACAGTCCTTCTGGTGGGCCGTAAGTTCCATGTCCACAGTGGGTTATGGAGACATGTACCCTAAAACAATACTAGGCAGGTGTATCACCGTTGTCAGTGTTGTGTGTGGCATCTTAACTATTATGTTGCCACTTCAACTGATCATTAAGGCTTTCGGCGAGATTTCCAAGAATCAACATGAACTTGAAACCATTGCTAAGCGAGAGATCAAAATCACAAAGTTACGCACGAAGTATGAAGCGCAGGGCTGGACAAATCTAAAAGATGCAACTTCAAAATAATAAACTACTTCGGAAATAAAACCGATCAATATAGACAGTTCACTGTGGTTTATATGTATGTATGTATTTGTCTATCTACCAAATTATGCAGTGGCTAAGTGATCCATCTTTTGTTTGAAATCACTTTGACAACAAGTGCATATTTTTCCTCCAGCTGAAGAACATGACGCAGGGTTGTAATCGATATTTGTTATCCATACTGAAATTTTATATTCTCAACACTGCAGTTAAAATTTTATGTTGACATTTTGGGATGAAATAAAAAAAAATGTAACACTTGATTAACGTGAGCAGCGTATGGACTACAAAAGCTAGCCAGTTTTATCATGTGGCACAACTTGCTGCCTTGCAGTGTCAACTTTTCGAAACTAGAGGGAGATATTTTAACATAGATCTAGGTGAAGTGTGCGTATATTCTGGGGGAATGCTGTTGACACAAACGACAAGCAGAACATTTTCAAATGTTTTCTAGCGTGCACTCATTTGTATTGAGTGGAGAAAGCAGTGTTTGACACAATAAAATATTACTTGCTGGCGAATTAACATTTCTCTCAAATCAAAATAATATAAATAAAATGGTAAAAGTGCAAAAACTTGAACAAAGTGTAAATGCCATAAGATGTCGAAGCCATAGTATTTTGAAATGTACTTCTATCAGATATAATATCTGTGTTTTATGACTGTATGAGTAGCAGACTTTTCAGGTCCTTCAATCAGAAAACATAAATTATGATTCTCTCCACCCCTCCCTGCCTGCTATATCTCTCTCCACGCGCGCGCGCGCACACACACACACACACACACACACACACACACACACACACACACCACCACCACCTTAGTTTTGCTCCTCTCACCAATGTTGCGCTCTTTCGGATTTACTCAGCTCTCCACACGGACATGCAGCTGAAGTCAGAAGCTTTTTGAGACTTTCTTCACAGCTTTTGGCCCAATTATAAGTAAGTTTAATAACAACCGAACCTTTACGTTAGATCATAATTTATAAAGTGGAGCGCGCTAGACCTTATTAATGCGAAAAACACTTTAAAAAAAAAGGCTAATGATTTAAATATAATTGAATAATGTAGCCTATTGAATTATTTTAACACATTTTACAACATTTTTTAAATAAAAACTATTTCATCTTAAAGTGTGCAAAATTAGTTTCTACGGGGAAACCGGGACTAGTTGTCACTTTGTCACATGTACGTACGTTGTCGCGGCTGTAATGCTAATCGTATTTTGGATTGGATAATCAAGGAATATGGTGAATTCAGTCAATTCAATCAACCTGAAATTTCAAGTGAAAACAACTCTCGGGTAGGCTATTTTCCCATACTTGTCAGATCAGGGCAAGTTGCCATTTGAATTTTAAATGTTATAAATTTATACAACATATGAATCACAATATATATATATTTTTACACATACAATGATGTTATATTTAAGTTTCCTTTTTGTTTTGTTGTCATTTTTGTTGTCTTATACATTTGAAAGGCAGGTTTCATTCTGACAACTTAGCCTATGCCCTGCTGTTGGCGAATGTCAAAAAAAGGTAAATAATGGTGGAAACTGATTTTCAAAAAATCACACAGCTTAAAAAAGTTTGTGGCAGTGTCTAGCACCAGTCACTCCAAGAATATTGTTCTAATGGACATGTTACTTTTTATAACCTATGGTCCTCTACATTAAAAATTGTTATTTTTTGTTTTTGTTTAAAACGGGATTGTAGATGACATGTGGGCGTTCTCGGGGACTCGTTACGCGGACTGTAACGGCTCAGAGGCGAGCGAGGAGACGGAGATTGCTGTGAACATCGGTGGTGTCAAACACATTCTCTACGGGGACGTGCTGAACCGATATCCCGAGACGCGTTTGGCTGAGCTGGTGAACCGAGCCACGGATTCCACACGAGAAGACCTTTCTGCTCTCTGCGATGACTACGACGACTTAAAGCGAGAGTTTTATTTCGATAGAGACCCAGAGGCTTTTAAATGCATCCTAGAGCTGTACAACTACGGAGAGATCCACATGAAGCGAGGAATCTGTCCCATGTGCTTCATGAGAGAGATGGACTATTGGGTGATCGACACGGAGTATCTAGATGAATGCTGCAGAAGTAGTTTAAATGAGGTGGAGACCGAGCTGGCGGAAATAGCAGAGAAGGTCAAGACTATCCTGGACGACCTAGAAGGTGATGCAACGGTCACTAGAGGCCAGAGGTGCCAAGCGTTCCTGTGGAAGCTCATGGAGAAACCTGAGTCATCTTTAGCAGCGCGCACAATCGCTGTTGTGTCGTTCGCGTTCATCCTGCTCTCCTCAGTGGTCATGTGTGTGAGCACCATCCCGGAGCTGCAAGTGCAAGATGCCGAGGGAAACCTGGTGGAACACCCGACCTTTGAGTCCATCGAAACGGCTTGCATCATCTGGTTCACCGTGGAATATATTTTGCGCCTCGTGTCCTCTTCGAACAAATTGCAGTTTGTGTTTTCCTTTATGAATATAGTAGATTTTCTAGCTATCATGCCTTTTTACGTAGTTTTGATTCTTACGCATTTGGGCACTGCTATGATGGAGCTTGCCAACGTCCAGCAGGCAGTCCAGGCGTTACGCATCATGCGCATTGTGCGCATCTTCAAACTTGCGCGCCATTCATCCGGTCTGCAAACTCTCACCTTCGCGCTCAAAAGCAGCTTGAAAGAGCTGGGTCTGCTGCTTATGTACATGAGCGTGGGGGTTTTCCTGTTCTCGGCACTGGGATACACAATGGAGCAGAGCCACCCAGAGACCATGTTCACCAGCATCCCACAGTCCTTCTGGTGGGCCATCATTACTATGACTACTGTGGGGTATGGAGACATCTACCCTAAAACCACTCTGGGCAGGTGTAACGCCGCGGTCAGTTTTCTGTGTGGAGTAATAGCCATCGCGTTGCCAATCCACCCGATTATTAACAACTTCGTCATTGTTTACAGTAAGCAGCGCGTACTTGAAACCGCTGCCAAACATGAGATCGAACTCATGGCGTTACGCGCGAAGGAGGAAGCGCCGCAGGAGTGTTCGGTCTCGGAGGCTGGAAAAATGGCTTCGGCTGACAACATCTCGGTGTGTAACAGAGCTGCTGTGAGCACCTCACAAAGTGACACATGTATCCCGTTACTTGGTGAAACAGCAACTGTGTCCAAAGTCCAACCTTCCCACAAACGCAAGAAAAAGTAGATCAATCAAGTATGAACAGTTCGCTGGGATTACAGCCTGGAAACGGGCTAAGCTCGATATCTATCTATCTATCTATCTATCTATCTATCTATCTATCTATCTATCTATCTTGTATTTAACCTTCAAGTCCAAGTCTCAACTCCAAGTCTCTGTCCAGAAAATAATAGAATAAATGATTAGTTACTAATGGTAAATACAACTTATTTATTAATTCATTAACATAAAAGGAACATTAAAGTAAAACTATGCAGAAGTAAATGAAAAGGAATGAACATAGGCTAATAGTAAATAACATATAATTCAAACTAAAACAATTTGCCCCCAAAAAAAAGAAGAGCAAAAATCAATAATTTCATTCTTATTCACATCAAAAGATTAAAGACTCTTTGTCTCTGACAATATCTTGTAATATCTGACTGGTCTCTTACTGTAACTGAACAAGCCTGAAAGAAGGACTATGACTTTATAATGCAACTACTGTAGTGTACTCTGAGGCATTAAACAACAATGACATTTGTTTGAATTGCTGTAACATCATAAACATCACACATGTTTTAATCACACATGCTTTAATCTTCAAAATAAAATGATTATCTGTTTTACTTTTCTTTCCACATCAAACCATTCTCCTCAGCGAGGTTGTACTTATTTCTGTATTACAGTTTTTCTGTCGCTTTGGTACATTTCTCAAAACAATTCGTACAAAAAGCAAAACACCATGGATTACCTGCAAAAGCCAGTCTCTTGCTCAAAATCCTTAGTTCATCTCTCAAAACTAAATATCTGTGTCAATGAACATGTCAGTGAATGACAAGTCCTTGTGTCATTGTGTACGGATAAGACAGTCAAATTGCTTAGTCATGTTGTCAATATAACAGTGTACTCTGGAGGGATGTTCTGATGTAAACTATGGCTAAAGTTTTGATGACAGTTACTGTATTGTAAATTGTAGGTTACACCTTAGTGTATGTGGGAGTTTGATTGCAAGAGACTGGATAAGATTCACATGAACGCTTTTACTGTTTGTAATTTGTTGACAGACCATGTCATTGCAATACAGAAAGGGAAAGACAGCACTACATAGCACAAAGAAAAAATGTGAACATATATTAATCTCCTTAGGGAAAACTGTACATGCAGTGATGTAGGAATAACAGTGCAGTCTTCCACACCTCCTGACGTTCCTCTGTTGGGCCACAAATTCTCATCCACATCGCAACAAATATCTTCTATATTATGACATATATTATGACATATTTTGACAACCATTTTGCATGTAAAGACTTGCTATGAACTAATGCCTAAATGTTGTGGGGGGGGGGGGGGGGAGACTATTCAACAGAGACCCATTATACAGTAATACATTTTGATAAACATGACATAAGCAATTGATAATGTAGGACACAGCAGAGAATTGTACATAATCATTTGCATGGATGTGCCAAAGCATTTGCAACTTGTTCAAAAAAAATGATAAACTGCTTTTTTGATGTGCACAAGTGACACAATGATGTGAAGATTGAACAGGTAGTTTTGAGAATTTCAATTCTGATCTGAGAAATGTACCAAAGCCACTGAGAAAAAATGTAAACAACAACATCAACTGATTGTTCAAATTATTATTATTATTACTATTATTATTTAGCTTGACCAATGGCAATACTTCAAAACTAAAGCAAAACCAGCAAAAAGATATGTGTTTTTACTGTGGTGACTGAATGTGCATGCTACTATTATGTCTAAACCCTTGTAGTACACTGTAAAAAAAAATTACATCCCCAAGTAAAAATTTTCTAGTGACTGGTAACATCTACATTTTTCAATTAGTCTGACTTATTATTTCTCATTGAGCCAATGTTGACAGACTATTGCAACAATTAATTCCATTTATTTTACAGAATTTCACTTGGGCCAATTTAAACATTTAGATGTAACCAGTCAGTAGAATATTTTGACTTGGAGAGGTAAAACATTTTTTTTACAGTGTAGCTATTAGAATTTGATGTTTCCGATACATCACATTTTAAAGGGGTGGTTGATTATGATTTCACTTTTCTAACTTTAGTTAGCGTGTAATGTTGCTGTTTGAGCATAAACAACATCTGCAAAGGTACAACGCTCAAAGTTCAAAGCAAAGGTATTTGCTTTTCAAGAAATCGTTTTTAAGGAAACAGCTGGTAGGGAATACACAACATTCCTCCCGGGTTAGTGACATCACTAACCCTAAAATTGACATAAACCCTGCCCCCGGAAGACAGTCCATATTGAGAAGAGGAAGAGTTGTTGTAGATAAGCCACTACATCAAATGTAGTAGAACATTTGTGAGTCTGCTCAAGCTGTCGCATCCGTCTTTTTACGTGCAATACAGTACATAACACAAAGAGCATGTCACTCTGTAGGCATCTTACAACAGTTCCCACACAAGCGATTTTATAGATTATCATGACAGAATATGCTCATTGAAGATAGTTAACTCCCCATTAGCAACCTAAATTCATCAACTAACCATTCAGAAACGACCTGTTGAATTATACGTTGTCACTTCTTCTTGAGTCTCTCCATCATTGTCCGACTATACAGTTTAAACATAAAAGGCAGAACAGTTTCTGACATTTTAGCTGATGTCTGCGAGAGGTAGGCTAGTCGGAGCTGCTAACACACAAGGTTTTGAATCCTCCCGTCCTCTGTGCAGGGAGCAGTAGCTCATTTGCATTTAAAGGGACACAAACATGCTGTAAAAAAAACTTCTCTGTAGGGTATTTTGAGCTAAAACTTCACATACACACACACATACTAACTTGCTCATTGAACAATAGTGTGAACCACCATCCCTCTCTCAGTGGGAGTTTGACTGATGTGTTACTAGAGGGTTTGAATTTTGCCTCGGGGTGTTAGCCACTCACTTGTTGGCTCCTGGAAGAGATGGACGGACATAGATGTGGGTGTGTTAGTGTGTGTGGGTGTTATTCATTCTGTCTGAGTGAATTAATGCATTGAATGTGTTTTTGCCCACATAAGACTTTTGTGTTTGTGTGTGTAGGCCTACTGATGGCTGGACGCTGAGATATGGCTTAGATCTGGCATGTGGGTGGAGAAAAAAAAGAGCAGCCGGTCCTAATAGCCAGTAATCCCAGACCCCAGCACAACTAAATCTGCATCACACAACACGGTATTGCTAAAATGAGGAATACAGGTCGCATATCAATGTCTATAATGTAAATAACAGCGAAATGCACCTCTATAATTCTCAAACACTGTGTTGTTGTTCCGTTTTGAGAACAGCTAAGAAGGAAGAATATGTTCCATGCAGCTGACGGCATCCACAATCTCAATTGCACATGGATCAGTATTGAGTTACACACTATATTGTAACCCGAGCACATAGTCAGCCCATCTCCCACATTAGGCACATTTTGGAATCTTAAAGCCCACCACTTGTCAGCTTCTAAAAATAAGTTTCCCCTTTAGAAGTAGGAGGTAAAAATCAACCATTACACACAAACTTCTAAAACTTACACAAAAAGTTTAAAAAAAAATTTAATTGTCAATTTCCTACAAAACAGGGTGCTCGACCTTTAGAAGGTTTGTGGAAGTAAACTTTTTTTAAAGACAAACAGGTGTGGGCTAATCATTATTCGTAGTTTATGTGCAGCCCCTCCCTGAGGAGGAAGGAATGTAATCTAATTAAAAAAGAAATATGACTATGTTTAAAATTACAGATCCACTTAGGGTAAATGTACCAAAAGACATGCTGTGATTTAAATGGAGTGGATAAGTGGAAAATTGACTGGGCGGAAGAGTCCTTCACACCATAGCAACAATTTAAATAGAATACATTTCAAAATTGAGAAAAAAGCACAAATTATATTTAAAAGTACTGTAGTATTTTTCTTAGAATAAAGCAATTTTAAGTACTCACTATACTTTGGACTTCCGGACTGTGGTAAAATAATCACAGTGATCAAAACTGACCTTTACTGATGGTGAGAAAATAGAAAAGAAAATGTGAGAGAAACTCTGAACAGCAAAGAAGAAGGGTAAAGAATAAATCTACTCTCCTTTCATGGGTTTAAACAACAGAGGGGCAAAATGCACTGTACATAAAATGTGTGTGTACAGTGCATTGATTTAAGGGTGTTGAGTTAAGTGCTTGTGAAAGAGGTGTGTATTCACTTGAAAGATGTGATGGCCGCAGAAGTTCGGATGGAGATTGGCAGCACATTCCACTAGAGAGGGTGAACATTATTTTGCCTTGTTGTAAAGGAACAGCAAGACGTCGCTCATTCAGTGACCTTAGCTGGATGGGGGGAGTAAAAACTTGAAGGAGAGAATTGAGGTAGGGATGTGCTGTCCCAGTGGTAGTTCAGAAAGCCAGTGGGTCACCGCCAAATAAGACATGTTCCTAGTTCAACCTATTTTGTTGATCCTGGAACAACATTACTGTCCGAAAATGTAGTTCTAACCATCTTGACATAGATTGTAAACTTGTCCCTCAAATCTGATTGATTGATTGATTGTAATGTTGTACTTGGTGAAATCACATTCACTAAAGCGAGCGATAAAGCCTTAAATTTGATTCAGGACGTAACTAGGAGCCAGTGGAGTGAGACCAGGATGGGTGGGACAGATTATCTTATGGTTGAAGACCAGACTTGCATTCTGGATCATCTGTAGGGACTTAGTCGCGCTGACTGGAAGACTTGCCAGTAGAGCGTTGCAGCGGTCCAGTCTTGAGATAACAAAGAACTTGGACAAGAAGTGTTGCATACTCTGACAGAAAGGGTCTGATTTTCCTGATTTTGAAAAGAGCAAACCTGCACGACCTGGCCGTTGTTTAAATTTGGGTGGAAAAACGAAATCCTGATCAGCACAACAGCCAGGTGCGACATACTCCCTTGTGTGTCATTTCTCCTACAGATTTTAACATCACACCCTAGACATAATTTTATCCTAAAACATTCCTAACTCGTGGTATTCATGTGGCATTGGAATAAACACAACACGGATTTGGCAAATATCAGCCTCTGACTGAAATCAATGAAAAAGTGAGTTATGTTGAGAGAGTTAAGTGTATGTTAGTGGGAAGATGGCGGAGTGCCACAACCACATTAAAGACACACTGTACATGCTGCTATGCAACCCTGTTTGCTAAATAAAGATGACAATTAGAGCGTGAAAGAGAACATAAATAAACTGGATGGTCACACTCAACTTCCTGTTGACAGAATCTATCAAGTCATTTATAAATGTGGCCACTAAATATGTGCAGTGTTTAGCTGTCAGTATCTCCTAAGTGCTTGAAAATATGAGACACGTGGCTCTCAGGGAGCCATTCTTCACCACCCCATGTCATCTCAGCTGCTGCGAGGAATCTCAATCCGGTAGAACTCACTCCCCTAAAGGAAGTGACAGTCACACTATAGTTTACTCACAGCAGCAAGGTCATTCTTAGAACAACACAGACAAGCTGAGATTAAAAAGCCTAGTAAATCCCTGCTCTTAAATCTTATGGAGGCACACTGTCTACAACATTCAGTCGAGCTAGACCCTACAAAAGACACAATTTTATTGAAGATATATTTCACACACTGCGCTTACATTACGGACGACTAATTAAGGAAATTGGCCATGAGTGGCAGAGCAAGCCGGGTCGAGAGCTGAGCAGGTCCATTACTCTGTATAATTAATCACTGCTGGTATAAAGCAGAATTATGATCATATTTCTCTCAGGATATGGGCGCATAGATTTTGGCATAGAGTAGTGTGACCTTTTTAAAGCTGTTTTTTTTTTTTTTTTTACTAAATGGATCAGTGTTTCAGAAGGAATTCTATTTTTGTCCCCATCCACCCTTGACTATATATATATATATAGAAAACTTTATGCATCCTTACATTTTTAATAAAACAATTAAAGTATGTTAGTACGTTTAGACTTGTCCACATGGTTCACGTTGTAATACCAGTGTAATACCCATGTCATTACACAAATATCTGTCCTCATAAATCACACACACACACACACACACACACACACTCACACACACTCACACACACACACACGCACACACGCACACACGCACACACGCACACACGCACACACGCACACACACACACACACACACACACACACACACACACACACACACACACACACACACACACACACACACACACACACTTTTGTGTCCAAGTCCATTATGTCCTTTTAAATTAATTTGATAAATTCAGGAAATATATCACTTTATTCTATAAAACCTATTTAGTTTGAATGCATTTTTAGTACATTTAAATAATACAGATTATTTTGTTATCTTACAGTTTTTCCAAATAGCTTACACACTAAAAGTGGAACTTGAGGCCCACTCAGTTAAACTATTCACCCATGAACCTAATCTTCAGATCAAGTCTGCAAAACTGCAAGCACATTTTACACTTTACACTCAGTTTGCAATTGAAAAACAAACTTTTTGCAAAACTTCAAAAGCACAGTTCAAAAGCACAGTTCTCTACATTAGACACATCACTCAAAACTAACAGCTCTTGGGTTTCATTTAAAACACTGCCATTCAAAATGGCACACTCATTTACTGATGATTACCTACACCAAATGATCATGTGTGAAAACACTTTAGCTAATTTGTTCACTTATAGAAAGTTTGAGCACTATATTTAGGCTTTAAGATGGCTTTCTTTGTTTGGACAAAAATGGAGGCCAATTTTGGAGAAAGAGTAAGAGGATGAGGAGTGAGAGTAAGAGGAGGACGAGGACGAGGAGTCCGACAAAGAAGAGGACAGAGGAGGACAATTACAAATGAGATCAGGAGGACAAAGAGGAGGAGGACGAGGACAAGGAGGAACAACACATAGTCAATATGGTCAATGCAAACAACAGCAACTGCAACAACACATCATCACTGACAACACAACATTTAGTAACATAAGTAGCGTGAGTTTATCCACAATAAGCAATCTTCTGAAACGCAATCAGATTCGAATGAAGCAGCACAGAGTCAGGGCCGGATTAAGAGTTTAGAGCTCAGATTTAGAGTTTAGAGTTTAGAGCTCAGATGTCCTGGGCCCCTGGGCAATTGCCCAGTTGCCCTAATGGTTAATCCGGCCCTGCACAGAGTACTATTTGAACGAAATTCTGACTGAGTGAAACAACTTGGTTATGAATACGTAAAAGTAAGCTATATTGTCCTTATTGATTGCTTTATGTGTTTTATATATATATATAACAGCTGTTTTTATGCCTTTACGCTCTGTTCCCCCTGTATTTCTTATACAAGAAAAGTTTCTTATACTTTTTTTGATCCCATATTTTCCTATCATAATAAAAGGCAAAAACTCCTAAATATATTTCTTTAAACTGGTGCCAGGCTCCATCCACACACAAAATAGAATGAGCATTTTTTAAGCCACTACATCAACACATCTCATAATGGGAGTGGAGGGAACGGATTCCGACAGCTAGATTGTTTGTTCTCGAAATCTGTTCCCCACATGTTTCTTACACAATGAGGATCTAATATTTATCAAACTAATGCTGGTTAATCTCCATCCACGCACAGAACAGAATAAGCATCTTTTAAGCCACTTCCTCAACATCTCTGTCATGGGGGTGGGGGAACTGATTTCGACAGCTGGACTGTTTGCTGTTGGATTCCGTTCCCCCATGCTTCTTACACAATGAGGTTCTAATATTTACAAAACTGAGCTTGGCTAGTTGGCACTGGTAGCCTCGTGGGCAGCACACTGTCAATAAGTGTCTTTGTGCCTCGGGCGACCCGAGTTCGAGTCTCGGCTTGTGGACTTTTTTTCCTAAAATCCAGGTGTGTCTGATTATTGTTGTTGGTCAGGCACACCTGGATTAATCAGTTTGTCCAATAATGGCAGACAGGAAACAAAGGAGCTGGCTAAAGTTCAGGAAGCAGTGTAGCTGTGCATAAACTCCAATGGTTCTGCTTTTATAACCTGAATGATTACATTTTACATTTGTCAACATGCAAACAAGGATTTTCCAAGTCTACATCTGGTACAAACTCTTGTTCAACAGTGGACTTTTATTAATCAATTCTTGTGACTCGTTTCCAACATTAAAAATCATGCTTTTTTTACTCCTTAGTAAATGACCTGTAGAAATAAATGAATGTATAATTGCTTTAAATGGGTCATCGGATGCCCATTTTCCACAAGTTGGTATGATTCTTTAGGGTCTTCATGTAAAGTTTGTAACATACTTTGGTTAAAATTACTCAATGGTTGTGTAAAACAACACCCTTTTTTACCTCCTCAAAAACAGCTCTGTTCACAGCATCCCGTTTCAGTGCATGTCTCAGTGTTTCCCAATCCTGCTCCTGAAGGACCCCCAACACTGCACGTTTTCTTTGTCTCCTTAATCAAACACGCCTGATTCAACTCATCAGTCAATAAAGGACAAGTTCGGTATTTTACACTTAAAGCCCTGTTTACAGATCGTGTCTGATGAAATAGAACTGTTAAGATTAAAGTTTGGACACATGCTCCTGTCCCGAGAATTTTAGGTTTATTTCGCTTTTTCCCAAAATAACTTTTTCTGACGTACATCGACTAACTGAACAACACTCCATCACATCCTGCTCCAAAGTGGACAAGGGATAACATTACAGTTTCTTTTTCGAGAACTTCATCTACGACTATGAAATTGAGTGGCTGCTAGCTACCATAGACAGTATATAAGCTACATACATTACACATAACATAAGCTATGTAGGTTAGCTTATGCTAACGTCAGCTCAGATGTTTTTATGGTTATAAGGCGTTTAAAAAAAAAATCACATAACAGCTAAATAGACTTAAAATACTCTGTCATTCATGGTCATACAGACTTAAGAAATAAAAATAAATAATTACAGAAAATAAACTGTTAAATGTCTACTTTTTATGTGTCCACTTACAAGCGAAAAAAAACATTGTGCTTTTGTAAAATAAAGAAAATAAACTTTGCTTTCTGCCTCTCCGTCTCCGTTAACTTTTTTTTGGGAGCACGTCTCTAAACTTAA
Source organism: Phoxinus phoxinus (assembly GCF_949152265.1). NCBI lineage: Eukaryota > Metazoa > Chordata > Actinopteri > Cypriniformes > Leuciscidae > Phoxinus > Phoxinus phoxinus. The sequence goes on along the minus strand of NC_136891.1, from coordinate 11,724,840 downwards.
ACAAAACTCAGCGAATACTCTTCACCCAGGCATGAGCTATATATCTTTATAATCATTTAAGTGTGCACTTTTAAATGATCTAATTCAAAACTAAATCAAATATTCTTCTGTTTATGTAATCTGTATGAAAAGAGAAAGATGTTAAACCCAACTAAAGTAAGATTATTCACCTTTAAATGAGGCTGAGTCAATTCACCCATTTCATTTGTATTCTGACAGGAAGAACGTTAGCCTCTGTCAGTGTCAGCTAGCTAACGTCAGCATACGAGTGTCCCTTTTGCTAGAATGAACAATCCTCCGAGTTTTTATGAACAAGACTCAGTTCAGTCGGAAATCCGTGAAAACTTAAGTAGGGTTGGTGTTGTTTGTTCGATTTACAAAGTGGAACAGAGCAGTGACATCTAGCCTTCGTTTCAGCCATTGTTGAACTGCGCCGGAAGTGGACATGCACAAAGTTGAAAAATCCCGCCCATGAAACCCGAAAGCGTGATAATCCCATATTATGACATCATATTGCTCAGAAAATCCAAACGGCTTAATTATTGAGAGTGTTTAGGCTTTTTGAGGATAAAAAAAAAAAAGAGTGAGTGGATTTTTTTTTTATTGTATGGTGGTTGTGTCCACACACTGCAAAGACACATTTAAATGCAAACACCATATAAAAGTGAATTTTGCATCCGATGACCCCTTTAAGTTCTTATGAACAAGTAATGACAATATGCTAAATGAAGACATTAATGCAATGTTTATCTTAATTTAGTAATCCTTTATCTTAACTTTTAACATTTCTGTGGGGACATGCACAGCCTAGTCCACTCCAGTGGTGATGTCTATATAATTTTGTATCCTAGAAACATGTGTTTATAGTTCTATAGAAATATTACAGATGAGTTTGTACCATCACACACAGGGAGTCCGAGGTTTTCCATCAAATAAAGCTTTTTTATTAACAATTTCTCAACAGTTTGTCAGTGGCAACATGACAAAAAACACAGAAAATGTTTGGACCGGAGGTCATTATGGTCCACTATGCATACAGTTGTGTCTAATTTTTGTTACAGCATTTAATACAATGTGCTACAAATAGCATCTTTACATCATGTCTTCAATAATGCATATATTTTGAGCAGATAGTTCTTACAATAAGTAATGCAGCTTGATAAACAGTGTCCTTTGATATAATGCCTGATAAAAAATATAATCTTTTCCACTAAATGTCTTTTTCCAAACAAAAAATAGATATAATACTTGAGTATATAAATTCAGATGATCATATAACTGCAGAACCTAAGTACATATTCTGTTTCAAACTCACACACGGGCAAACAGACACACTTACTGACAACCTTGTAAGGAAGGAGATAAAAATAACCTCTGAAATTTTAAATGCCTTTACTTTAAAAACATTTTTTTAAAGAATTGTATAATCTACAAAGATAAGACACACTAATATTGACTTAAAATTGAAATTACACCGTTTAGAGAATTTATGGTTTGAGCTGTATTAATATTAGACCTACCCAGTCATTTATACTTGTGGAGTTTGGCACTTAGAAGTCCTGCGATTTGCAAAAAAAAAAAAAAAGACAAAAAACATTATCTGCCATCAATGTTCCCAGATTGATCATCATCCATCCAGCCTTCACCAATGTTAGCTGAAATTAAGAGAAAGGAGAGAGAGCATGGAGTAAAAAAAAAATCCAACAATCAAATATGGCAGATATACAGTATTGCATCCCATTTTCTTTTCAACCACAAGCAACAGTTGGCATCGCCACAACACCATCAGTTTTCAAACCCACCTTGTTGAAAGTAAGCAAGATGTTTTTAATTTAACCAAACGTACACACAAACATGCCCACGCAGATATGTACATCAAACACACTGGCAATATCGAAAAACTTGCCCTAGTTATAGTCCCTCAAAGGGGAACAAAACACACTATTAATACCATACTTAAAAAAAAACAGCTTTTAAGCAATAGCATGAACAACACACAGACACAAATACATGCTAAGGCTTCACTGCGGTTACCCCACAAACTCAACTCCTCAGAAGTCTAATACATCGTCATCATCCATTTCAACATCAAAAGACCAACCCCAGTCCTTCAGGCCCAACTCAAGCAATCTGGAACAAAGAGGAGTCATTCGGCCTAATGTACAAATGTTATTAAAGAAGTCAACATAAAAAAATGATGGCCACCCATGTTTAACTGGAAGTATATCGTTGTTAAGTATTTTAAGTGTTTTCTTTAAAGGAGAACTCCGGTCAATTTTAACATTGAGCTCAATTTTTAGTAAATTTGGAGTGCTGTCAATACAGAGAACAACGACAAAAATCGGTGTTGCCTCCACCGTGTTATCCTCTTTTTAAAATTTACACCCTATTGACTTGAATGGGGCAAGTTTTAAACTTAACCAGTTCTTAGTCTTATCATCCTTGATGTGTCATTACAAGTGCCCAGCCATGTTGAGTGATTCCTTAAGAGTGAACACGAGTGAATCTGACTTCAGTAGATGTGAAAAATATGAATAAAAATTATGTTATTTCACCCAGCGCAAATACCTGTATTTAGTTCCTGTTTTCGGTGGAAGTCCAAAGTAGTCGATTGTCGAGTTCACGCGCATAGGTTTAGTTACTATGATCACGCGCGTGAACTCGACAATCGACTACTTTGGACTTCCACCGAAAACAGGAACTAAATACAGGTATGTGCGCTGGCTGATATAACATCATTTTTATTCATATTTTTCACATCTACTGAAGTCAGATTCACTCGTGTTCACTCTGAAGGAATCACTCAACATGGCTGGGCACTTGTATGACACATCAAATATGTTAAGAGGATAAAAGCAGGTTTAAAACTTGCCCCATTCAAGTCAATAGGGTGCAAATTTTAAAAATAGGATAACACAGTGTAGGCAACACCGATTTTTGTCGTTGTTCTCTGTATTGACAGCACTCCAAATTTACTAAAAATTGAGCTCAATGTTAAAATTGACCGGAGTTCTCCTTTAAGCTCTAAAAAGACATAGGAGTGACAGATGCTGCCCTTCATATACAGATTATTGCATATGATATTAGTTTATTTATTATTGGAAAAGTAATAGGATATTGGGTTGAAAATGTCACAGTTCAGTTAGAATTAGATTCCAATATTATTGAATTAAAAGAGAGATTGCATCGTTAGTAGATGTTTTTTTTAATGTGTTGACACTCAAGCAAAGAGGATTTCTGTTTCAGACACATAGAGAAGAGTACAGACAGCCACACATCTGAAGGCAAGGTTTTAGAGCTGCACAGGCAAGCAGAAAACCTGGTCGATATGCAGTGTACTTACTGTCCACACATATGCACAAGTGGGGAAGGTGAAATGTCAAATGTGAACAGGTCAGTGAAGAATGATACGGAGCATGGGGCCAGGGCTATAAAAGTTTAGCAGTATAATGTAAGCAATTGAGAACCTGCACAACTTCATGGCCAAGTCTAAACCAGGTCAACATATGACAGCACTAAAAACAGCAGAATCTACATTTACCTTGATTAAAGCAGTAGTTCACCCAAAAATGAAAATGCTGCCATTATTTACTCACTCTCTTTTTATTCCAACCTGGTATGTTATTTTGTCCCCATTGTAACAAATAGATTTTCTTTAAAGAATTTTACGCTGCTTTGTTTCAAAGTGACCACAACTGCCAAGCTCTAAAGGCCTGTTCACACCAAGAACAAGACTATAAAGATAACAATATTAAATGAGTGATTGTTTTTCTGTGCCATTATCGTTATAGTTGTATATGGACTCTGCTATTCATTTTCTTTTACAACTATTTTTAGAACTACATATTTATCGTTATCATTATAGTTATCGTCCTTAGACGATAGATAGATTACAGCAAGTATTCTATTCATTCAGTTCATTTTTGGGTGAACTTTTTCACTAATTTAGCCGATTCTGATATATAAAGCAAAAATAAGGAAATAAACAAATATAAGTGATTAATAATAAGAAGCAACATCATTAGCAATGCTGAAATACACATTTTGAAAAGATGTGCAGAAGAGTTCAAGCTAATACAGAAGTGTAAGTAGGAAACAGTAACGCAGATTTTAAAGATTATAGAAAAAGCCTTTGTATAAATGGTTATGTATACATGGTTATGAATTATGCATTCAGATGGTCAAGGAAGAGCTGTGTCATCAAACACTGATAAAAGATCAGCCTCTTCGGACAAAATTGTTCTTTAACAAATGGCATGGATTTGGCCCCTACATTATATCATATTAACAGAACTGTATCATATGTTACATGATAGTGTACCTCCATGTAAGAGAACTCTGCCTCAAGATCCTTTTAATGAACCTGTTGATCTGTCAAGTGGTTCTCACCTGGGTTTGGTTGAGGGCTGCTGTCTGGTGGAATGCACTTTGACGGCTCCTCTGTGTGAAAGCCTGGGAGATGAATGGGAGGACAGGTGAGGAGAAGGCACAGGGGACAGGCCAGTTGGTGATGCCTCAGAGGTGGGAGAGGCTATAGCTATGCTTGAGGAGTGGGCTAGAGGTTTACGCGGGACCCGCTTGAGTAATCGTTTGACCCATTTCTGCTGCTCTTCTGTGGAGTTGGCCAGCAGTAGCAGCTCTTTCGCAGTGGACATATCATAGTTCACTGGAAAGAAAAAAAGGCCAAACAAAACAGATTAGTTTCAACCCAAAGTACACAATGGGGATGTACAAAAGTCCATGTTTAAATAAATAAACAAACTTTCTGCTAAATTATTAAGCTCAATTGTTTTTCAACATTGACAATAATGAGAAATGTTTCTTAAGACACGAACACTGTGACACTGAAGACTGGAGTAATGATGCTGACATTTTTTAACAATTACCGGTACAACAAAAGTACAGTTTTTACTGTATTTTTGATCAAATAAATGCAGCCTTGGTGAGCATAATAGACTTCTAAATCTTACTTTTGAATGATAGAGTAAATAAATAAATACATTCAGAATAAAAAATAAGAATAAAATATTGAATAAATAGTATAAAAAATATTTTATAGCCATAATCTTTTTCTATAATGCAGTTATAATATATTATACTGTGTGTGTATATATATATATAGTATAACATAAAACATGACAAATATAACATGAACAAAATTATATATATGAATTATAATTATTATATAGCAGAGCAAATTATTAAATATTCGAATGTGTTTAAAAAGCTACAGTAATATACATTAGAATTTGCAGTGCTTTGTGAGTGTGACCTCCTGACCTCTGCAAGGAGCAAGGACCTCTTCCATGTGATCGATGTGGTCTTTATGGCATTTAACTCGGCAGCGTCTGCACTCCAGGGCTGGTGGGGGTTTGAAGACGTGCCACAGAGGCTTTGGACATGCTTCACAGCTAGAGGGGAAGTGGTAAAGCGTGAGCACGAACTCGTGACCTTTGTGTGGGATATAGGACGACCTTTCAGCTGCTAATAAGGGTTCCACAGCAAGCTCCTCTTTCTTGCTCTCCCCCTCATTAGCATATAATATCTGCAGAAAGAGCGGAAAGATGAAAACTGAGGTTTAACAAGGATCATATCAAAGCATGCTAAAACATTTCTTGTAGGACAAATTAATCAGGTTACCTGGAAGATGCGTGGGATTTCTCTGGGATCTGCGCGGTACACGTCTGTCTGAGTGACAGGTCTAACATGGAAGAGTTTGCTGAGAGGGGAAAAGGAGACATTCAAAATAAAGGCCTATAGTGTGCAAGAGAGCAGTAAATGTGTGTACTCAAAAATATTTAGGCCTAAATTTAATATGAATGTAATTGAATCACGTATAAAATTTCCATCCATTTGGATTACACAGTTTTAACATAAACTAATAGAGCGGTACAGGGATGACGTATTTTTGTAGGCCAAAACCTGGAAACTTCGTCCTGAAGTCAATAGGACTTTGAATGGGTTTTTGGTTAAATGCTTTAAGTAAGGACTGAGGAGAACACAAGCTCAAGCTATTTTCACTTTTTATTCTACAATATGACACTGTACATCAGTAATACCCTCTTGTGATTTTTTAAAAGCCTTTACTTGTCTTGTAAAAGGCAGTTGCTAACAAGTGGCTGAATGGGACAACAGAGATTGTCGGGGATGTTGAACATCATCACACCAAACAGGTAAACTCATCTACGCACTAATCCGATCTTGCAAACTATCATAACTCGAACTTTCAGGGAAAAGTGTATATTTATGCTTCAAAAATTCATTCAAAATGTGTGTTTATTTGACAATCACGATGAACAAAACGTGCATATTCAGTCATATATTATGAAACAGACAAGATTTCTATAATATTACTAATAAACTGAACTTGATTTAAATACACAATAACCAAGTTTATATATTTATCATTAAATCAATTAAATTACTTTCAATCTCATAATTTTTTACGAACTGAATATTGCTTGTTCCACAGCTAGCGATATTTTAACCATGTTCATACTTTTTAACTCAATACATTTCATTGTTTTGAACAGTTTTATGCTGATTCGTTTGAACAAATGCAGTTTGGAAATATGATTTAAATATCAATATATCATATTGATGATATATCAATATATTTAAATCATCAAATAGATGCAAATTGTTAATAAACCAAATATGCCTTTTTTGAGTGCAGATGTCTTGCTCGTTTCATTGATAAATATGCATCACATTAAGTTTATCAGTTTATGTGTAAACTGTGTAATGCAAATGAATGGACATTTTATATGCAGTTTAAATACATAAATCGTAAATGTAGGCCAATATATTTTTTGATTGCGAGTAGCATTTTCCAAACTCACTCTATGTCCAGAATCATGAAGGGGCTGGCCTGATCTCTCTCTTGCTCGGAGTCATAAAACAGGATCTTCTTGCTGCTGACCACCACATACTGCAATTTACACAGATATACATGCAAAGATGATCAGACAGGGTTTGTTGATGTGATGTGAGTGTGTGTGTGTGTTTAAACCTTTACCTTCTTTTCCCATCCAAACCGTTTGGTGTTTTTGGTAGGCGTTGAGAGCCATCCCTCAAGACTAGAATCTGTGGTTAAAAAAACAACAACAGAAGAGTATTTTATACATTACAGAGCCACACAGGTTTGAATATGATAAGCAGAGCAAATTTTTCTTTAAGCTATTTTAGAGCCTTCAGAAACATCTTTCCCAGGTGCAGAATGCAACATGCACTAGAATACAAGTCTCTTGGAATAAAAAGGTTTTGCTTTCCGGGGTGTTAAAAGTGCAGTAAGTGATTTCTGAGAAATGCTGTTGAAAGTGGATCAGACAGAGCACCACAACACACTTATGATGGGGGAGGAGAGAGAGTGAGCAAGAGGGAGATTCGAAGAAAGACAAAAAAAAAGGAGATGGCTGAGAGACATTACCAAAGAGAAAAGGTCAGAGGAATATTACTGGGCTATGATCAGGCATTAATATTAGAAAAGCTTTCCAATGCTGGAGAGACCTAAGCGGGAAGACCTGAAAACGGACGCAGAGATTGCGTTGTTTCTGCTCCATACCTGAGTAACATTGGTTGTACTGTGTTTCACAGAATCAAGATATGTTGCTGTGATGTTAGCTGTAGTAACAGGTCAGTTTTGAGTCTCATTGTCTGGAGCTGGTGTTGACTAACAACAAACTCTTTTTGTTTATACTCTTGTGTACCGTATGTTACATTTTAGTTCTTTCTTTGTAGTTCGTTAGTTATCTCCACTTTATTTTTCGCGAATAAATAAAATAAATTTTATTGATTTGCTTCACTTCAGCTATGATAGAGACATCCGCTCTTGCATTGCGTGTTCATGCATTTTGGGAGTGGAGCAATGAAGGAAGCAGTGTATTTGTTTGGGTTGATTTCAGATATCAACAGTGTTTCTCAGAAATCGCTGACTGCACCTTTAATGGACTGTTATAAAACACACAAGGTGAGTAGTGTGAATATGTGCAAAATAATGTCATAACTAATGAGCATCACACCATGTTGGAAAGTGTGGCTGTGGTTTAAAACATAGTGCAGTGGTTCCCAACCTTTGTCTTAAGCCGCGTTTCCACCGCAGGAACTTTCCCTAGAAACTAGGTACTTTGGGGGTGGTACTCGGTGTGTTTCGACCGCAGGAACCAGGGTCTAAATTAAGTTCCGGGTAAAAAATTGTAAAAAGATGTAGTACTTTTTCAAAGTCCAGGAATATTCAGGGGTGGGACTTGGGCACTGAACATGCTGATTGGTGGAGTTCATGCCGAATTTTGATTGGTTGACTCCACGCAGCATTTAATTTCAACCACTATTTAAAAAATATATATTTTGAGGTGCGTGCAGTCCTACGTCACCGGACTAATCTGCCTAATCTTCACGGTACTTTAGACCACGGTGGGAATGCAGAAAGCAACAGGTCTGGGGGGAAAAAAGTTCCTGGGACAAATTGTTCCGGGTAATTTCGGTGGAAATGCGGCTTTACATACTCCAACAGCCCCATTAGGGCTTCATCATCATCAAAACAGAACTGTTGTAGACAGGATATATTCTGCTATGAGCGTCATCTACACAATTATCTCAACTTAATATCTAAACAATTTTTGATAACACTACAGTATATAACAGTGTTCTTGTTACATATGTTACATGTACTTACTGTAGAAATAACAGTAAATTATGCTAACGCTAAACTAAACACTTTTGCTAACCTTAACCTTATAGTAAAGACCTATTATGCCCTTTTTCAAAGACTTAAATTTGTTTTGTGGAGTCTACTAGAATAAGTAATAAAACACATTATTTTTCACACATTTTACAATCAAGCTCTTTTAAATTGCAGCCTGTCAGTAACGCTCTATTTAGTTCCAGTCTCTATGAAGCCCCTTCTTCCGAAAAGCACAAAGTGCTCTAATTGGTCGGCTGGACCAGTGTGTTGTGACTGCCCTTACATAACAGCAAGTTTCAACACACTAACGTGTCAACCAGGCCTTGCCCCTTTTATTTTCTATGCCTTGGTTGGGAATTATTCAAATATTGTGACATGTTCGTTCCCAGAAGAAAACTCAAGACTACAATTGAGGGGTTTAAGGGAGTTCAGGAACACTGCTTTCTGATATAGAGAATAACTCCCTTTGGAGTAACTTTGTGCTTTGTAACTTTGCAGACCTTTTTCGTGTTTAAACGGCAACATTACACACTGAAGAAAGTCAAAAATGCAAAAAAGCATAATAGGTCCTCTTTAAATATCTTAGCATGTTATGCCATTAAATACATAAATTAACCAATAAATAAATAGTTGTTTTTTTGACAAACCTAGTTGTTTTTTGACAAACCTAATAATTTTTAAGTCATTTTATATAGGTTGAACAAAGCAATTATAGGTTATAGGTTAAATAAAGCAAAAGAGAAATATTTCCAAGTACTTCTAGAAACCTGCTTCATCATAGGCTCATTTGAACATTCACTATGCCCAAAAATGCTGTCTAGGCGTTTATTATTCAAACTCCACACTGCATAAAAGTGAACGAGAGCAAGGGGCAGTATGCGTGCTAATTAGTGTCCATGCAGGGTCACCTGCAGTCTCTTGCTCAATAGGCTTCTCATATGTCAGGGCAGGCCTTTGCCTCCACTCGTCTTCCTCATCCTCCTCTTCCTCTGAGTCGGAGGGGAAGCAAGAAGAGGTCCGGCATGGCCGGGTATCAATACACACTGACTTGGAGCTCCGTTGATACGTGAAGGACATAGACTCCGAGGTGTGTGAGTGTGTGATGCGCACTACACCGGCACCACGGTGAGTGGGAAGGAATGGAAGAAGAATGAGGTAAAGAAGCAAAAGGATGCATACATTTAGAAGTGAAACAGAGTGAAAAGGAAAACAGGAAAAAGAAGAAAACCAAGTAGGAGTTATGTGTATTGATTATGTTATGTGTTCTAGGTTCAGTGGATATTTGTGGATGTATAAATAGATAAATAAAATGAATGACAATTTTTTTGTGATTGAGTCGCCAAGTGTTGTATAGTTTGTTTAGAATTATATAGTTAATTAATTAAATCAAGCGTAGCGTCAGTTCTGGCAGGTCATCAAGCTCGCATCAGCTGACTCTCAGCTGATCCACGTCTACCTATGGGAATATGACACTTATCACTGCATCTATATACACTTCCATACTTTCAGTATTATCAACAGCTATCGTGTTTCTCAAGAGCTAATTCCATCCATCCCCAGCTCCTCTCGTCCAGTCACGATTTGGCATTCTGATTCCTCTCTAAATCAGACTAAATTCTCGAATTATGTTGTACATTAAAATATTGAATTAATTATATATCTGCATAATACGTTCATGTTGATTCTGTTCTGTTTACCCTAAGGGGGGTTATTGCTAGGCTGCACGGATGAGCAGGGAGTTCTTGCCCTTAACAGAACCCTACCGAAATGAAAGGATGAATAAATAAATGACAATTGATTTGCCGGGTGTTTTTAAGTTTGTTTGGAAGTTACGGTGGGTGCTTTTTAAAAAAACAGTTAAGTTTTGAGTCATTATATACTATAATTGAAGACTTAAGATGCAAAAGCCTCTAAGTACCATCTGAAATTTCTTCTAGAATGATCATTTTTATCAAGCTTGTATGTTCATGTTCAGTTATTTCACTTTAATGGCAATGAAAATTACCTATTAATTGTCATTAAAGTCAAACTACTGAACCTAAATATATGAGCTTGATAAAAATTCTAATTTTAGAAGAAAATGTCAGATGGCACTTAAAGGATTTAGCATCTGAAGTCTTCTATTATACATTTATATTGTCTGGTTTGTAAAAACAGAATATATTTTATGGTTCTAAATGGATTACATGGTGACAAAAATTACTATTCAGGGCTTTACTAAAAGCATTTGGGGCTTAAGCTCACCAATTATGGCACATGAATGATAATAAACGCATTAGGCAGACCTGTGCTTGATGGGACGTAACCTGGATAGTTACCTGGATAAGCATCTTCACCCTCCATGTCGTTTCCCGTACTACTGATGCTGGTGGTGTCCAAAGAATGGATGCTCAGCGAAGTGATCTGGCAGCGCAGACGCTCAATATCACTGTCTTTACTGTCCAGGGACATCTGCATCTCCAGTCGGGCCTGAGACTCCTCTGCTATCATCTGCAAACAAAACAATACTTCTTCTGTGCTTTGTTTATTTAAGTATTGTACGTAGACCACTGAATAGGTTTTCTAGTGGTTACGTTTCTTTTGTATTTATATTTAATGTCACTTACAGCCTGCATATCATTCATTTCTTTCTGGTATTTGAAGATGGTGGTGTTGAGTTTTTCTTTCTCGGTGCGGAGCTGCAGCTGAAGCTGTCTGTTCTCCTTCTCCTTCCTGCGGATGTCACTGTTGTTACCTTGCTGTGGCCTGACATCAGTTTTCTTCATAACCTCTGCCAGCTTGTTTATAGCCTACAATACAGACGATATAGTTTACAGCCTACAATATAGTTAGATGCTATAATTTACCTGACACATGCTAGGAACACCTATTTTAAACTGAAAATAATGGAGTAGCATGTATGGTTACAAACCCTTGATTAAAATTCAATAAACTTTAAGTTAGATGTTTCTCCAAAACACACCTGAATCTTGAGGGTTTTCTCAGACTGTATCTGCTTCTCTAGGGACAGTGTGAAAGATTTCATCTGTTTCTCTTCATCCTTGACCATTTCCAGCTCTGTGTATAGACATTTATAAATGTTAAAGCACATATATTAACATTATGGACATTACAACATAAATCCAGTCATATGTTATATTAACTTCAGCAACATACTCACTTTGCTGTAGGTGTTTGAGCTTATTGTTGAGCTCCTCTTTCTCACTAGCCAGGTTGGCCACATCCGCAGTGAGTGTGCGGTTTGATTCCTCCAGCTTATATTATGTAGAAGATTCAATTAAAATGAATTGATGTTTATGTTGTATGGACCCACGCACTCATTCACACACATTAACACACACATATATCCATTCTTATACTCTCTTGTATTCTCACCGAGCTGATGGTATTGTCCTTTTCGCAGAGTTCCTGCCGATGTCTGGCAATCATATCTTTGATCTCCAGCTCCTTCATGATCTTTTCTGTCTGCAGGTCTGAGTACTGCTCCTCAGCGATGGAGCGCGCCAAATGTTCAGAATCTGCCTTCGTAAGGCTCACCTCTAGCTGAGTTGCTAGCGAGTCCCTATATAAACACACACAAAACAGTTTGTATTGAACGAGAGTTCAGCATATTGTATAAATTGTTATCTGTTGATTCATTCTTAACTAATTGCATCCATGTACCTTACTTTTCATCTAACCTTGCTCTAATTGATATGGTTTCACCTTTTTTTTTAAAGGATAAGCCCTTTGATGTTCCAACGTCCTTTTTTAATAGCAAATACACACACACACCTCTCATCCAGCAGATCCGCTAGTCTCTGCTGAGCGTCATTGTAGAGTTTAGCCTTTTCATCATTCTCCTCTTTCAGCTCTCGAATCTGAGTTTTATACAGTTTCTGGAAACAATGAAAAATGTTGCATTTAAAAACAAATATGAGCACACCAAATCCAAATACATCCCTCCACATATTCACTGGCAAAACATGATAAAGCTGGCAGACATACTGTGAAGTACTGCTCTGTCTCCAACTGGTCCTTCAGCTCTTTCAACTGTATGTCCGCTTCTTCTCTCTCCCTGGTTGGACACAGAGAAAAGAGGTTTTACAGGTGAAACTCGAAAAAATTTAATATCGTGCAAAAGTTCATTTATTTGAACATTTATTTCAAAGCTTATGAAAACCCCAAATTCAAAATTAGAATATTGTGGAAAGGTTTTCATAGCTGGAAGCCATAATCATCAAAATTATAACAAATAAAGGCTTGAAATATCTCACTTTGCATGTAATGAGTCTATATCATATATTAGTTTCACCTTTTAAGTTGATTTACTGAAATAAATTAACTTTTGCACGATATTTAAAAAAATTCGAGTTTCACCTGTATAGCATGCTGATCCTCAGTGAATAATATGTGTGTGTACTATGAATTATGAGAGCTTATAAGTGTATTGCTTTGTAAGTTCAGCAAACAGGCTAAAGGCCTGTTCAGACAAAGAACGATAACTATAATGATAAATATAACTATACATTTATAATAATCATTCTAATTCTATGAGAATAGGGACATCCACACAACAACTATAATGATAACACAGAGAAACAATATAATTGGAATCACTTTCAGAACGATTCTGTTTCCAGCTGATGAATGATAAAAACACTGAAAGCCAATTAGAAATCACCCGACCCGAAGAACTTGAGCAGCAGCCATGACAGAAGTGCAAAAAATACAATAAAACGAATGTTATCATACAGTGTAGATGCTAATATATTTGTTGTTATAGGTGTGAATGTGCATTAACACGCAACTCTATTGGAATTGCCTTGATGGAGTGTTCCACTATGTTAATTTAATATCAGAATTTTGCTGTACATTTTTAGATTAGATAGATAGATAGATAGATAGATAGATAGATAGATAGATAGATAGATAGATAGATAGATAGATAGATAGATAGATAGATAGATAGATAGATAGATAGATAGATAGATAGATAGATAGATAGATAGATAGATAGATAGATAGATAGATAGATAGATAGATAGATAGATCTCACTAAATACTAGTATCAGCATTGAAAAGCTGTGGATCACCAAGTCACTCACCTGCACACTTCCTGATTTAGTTTTTCCAGGCCGAGTTTGAGCTCCAGCAGTTGATTGAGTTCTTGTTTGAGCTGTTTCTCCGAGGAGCGTAGGGTGCTGATCTCCTCCCTCTGCACTTTGAGATCATTCTGACACAGAGTCTTCCTCTGAGTCTCCTGATGCACACGCACACTTAGCACCTCCACCTGACACACACACACACACACACACACACACACACACACACACACACACACACACACACTGGATTCAATCAAATACCTTGGACTTCAAATGAACTATGTGATGCATAAATGTAATTTTTAATTGTGTTTAATACTTTAAAATATATATTTTATTTTTAATTTAAAATTATGTAAAATAGTGCTGAAAATATGGACAGAAGACACTGCTTTAACATCCCAGAGCAGTAAGTTTGATATAATTAAAATCATCAGGCAGACAGACAGGTATACCTCCTCAGTGAGTTTTTCTTTGAGTGAGCGGAGCTCCTGAAGCTCGTGTTTGGCTTGTTTGTAATCACAGTCTAGTCCTGAGTTTTCCTTCTCCAGCTGCATCAGTCTGTTTTCCAACTGTTGCTTCGCAGATCGTTCTTCCAGCAGCTTATGTTCCATAACTGTCACAAAAACACACACAACGTCACCAAACTCCTTGTAAAGATTTGCAGAACAGAATGCAGAAAGGATATTTTCGGTTTTATACAGAGAAATTTTCTAATGTCCAAGTCAAGCCTTATTTTGTATTTTGTTGCGAGTCCAAATTATGTCTCAAATACCCTTACGGAAGTAGTACTAAGGTAACCAGAATTTGTTTTCCCTCAATCTAAACTGTGCTCCCCTAAACAACATTTTTGTAGTGAAAATCTGAACAGATATACACATTTTAAGAGTTTTTAAATTGGAGGCTACTGTCTAATTTTACCTTTCAGGGTCTCAGACTTGGCCTCCTCGATGGATTGGTTGACTTTGTTGTTGTCGGCCAATCTGGCTTTAGTGGCTTTATGCTCCGCCTCCTCCTGCTCCAGACTCTGTTGAACTGCTTTGAGTTTAAAGGAGTGATCGATCTCTTGCTTGTTCTTCTCCTGTGGGTGAAGGGACAACATTTATGGGGTTTCACAAAAATACACATAACCACACAAACATCATGTGCAGAAAATGTAAATCATTCAATCGCTTGCTAAAACACACAAGCACCTTTTCCAGGTCAGTAAGATCCTCCTGTAACTGTCTTTTCTCTACTTCAGCCTTTGATAGAGAACTCTTTATGTGTTTTAACTCGTCCTCTAGTCCGGAGACATGACCTGAGAATAAAAGAAAGATAGAAATGCATATAAAAAAACAGAAGACCAAAGTTAGTCAAAGGTCAAGAATTCAGGTTAACATTAATGTTAAACCTGAAACCATAAAACCGTAAATGGGCGGTTTCTTCAACTATGGACACTTAGAAAATAGGCCTTAAAAAATAAAATATTTTACTACACACTTTACACTGTGACTAGTTTATTACTTTATTAAACTAAAAATGTCCATCTCAGTTGTTGTTTTTTGCGGAAATGATGGTGATGGGAATGATATTTAAACATTATCAGAATAAAAATGGATAAAATTAATTAAATATTTTGACAATAATAAAAAATAAAATAAAAATTAAATTCATACTTAAATGAATAAAGGAGTCTGATCAATATGTCTGATCAAACTTAGAAGTGATTTTGCATTGTTTTCTTCACATATCAAACATCATATTTTACATCAAACATAATCCTAAACTATTTTTTTTTTATAAAACTTGTGGCAAAATCATTGGCCATGGTGGAAAATACTGAGGGACAGTCAGAATTTGAGCAAAATTAAAAACAGGGATGAATTATTTTCACACAATACATGTTGTGTGGTTCATTATTTGTTTATTTCACAATTTGTTTAGATAGATATGTGATTACAGTGTATTTTTATAATGAATTTTCATATTTTAAGATTAAAGTCTTGGTCTGGGGTAAAAATCAAAGAAATCTAAACGTAAAAGGCATTTGAAAAGTAGCACAAATGAATAAGGGCATGGTGAAAAGTTTTAAAGTGACCTTCCTTAATTGGAATCTGTTTATTTAAACCACGTAACGATCAACCAGGACATTAAAGTGCCTGCAGAAACAAATCCTTTAAATGTAATAGACAGAATTTAAAATATGACAGAAAATAAGAGATATTTCTTGTTTGCCCATTTTCCATCTAGTGACATAATATCAGCTAGCTGCCTCTGACCTTAAAATAACGCACTACTAATGTTTACATTCGCTGTGAGTAGCGCCACCCCAACACAACAACACTGCCCAGCAGACAAGAGCCCAGTGTGTCTTTCAGCAAGAGCTGACCACTACACGCTCAAACATAAAATCAGCTTTCACTCGCTCACATAGACCGGCAAACAAGTGTGATCCCTAGAATGTAACGCAATCTCCTTCTAGGAAGCTCGGTAGATGTTGATTCACAGCTACTTCTGTCTAACGAACAAAAACTGGCACAGACACACATGCACCCACCCTGTAGTTCATTGATGGTCTCTGAGCCAAGGCTTCTCTCTTGCTTCTCCTCCTGCAGTGAGGTTTGCAGACTCAGTTTCTCCTGTTCCAGGGCCAGCCTGCCGCTCTCCAGCTGGGCCAGACGCTCCTGGAGCTCCTTGAGAGAGACCTCCAGCTGCTGGGACTGTTTCAACACCTCGCCCTGGGCCTTCTTTAGCCTCTCAGACTCCTCCACCTCAGCCTGAAGCTTAGCATTCACCTCCTCCAACTAAGGACAAATTCATTTACTATCAGAATCCCTTTTATTCCATAATACTGAACATCTATATATCCTTAAAACAAAATCTAATTTACACTACTGTTCAAACGTTTAGGGGATTTTGAAAGAAATCTCATGCTCAACAAGGCTGAATTTTATTTCATCAATTAAAAACAGTAATATTGTGAAATATTATAATTTAAAGAGATAATATCTATATTTTATATATTTTTATATTTTATAGGTAATTTATTCCGGCGATGGCAAAGCTGAATTTTCAGCAATCTTCAGTGTCACATGGTCCTTCAGAAATCATTATAATATGCTAATCATGTGCTCAAAAAACAGTTCTGCTTAATATTTTTGTGGAAACTGTGATTTAAAAAAAATGTTACCAGGATTCTTTGATGCAAGTTCAAAAGAACAACATTAATCCAACATAGATTTTTTTTTTTTACATTATAAGTGTCTTTACTATCTTTTTAACATTATAAATGTCTTTACTATCACTTTTGCTATAATATCTTACTGACCCCAAACTTTTGTTTATAAGAAGCTAAAGTTTAGCTGCTAAACTGATATTAGGGCTTCTGAAATGTATATAAGAATATAAGCACATTTGAATATAACAGTATTTCCTTTAGAAATTGTCTTTACTTATTTTAAGAACAAAGCTCAAACATTTATTATTTATTTATTATACTTCTTTCTTTTTTTTTACTTTAAATATTTTAGCTGGGATAGGAGAAATTATTTTAACATTGGCAAATTACGTTTCAAGCACAAACCTTTATTTTTCTTATAGGCATTTTTTGCTGTTTTCTTAATGTTTAAAACTTTTTCAAATGTCCTTGCCTCTGGCTATTTGTTAAATAGCAGTTATTGTTCTGAGGTTAAAGTTTTCCTGAGGGACCAACCTGTCTCTCCAGGTGAATGTTCTTCTCAGTGGAGAGATGAGAGTTCTGGTTCTTCTTCTTCAGTTCGGCTAGCTGATCTCTCAGGCTGCCCACTGCAGGAGAGAGAAATGGCAAATATGTTAGCATCATAACATCAGCAAAGCAGGAGAATTTCAGAGGTTAGTACTGAGCAAATCGTGTAGAAACTTTGGACCAGTGCTTAAGTGAATCAAGAATGAGTGTCAATATTAAACATGCAAAAGCAGCAGAGAAGCTGAACCAGCATATTCAGTAATGTTGTAGGTTAAGATGGTTAAAGATGCACCAGTTAAAAAGTATGTATGGTCATGATTTTTTTGTGTAGATTGATCCAGTATTAATGCATCGGTGAATAGATTTTTTCCCACTCCTAGTAAATACTCAGTGTAGTCACTGTTCAAATGAATCAGCATTCATTGTCAATGTTGAGGGTCAATGGAGTGGTTGTCTGCTGTTCTCACCCTCATTCTCAAGAAGACGCTTTCTGTCTGTCTCTTGGCCGGCCTTTCTTATGCTTTCAGAACGCTGGTGCTTCAGTAAAGCTTTGTCTCTCTCCAGTGCCCTCAGAGAGTCTTCTACCAATTGTCTCTCATTCACCTACAACAAGAAACAAACAGTTAGAGGAACTTGTAGAAAGTTGCACTTTGTTTCTGAATGGTTTCGAATCAAGTGCCTTTGTTGGGTGAATGCAATTTAAAGATGTGTCTTACTTCTTCTTCAAGCTCTTTGGACAACTTCTCCAGCCGCTGATTTGCCGTCCTGTTGAGATACAACATAGTTTACATCAGTTGTAAGTGAAGATCGAGAATGTTTTGATTTTGACACATGTGACGCAAATAACAGAAATCTGGATCTCTGAGGAATTTAAACATTCATTATTCACTATACAACAATTACAACATATACGTGTGTGTGTGCGTGTGTGTGTGTGTGTGTGAGAGAGAGAGAGAGAGAGAGAGAGAGAGAGAGAGAGAGAGAGAGAGAGAGAAATCCCACTTAAATTGTTATGCTGATAATATAATATAAATAATAAAGTTATTTTTAAAGTATTACATTTTTTTTAAAATGCAAAAATTATGTATTTCAACATTTTACATTTCCACATTATGTTTACGAGTATTTGTACCGGAATTTATTTTCCAGTTCCTCCTTTGCTTGCATCTCATGTTTGACTTTTTCCTCCAACTTTTTCACGCTCTTCTGCAGGTCACTGGACTAGGGACATGCAAAAAAACACATTTGAAGAATCAACAAACAACTGATGCAAAGTTGTTGTTTTCAATTCTATTAAAAGCAGCACTTATCTAAAGAATGTGGAGAAACACTCCAATTATGTTGAGTAAACGGCACCAAACTAAATGGTTGTGGTAAATTCTGCTGCAGAATAAGTCACATGAGCTATTTTAGTAATCTAAGTGCTAATTTTGTGCCACACAGCTCTATCAGTAAGGCTCAAGTACCCCTTCATCGACATAAAACAAAAAGATTATAGTAGCTATCATTTAACAGAAATCATTAATAGCATTTAAAAGAAAAATGAAAAACAAATATATGCACCTCTGCATGGTTTAAACCATGATCCTCAATGAGACTATTAGCACTTGAGTCCTCATCTGAACACTTATTTTTTGGGGTTAACAACCTGAAAGAGAGAGTGAGAGAGAGAGTTAGTGTTATGGAAAATGTTCCACTCCGCGTCATCATTGTTTACTCAGCAGCAACACACTTTAAGGTTTCATAAATCAATTCAAGATGAAAAAGACTAAGTCAGAAGAATAAAAAGGAGAGAGGAAATGAAAGAAAGAAAATCTTAAAGCAACTTTTCAATCTCCTCAGCTCTGCCAGCGGCCCATGTGGCTTCACTCAGCCACACTGGAGAAACTGAGAGAGCCAGGGAGGAAACAGTGAAAGGATAAGGGAAAAAGGAGGGAATTGTGATGGAACAAACGCAGCACTCATTTATGGCTACCATAACCATGCAAAAATACTGTACATCCTGTCCCTATCAATCCATAACAGGAGCTCTGAGCGAGAACAAGATACCTGTGTAAAAGTCAAACAGTGCTACAGTGTTTAAAATGTGGTATTTAAATTTGATCTGTCACAGATTTCATCATTTTTGTCATTTATTTATCTCTTTTTACAGTATATATTATATATTTTTTTATTCAGATTTCAAATGTAAAACACATTTTCACAGTCCCGGAAACTCTTTAAAAAAAATGATATCCAGGCCTGGCATAATCAGAATTTTTTATGCTGAATATATTACTTTCTAGTTATGCCCAGCTCAAAAATAACTCACAGGCTAGAAACTGTTCTTTGTAAGAGCAAACCTCTAAAATCTTTATCCAGTAATCAGAAATAGCAGGAAAAGTCATGGAAATTAATTGACAAAAAAGAGCGGGAACCCTTTTGGGACTTTTCCACAAGCATTAGTTATTATTTTACATGACTATAGTATGCAACAAACACATTTTTAAAGAATCCATCTTGTCACAAACAAACACAAAATGCACACATTTTCACACTTACTGGTCCTCCCTGAAATAGGTGAAGCCCACAAACGGTAGCTGATTTCCTGCAAAGGCACGGGGAGGGGGGAAGGTCTCGGTTCCTCCAGGATCATCCTTTATATCATCATCAAAGTTACTGGTGTCAATATCGCTCCTCAGCTCCGGCACCACTGGAGCCATGGCTGAGAGACAGAGAGAAACAGGGGGGGGAGGTGGGTTGGAGTGTGTGAGAGAATATTGTAAAAGATTTGAGCAAAAATAGTGTCTCCTGTTTGAGTTTGAGTGTATGTGTGTGTGAGCGAGTGAGTGAGTCTCACGGTGAAAGGCTCAGTGTGTGTAGCACACAAAGCAGACACTGTACTGAAGGGAGGAGTGGCACGTATGATTTGCCAAGCTGGCCGGTGCTTACTCACTACCTACTGTGCATACACACACTCACGCTCACTTACACATCCAAAACACTCCCTGGTTCTGGAGCTAACACACTGAGCACGCTGAGAGAACATGTGTCAAACATCTAATAGAGATGAGGCTGAATGAAAGTGTAATTCCATTGTAATGCAGAGTAGCCTTTCTCATATTTTCTCAATTTACTTTGCTACATCTTTGATAAGTTGTCTAAAGTGTTTGTAAAGAAGAAGATAGAAACGCATGTCAGAATCTGCCTTCTTTAAATGGTCTTGGAGTGAAAATATAATTGGTTTCTTTCCAACAAAACAATTTGTTGTATTTTATTCCAAAAAGCAAGAAAAGTATATGTTGCCATACGGCAATACCGCACAATGCCGATATATGGATGCAGTTGCTCAGATTCCCAGAATTCTCCTTGCATTAATAACAGACTACTGTGTAGGCAGAGAGTAAGCTAGATAGAAAGAAAAAAGTGTGCATTTGGGCATCACAGGAGCAAGGGACAGAGAGAAGAGGGAAAAAACGAGTTTAACTCTGTGGTTTTGAGGCACTTCTCTCATTAGTAGCCGTGTACGGGCCACATGTTGGGTCCCACCCTAACTAAAACCAACCCAATACCTCTTTAACTCCGTCCCGAGCGACATTCCCCGTCCCCCGACAGGAGTAAACGTTACAACATGTAATGCATTACTAAGTAATTAATTACTGTAATTGAATTAGTTTTCCTTTGAATTAGTTTTCTGTAATTTAATTACAGTTACTTCTGATGTAATTAAAAATACTGTATAGACTATAGAACAATTCTATATAAAACAATAGTGGATTTAACATTAAAAAAAATGTACATCTAATGTTAAAATGTATGTTGTTAATGTAGCTTTCACCCTTTAAATACTTTGGTCAGTTCAAGAATAATTAATGCAATGCGGGCTTTAGTAATTAGTAGAGTAATCTAATTACACTGTTGACGAAGTAATTAGCTAGGGCTGTAAACGATTAATCGCGATTAATCGAATCCAAAATAAAAGTTTGTGTTTACATAATATATGTGTGTGTATTGTGTATAATTATTTTGTATATATAAATACACACACATGCATGTAATACATATTTTTGAGAAATATTTGCATTTATATACAGCATATATATTTTTATATGATTAATATTATATATATAAATATAACTATTTTATATATAAATAACACATTTTTCTTAATATATACATGCATGTGTGTGTATTTATATATACAAAATAATTATACACAATACACACACATATATTATGTAAACACAAACTATTATTTTGGATTCGATTAATCGTTTACAACCCAATTAGTTGCTAGTAATTAATTACTTTTTTTCAAATAACTTACTCAGCATTGGTATGCATGACTGAAATTACTTTCCTTTTCGCCAGAAGCATTTGCATGTGTGTGGAGAAAAATTAAAAGGAGGAATTTTAGAAAATTAAAAAAAAACCTCAAAATCAAAAATCACATATCTATGATTTGAACAGATACTGTATGAATGACTCAGTTCAAAACTCCTCACTCACAAATGGAAAAAAAAACAATCCAAGACTTGAGTATATTCTAGATTTGATTTGATTTTTATCAACCAGTCCATGCATAATGTTATAGTAAGTAAATAATACTGACTCAGTCATAAATAGCGATTAGTTGTAATTTGAATGAATAAATGTGACTTTCAAGTTTCAAGCCACACTCACACTCAGAGGCTTACTGTCTCGTATGGTGTCGAAGGTCCACTGATCGTTCTTGAAGAAGGGGTGACATTTTATTTCATCCACTCCAGTCCGTCCAAGCCTCACCTCCCTGAACATATCAAAACACTGGTCAGCAAACCAAACAGAGAATCACAACCACACTCACTAATCCGCTAAGTGATGTGTGTCTGTGTGAGAGACTGGAACATCCAATAGCGACTGGCTGATGGGAAATGGCAGAGCATGGATGAGATGAGGAACGAAAGCGACACAAACTGCAACATCCAAAAATAAGGAACAGTCATTCCCCTCCCTTTCCTTGCATCTGGTTTCAAAGTGGTGCAGCAGTTTGGACTGCCACATGTGGGACATTCCTGCAGCCCAGAATGCAAAGGGAGGGGTGTGTGTTGTGCTGTACATAAACACAAGCAGAAGAAATCATAAAGCCCCGCTCTGGATATTTGATCAGGAATGCTCGTATGTGTGCGCATGTGAGAGGGAGGAGAACGAGAGAGGAAAAATGGAGTTATAGGAAAACAGTTTGAAGTTGTCAGGCTAAAAGAGTGACCAGGTATAAAGATGAAGACATGAAGTTGACGTTTTACTAGTGACTGGCTCTTAAATGCACAAAATGAAAAGGTAGATCGGTATATCATCTTTAAAAAAAGTAAAGACTTGAGTTGATTTTATATATTTTATACTCTACCATTCAAAAGTTTGGTGTTTGTAAGATTATTATATATATATATATATATATATATATGTATATATGTGTGTTCTTATATCTTATGCATTTATTTGATCAAAATTACAGTAAGATTTTTAACGATATTGTGAAATATTATTACAGTTTAAATGAACTGTTCTCTATTTTTTTTTATACATTTTAAAATGTATTTATTCCTGTGATGGCTGAGCTGAGTTCTCAGCATCTTTATTCCAGTCTTCAGTGTCACATGATCATTCAGAAATCATTCTAATATGCTGATTTGCTGCTCAAGAAACATTTCTTATTATTATCAATGTTGTAAACAGTTATGCTGCTTAATATTTTTGTGGAAACTGTGATACGTTTATTCCCTCAGGATTCTTTGATGAATAAATAGTTCAAAATAACCTAATTTATTTGAAATAAAAATCTTTAGCAAAATTATAAATGTCTTTGTTGTCACTTTTAAGGTATCCTTGCCGAGTATTCATTTCTTCAACAACAAGAAAGACGTACCCCACGGTAAGATTTCATATGACAATAAAAATTGTATTTACTTAATTACAAAGCATCATGGTTAAGTCATTATTTTCCATTTTGCGATAAAGTTCAGCCCTATTTTAAATTGAATATAAAGTTATTCTTATTACTGATGTTCACAATGTATTTATCATGATCAAAATCCACTATCAGCCAAGCTCTAGATATGAATTCATATTTTTCCATGCTTATTTTGACATTACAGCTAAGAATAATAAGGGACTAATGTTTAATAAAGGTGACTCCATCCAAACGTATCTCTCACCTGTCAGTCAGAAAGGCACAGATGAGGCCCTTGGCTTCCTTTGACAATTCCATATCATCTGGGAAAGTTAGGCGGTTTTTATGATCCATGATCTTTCCATAGGTTCCCACTAGGGACTCAGCATAAAATGGTGTGTCACCTGCCCAAATCAACCGGAGAATGAATATGTAGGATGGTAAGAGCAGTGAGATGAGATTACAGGAGACAGGAAGATACAGATGAAGTGCTACTCACCCACTAGCAGCTCATAAATGAAAACGCCAACAGACCACCAGTCACACTCGCGGCCATAGTAGCCCGTCCCTCCTTGTGACATCAAAACCTCTGGAGAAATGTAATCAGGAGTCCCGACAGCAGTGTCACAGCGGACCATACCGGTCTAAACACACATACAGATACATATATAATAATTACATTATATAGATTGGTTAAGATAAAGTTTCTGTGTTGTCTGTGCATATTAAGCTGAAATATAAAGTATTTTAACATTTAAAAAATATATACCGGTACATTTCCGCTTTAAAACCACCTTATAAACAGTTCTGGGAAGATTGCTGACAAATTGTATTCTGTTACCAAATACAAATTACAGAATCGATTACATTACACCTTTTAGGTAATGTAATCTGCCTACTTTTGGATTACTTTTGACCAAAGTTGTTTTTCACATCGATTTGAATATGATATAAAAATATAAAAATACAGAAAGAAAGAAAGAAAGAAAGAAAGAAAGAAAGAAAGAAAGAAAGAAAGAAAGAAAGAAAGAAAGAAAGAAAGAAAGAAAGAAAGAAAATATTACTTTTTTTGTAATCAACAACGAGTGGATTAAATATTACACCAGAGATTACCAAACTACTTCTTTTATCATTCAAATAATAATTCAAATGTGTTTTTCGGAAGTCGATTAGATATGCAGTTTGGAAAGTTGAGAAAACACGCCATAGAAGTGAATATTATCTGAAAATCCAGTAGTCAAATGCTGTGGCCTCTCAAATTACCATGTAATTATAGCCATGCAACTAGTGACTGGTATGTGTGTGCAATTCCCTGAAAGTGGAATCTTTCCAAACATATATGCAATAGGTTTTTTAGAGAATCAATAAATTTAAAAGGTTTTGCTATGCTACAAATTTGATATTCGTGAATCATGTAATCAATAAAAAAGTAACTGTAGTCTGATTATTATTATTTTAAAGTGTAATATAATCTAATTACAAGCATTTCATTTTTGGAATTTGATTACAAAATCCAGATCACATATAAATAGTTACTCCCCAGCACTGCTAATCTACTGACAACGTTATCATAATTCAGGCTGCACTCTATGATCCCACCACAAGATGGCAGCACTGACATAATACTAACAGCATGGGGGATTTTTTTCTGCAGAGTAAATGCAAGAACGTTTTAAACAGGTTTCCTGAACAGCTGTCTTAAAAATGGTCAATGCACTACAATCCTGCATACTACACAATTTGAAACGTAGATCCTCTCTCTCTCTCTCTCTCTCCTGCACATTCAATTACATAAACACACATCAGAAACACTTATCACAAGCCAGGACACACCGAGTCCATCTTCATGCATGTTCCAAAGTCAGCGAGTTTAAGGTGTCCGTTACGGTCCAGCAGCATGTTGTCTGGTTTAATGTCTCTGTGGATAAAGCCCAGAGAATGAATAGCGTCTAGTGCCAGCACCACTTCTGCTGTGTAGAACCGAGCCCACTCCTCTGGGATGTCATAGTTACTGGTCAGAGTCACCAGGTC
Source organism: Phoxinus phoxinus (assembly GCF_949152265.1). Classification (NCBI taxonomy): domain Eukaryota; kingdom Metazoa; phylum Chordata; class Actinopteri; order Cypriniformes; family Leuciscidae; genus Phoxinus; species Phoxinus phoxinus. The sequence goes on along the minus strand of NC_136891.1, from coordinate 11,699,425 downwards.
TCCACCGGGCATGAACTCCATCACCAAATAGAGGTACTTCTCATCTTGGAACGCACAGCACAGCTACGTGGACAGAAAGAGTGAGGTGAACAGAGGTGTCATAATACCAATATTTCAAAAGTTGGTACTAATTGTGAAATATATACGACAGCAATGTTAAATAGCAGCTAGCTACTGAACACAGTCTTTTATTTCATACTAATTTTGTTAATAATAATATAATAATAAGTAATCACAATTGGGAATAATATATTTCAATATTAATATTAAATACATTTAAATAAATATTTAAATGTATACATGATTAATAGTTGGGGGCCTTAAGCACATAAATAGGTAATTTCGCACAAATTCATCTAAAAGCGGCAAATTTGGCACTGATGTAGCTCAGGTCATACTGAAATGATTTAGCTAGGGCGCCGGAGCCAGCGACCCTCGGGGCCAAGATGGCGGCCAAATCCAAAATGGCCGCTGCAAAAGGGTTCCGGCTATAACTTTTGAACCACATGAGTTACAAATACAAACATGATATGTTTTTCAGCTTAATTGATCATGGAAAAACATAGGAATGTTAATATTTATGACCCGGTGCATCTGGACCCCTTATTCCTCCAATTCCAATATGGCCGCTGTCCAAAAAAGCAGTTTTGACTGTAGTATGGGGCCTTACACCCCATTGTTCGCGCAAATTCATCTACAAGCACCAAATTTGGCACAGATGTAGCTGAGGGCATACTGAAATTATTTAGCCAGGGCGCCCGAGCCAATGGTCCCTGAGACCAAGATGGCGGTCAAATCCAATATCCCAAAATCCCTGAAAGGGATTCAGCTATAGCTTTTGAGCCAGATGAGATACAAATACAAACTTGATGTCTATTTGACCTTTTTTGACCATTGGAAACCCATATGAATACTTACATTTATTATTGAGTATATCAGACCCCCCAAATTCCCTAAATTCAATATGGCCGCTGTCCAAAAAAGGGTTTTGGCTACAAATTTTGAACCAAATACGCTACAAATGAGGATGTGGTGTCTATTTTATATTTATTGACCACAGGAAGTCCAGTGGCATATTTATATGTATGCTTGTGTAAGTCTTGAACCTTTATTCTTTTCAAGACTGTGGTTGAAAATACTTTTTTTACCACAACTTGGAAAGTTATTCTCAATGTTGATTCATTTCCTTATAAAAGTGAAATGCTTTCAGTGTACCAGGTGAATACATTTAAAAATGTAATCATATAAGAAAGAATAAAACACAATTATTATTGAAAGGCAATATTTATATTATGTCAAATTGTTAAAAGAATAATATAGTAAATTTGTCCAAAACCCTTAAAGGTTTGCTTAGCATAACAAAAAAAACAGCAATAACATAAAAAACAACAACAGTGAATTGTCATGGTCTCTCACATGAATTATCATTATTACTCTCAATCACCAGATCTCTTATCGTCTCCACCATCATTGTTTGTACAAGCACCCTCACATGCACATATAGAAGTGCAACGAACTCTGGCTTTACAGCACTTGCAGTGCCCTCTACATGCTGTCTTGCAGCCACAGTGGAGGAGAATGGTGCAGGCTTCCACATTCTTGAAAATATTAAAGGTTCAAGACTTACACCAGCATAGATATAAATATGCCAATGGACTTCATGTGGTCAATAAATATAAAATAGACACCACATCCTCATTTGTAGCGTATTTGGTTCAAAATTTGTAGCCAAAACTCTTTTTTGGACAGCGGCCATATTGAATTTAGGGAATTTGGGGGGTCTGATATACTCAATCATAAATGTAAGTATTCCTATGGGTTTCGAATGGTCAAAAAAGGTCAAATAGACATCAAGTTTGTATTTGTATCTCATCTGGCTCAAAAGCTATAGCTGAATCCCTTTCAGGCGCAAACAATGGGGTGTAAGGCCCCATACTACAGTCAAAACTGCTTTTTTGGAACACGGCCATATTGGAATTGGAGGAATAAGGGGTCCAGATGCACCGGGTCATAAATATTAACATTCCTACATGTTTCCCATGATCAATTAAGCTGAAAAAGACATCAAGTTTGTTTTTGTAACTCATGTGGTTCAAAAGTTATAGCCGGAACCCTTTTCGGGCAGCGGCCATATTGGATTTGGCCGCCATCTTGGCCCCAAGGGTCTCTGGCTCCGGCGCCCTAGCTAAATAATTTCAGTATGACCTGAGTTACTTCTGTGCCAAATTTGGCGCTTTTAGATTAATTTGCGTGAAAATGTGCTTAAGACCCCCAACTATAAATAAATATTATAAATATAAAATTAAATAAAAAGAGGGACATGTAGTCTTCAAGTATCAATTCTTGATAAACAGTCCATAATAAATAACACATTTTGTTTATTAATATTACCAGCATATCAGCATAACAGCCACTATTCTATAAGGCTTCAAGGTCTAATAAACAGATCTTACATTTATCTTTCTTCGTTTCTTACGTTCTTCTTTGCTATTTATATTAGGACATAACTGACCGTCTTTATAGGACTACAACATAAACAGATGCATCCTGTGACGGGCAAGCATTCAAAAACAGCCACCTGTCAGTCAGATAGCACTTTCCTACATATATATGGGTATACGGGATGGTATATAAAGGAGTGAATCCCACCTGAACTATCCAAGGACTCTTGGAGAACGCCATGATGTCACGCTCCTCCCAGAAGAAGGCGGAGTCAGAGCGCTTGACCATCTCAAACTTGCTGAGCTGCTTCATGGCATACACTTGTTGAGAAGCCTTGTGTCGTACCTACAGGCACATATGTTCATTATCAACATAAACATTTATATAAACCCTTGAAGCAACGTGCATTCTGTAATATGCTGTTTAATACACTGTTAATAACATAATTTCATTACACGTAACTAGTCACTCCTCAACCCTGCATACATGTTGTTCTAAAATATAGATAATGATCAAATTCTTGAAATAAATTACCTCCTCAATGTTGTTTAATTAGTTGTGTTCCAATGTTATTTTCATTTCAAAGTAATCAAATAACACAAAGTGCATAATGCAATCATATCTGACATATACTGTAAAGCTTGTTAAACACTTAACTTAAAATATGTATATGAATTTCTTAGACTTTTTATTGAATTGCAATTCTGCTTCCTTTAATTCAAATTCGAATTGTAAATCTAGATCCTGTTTTTGACATAAATTCAAATTCAATTCAATTCAAATTCAAGAATTGAATTGTAATTCAGGAGTCATTCTCAATTCAATTCTGAATTGTGCACAAGCCTGATACTGAACACTTCATTTTTACGATGCATGCATAAGCAACACATAATGCTCTATCATTGATAAATATTTAAAAAGACTGACTTTCACTGACAAGGGTGAAAACTATCAGCTTCCTAAAATAATAAATTATTTTGTGCCTATGCCAACAAGGACACAAAAGCATGCATGCTCTGTGTTGTTGTAGGCAAGTAGGATCAGGCAGAACATGTGCGTACAAGCCTCACAGGCATTAACACACACACACACACACACACAGACAAAAGGCTATGCCTGAAAACAAAAAGCAGATAACAGGGGCAGACTCTCACATTAACACACACCCACACAACTTTCTGAAACACACTCACTAACCAGCTGCACTGCGCCAAACGCTCCACGACCGATCAGTTTGACTCTTTCGAAATCATCCAGCTTCACTTGTAGTTCCCTAAGGCAGCACACAGCCTTTTCATCTAGAGATATTAGACAACACATATTATATGAATGATGTTTATCATTTAATTATAAAAAAACATTATATCAGGGTAAAAAAAAAATGTAATTCCCCAATTATTGAATAAAAACATTTTAATTTATCAATTAAATTTAAATACAAAATGTATATGATTAAAATAATTATTTCAAAACATTCCTGATAGTTTTATCATATCATAATATCCTTTTTAGCCATTTAAGAAAACAATTTCTCTCAAACTAATTTCCAGGGGTCAAATGATGCCCCTTGATAAACTTATAGTGTCTGATTCTGCTTGACTAGTGAATTGAATAGATTGTTTTTTAAAGGTGCAATGTGTATTATTTCTGAGGATCTATTGACAGAAATGCAATATAAGATCCATAACTATGTTTTCAGTGGTGTATAAAGACCTTACTATATATATATATATATATATATATATATATATATATATATATATATATATATATATATATATATATATATATATATATGCACTGTAATAATTATGCATATTGCTTTCTGAAATAAAGTGAAATAAAGTAACTAAAAAAACAATTAAAGAACTAATTTTATACAATATTTACTTAAAATACCTAAATGCAAATGAAAGGCAACTATTACGTGTTGACAAGATGGTCAGTAGCATTTGGATATGTATTGACATATCCATGTATTGCTATACCAATATATATATATATATATATATATATATATATATATATATATATATATATATATATATATATATATATATATATATATATTTATATATATATTTATATATATATATATATATTTATATATACACAGGCTGATCTATAAAAACAAAATATGGCAGAAAACATAATAAGCAATAAGTTAATTTTAATTTCTTTATATAAAACATAATTAATTATTAAAGAAACTTACATCTGTTTAAGAAGGCATCTATGTTTTTGTTCTTTCTCAGTGCGGGATGGTTCAGATCAAGGGCCAGGGCAGTTACTGAATCCTGCAGAAGACAAGAGGAAAGAGAATAAAAAAATAAAAAAACCTTAAGATATATAGATCTTATTTAACTCATATACACACCAATGTCTGTTGCTACTATGGGCTTTCCTCTTATTCACAGAGCTAAAAATACACTCTTCAGAAGGAATTCATTACTCTCCTTTAATCCCTAAACTAAGCTCACTCTGACAGACATACTGTTGTGTCATTTATCTTTGGATAGAAATCCAAAACTTTTAGGCCTGTATAGCCAGCTTTACAGTTAGAATTAAGTAACTATATTCTTAAGAAATACTTTAGGAAATGAATAATGTGAATGATATACTGGATGATCCTGGAAATGACCTTACATGACACAGCAGAGCTAAAAATACAAAGACGCACACAAACCACCATCCCCCAAACATTCCCCACCCAAACACTTCCATTTGCTCGAGCCAACATCATAAACTAGTTGGCCCAACATAAATGGTTAATAAGAGTGTATTGCTGCAGCTGGAAAAAGAAAAACAGCTAATCCAGGGCTCAACAGAAAGAAGAGTTCAATCGCACAGGGCTAATGTGAGAGAGTTTCAGGCCAGTCGACGGAACTGCGTTATCACTGCATCTTACATTTGTTCACCATGTACATTGTTATGCCAATATTTAACTTTTCATTGACTTTCAGTAGACTGCAAAGGGATTTGCCATTTGCAGTATGGTGGGAACGGGGAACTGCTCATAGTGATCAAACTATAGGCAAAGAGAGTGGTTTAATCGTGGTCAGCAAGGCCATGTCGCCGTAATTTAAATGCCCACTCAGAAACTAAATTTCTGGTGTAAATGTGGGTTTGAAAGTAGATCAGCGTGTAAAATTACGATATTCAAGTTTTCGTCTGAGAAAGAATAGGAGATAAAAAAACAGGTCAAAAGATTGAAGTCTTAAGGGAATCCTTTTGTAGAGAGAACTAAAATATATGTTTTAAGATCAAATAAGCAGAAGCAATAGTACTGGAATAACAGTTGCTAAATGTAAAATGTGTAGAAAGGCATCTGATTAAACAAACAGCTTGGTAGTGTTGACCATGAAGGAACTAGAAGCTGAGGTCTTGCTTTCAAAAGATAAGCTTGTGATTGGCTGTAATGAAGCAGTTGGCTTATCTGAATCTGGCCCCACCATGATTTGGTGTGCTGTGGCTGAAACTGCCAGTGTGACAGAGACTCAGTCTGAGTGGAACATTTGTAAATGTCTAAATTCCCTGATTATGGGCAAAAGACAACTATAAAGATTATGTCTGTATTGAAAATGCATGTTTTGAGCTGGGCTATAAAGATGATAGATAAAGTTTGATGTTACAGGTTTATGAAAATGCAGTGTACCAGTCCTGAAAGTCTCTCTCATTTAATGTCAGCTAAAAGCTGTTATCTGAGCCTGTGTCATAAGTGATAATAAGCTATATGGTAAAGCACAGTGTTTCAGTTTAAAATCATAGACACAGAGATGTTAAAAGAAATAATGTAACAGGATCTTATACAATTAGAGCAAATTGTAAATGTTTTAAAAGTAAAACTTCATGACTTTAAAGAAGTCTTTAAAATAGTACTGTTTTTGACTTATTTTAGGACCACTGATTTATTTGTCTCATTTTAGTCTCCACCATGAGACAGGGCCGATGGCTCCGGCTACAGATGTAACAGTGCACTGAATGTACAGTTGTGATCTAAATGCACTAAGTATAATCTAAGCAGCTAGGGTGCTGCTTTTAAGATGTTTAATGGATTTAAGTGATTAAATACTGCTGTTATTAACCTGTCTATTAACACTATTAGGCAGTCTGAATGGCTCTGGTGACTCTTGAATGTGCCTTTCCTAAAGCTCCAGAAAACAGCTGATTATGTTGGAGAAAATGGTCAAAGATTTCGTGATGGCAAAGAGCGGTTACCTAGTGTGAAGTGGCTATAACGACGGGTAAGAACCTAAGGCAGGGGGTCACGCCGACACTGGGCATCTCCTGATGGTGTTTATGTGAGACGGGTATGAGAGTGGACGCTGATGACTGTTATAGGCCACAAGCTTCAGTATATCACTGAGAGGGGAGATGAGCTGTGAGAAGTTACGGCAGTCTGACCCAGAAAAGTTCCTCTATACCACTCACCAGAAAATGTAATCATTGTATGGCTTGTTCTTCATTGATTATAGATAAAGAGCTAATGGGAATGTGCTTTCAAGAGCCAGCTGAGACCATGAGGTGATTGTCATTATTTGTTGTGGAGACAGTAACAAAACTTATTAATTTATATCAGGAACAAGATGTTGGTTGCCTTATGGGCAAGGAAAATTATAGAAGTGTTGATTTTGAACTAATATGTCTATAAGATAGTTTTAACTCCTGAAGGTCATTAGACATGGTGATGGCTAAAGATGAAGACAGCTTTTGTAGATTCAAGGAACAGTCTGGATAACGAAGGCACTAATATGTGAAAGGTTATTGTAACTAATTTATTCTTAAATTTAGTCTAAGTTTCAGTCTTAGGAGGCTTTTGAAAAGATTATTTGTTTATAGAGAGAGACTGCTTGAGTGGAGGAAGGGATGAAACTCTGTCTGTCTTTCTGTTATCAGGCCTAGTAAGGCAAGCTTAAACAAAATAGTGATAATGAACCAAAACAACCCAGCTGACTTTTCTAAAGACAAATGAATAATGAACAGACAGAATTTGAAACGTTTTAAGAGGCCATGTAAAATTATATAAAAGCTACAGGAAAATGTGAAGTTTAAATCTTATTTAAAACTTAAATATTAATATAAATTAATATAAAAATCAAACATTGAAAATGAGCAGTTAACATATGTGTGTCTATGAGTGTGTGTGATGGTGACAGCACTTTATGTCTTGTGTGTGTTAGTTTGGGGTACTAATATTCCACCTGAATAGTGTGTATATTGTGGAACAAAAAACGGGTCCCAGGCACTCAGTCAAAATAAAGATGAAGAGAAGGAAGTTAAAAAGCCTTTATTAAATATGGCTTAAATCATAATAAAAATTACACGAGCCAAATTGTGTAATTTTTATTATGATTTAAGCCATATTTAATAAAGGCTTTTTAACTTCCTTCTCTTCATCTTTATTTTGACTGAGTGCCTGGGACCCGTTTTTTGTTCCTGTTATTTTTTCCCTCCCAAGAGTATTTATGTAAATTGGAATTGTGGAGTTGTAGATCGCCGTCCATCGTGGGTTGAAATAAAAGAGATGTTATAGATTTGACGGCAACAACAAAGTGACACATTGGCTAAGTCAATATCAAATTATCCAGAGAGCCATTTATGATTATTGTAAACAGGAGGGGAATGTTGTTTGACTGACATTGACCAAGTCTGTACACCACGACCTGACCTGATAGAAACAACTGATGACTTTAAAAATGTTTGTAGACTGAGTTGCGAGACCAACAACAGGCCTGAAAAGCAGGATACGCCGCGAGACGTTATATACATTGAAAACATTATTACATTAATTATGTATTACATTCTGCTTCCTTAACAAAAATCGGCACACTCACATACAAACCAAAAACACACACATGCACAATTAACAATGACAGAATCCTGTTTTCCTGAGTCAGTCCACAACACAGTGTTCAAAAGTGCAAACACACACTCAAAGGAAGCTGGAGCCAGCTATCTCTCCTCAATTGAAGGATGTGACCTCAGCTTCCTGTATGACATTTCCTCTGGTAGCAACACAGCCGGACAATGAGTCTGTATCCAATTTAGATCATTAGTAATTATTTAAAAAAAAGTGGCCATAGTTCAGTTGCATCACAAATATTACAATGAAACTAGAACACAGTGTTAAATGACTTCAGCCTCAATGAGTTAGTGATGTTGACATCATAAACTAAAATGGAGCTGCTTTGTCTGACAACCATGACTTGGAAGGGCATGGGATGGAAGATAGGATATAATAAGCAGATGAGGTGGTGAGTGGACATATTTAAGTAAACGTGCTAGAACAAACCAGCTGGGATTTAGTTAGGTCTTTCCCTGGGCCTCCCATAGCCAGAGTATGACACACACACACACACACACACACACACACACCAAAAATACACCCAATCACCCAATACCTCCAGTGCTTGTTCATAGATATCATTTTCCATTTAAGCATAGAACGCAACCCAAGCAGAGATTTAAAAGGGTTTGTGTGTGTATAAATATTTTTGCATGTGTGAGTGCGTGAGCGCCAAGTTTAATTCTGAATTAATAATTTTAATTAGTTTGCACTCACACTGGCTGATACAGTAAGTTGTCGAACTCATACTGACACCTAGTGGTGTGGATGCACTGCAGCATTAGTCAACAAAAGGTTTTAGGTTATGATGGCATTGAACAAATGTGCTTCAGTGAGATGAAGTGTCCAATAACAGGGGGCTTATTAAGACAGCTTCCTTGTAATAAATGCACCGTAAGATTTTGATAGTGCTGCACTGTAAATAATCCTCCAATGAAAGCAGGGAGTGCCAACTTTCAGTCTTGCTCAAAAATGCAGTGCTTGACTGGAATGAGGGTTTTCTTCTGCAGAGGAGAATGCTGGGTAACAAGGTGAGATAATTTACTCTGTGGTGGGAATTGACAATAGGAGCACACATTCTAGTCATTCTCACCCTGTAAAGCTTGCTCGACAAGTCCTCTCATTTCACCCTGACCCAGTCATTGATTACACATGCATGGTGTCTTCACACTTCGTAAAGTTTCTTCCTGCTCTCTAAAAATATGTGTGTATAATTGAAAACAAGTGAAGCCTGATACTTTAGCTGCTGTATTTGGAAAAAATATTATCATCAAAAGACAACAACATTACGGTGGGTGTGTTGATACCATATATGGTAAGCTATCATACTGATCAGAGATAAGACACAGGAACATTACCACAATCCTCTGGGACAAACATCCACTCATTTGTTTACACCCTAAACATGTAGTGCACTTTTGTTTTGTGTTGTACATGTACATCCTATGTGTATGAAGAGCTTTCCAGTCTCTTCAATAACTTGCTGGGTGGTATATTACCGGTATAGAGTATAATATTAACATTGTTTTGTAATATTTTGTAATCATAAGCAAAATACAGGTAAATAAACATTATTTGCAATAGCCAAGGTGCCCCATACATGTATTAAATACCAAAAATGTAATATTTGGTGTTTCCATGTGGTTGCATTAATCTGTTTTACGTATAGACCTAGATCCAACCATCTGGTACCCCTCATTTTGTGACAGCAGAATCACGTGATTTAGATATCTCTAAATTTAGAGCATCTCTGTTGATTTACATGTGCACTAATTAAGCTTGATATTCTGGTAAGGGTATTATTCTAAAATAAGATTCTGCTCCACAGCTCTTTTAAAAATTCCTGTACACAAGTAAACATCATATTCTGAACAAACATGCAATTGCATTCTGGAAATGCTGGAGATACCAGCTCTTGCTATTACTGTAGGCTACATTTTAGTCATTTTTGGATTGAATTGAATCAACTCATTATTATTGACAAAAATGTCATGAGAAAAATGTAGGCCAAGATGTTTCTTATAATGTTTGTAAAATTCTAATAAAAAAATGTAAATAAATAAAAACTTTCCTTCTCACTGCAAAAGTGTTTTTCTTCACAAACGCACGCCCACGATTTCAACCGAGGGGGACCCCGGGACTTGAGTTCAACACTACGGATACACAGCTACGGCCTATGAATAACTGTTCTAAATAAGGTGTTTACATTCTCCAAATATCAGCAGCAGTCTCATTTTTATTTTATTTTATTTTTTTATAAACAACACCTGTAACAGGGGAAATTCAAGATAGCCTATGGCAATCAAAATGTGTTTGTAGAATCTGAATATGACCAAATTAAAAATTAATATCACAGTTAGTAAACGCAATGTCATGTCACTTGCACAGCACAGCACAAACCTCTCATGTCCTGTAAATGATGAATGTTAGTTACAATGTGTACAAAAAAACTTTTGCTTTTGTATAGCATCCCTAAACTTACCAGCAAACTCTCCAAATTCAACGCTGATCGTTGGTCCTTGATGATTGACTCCAGTTTTCTCACCCGAGTTTCTAGTCTCTTTCCTGCTCCGGTCGACATTGCGGCAGTTCGGTGTAATGAAGGTCCCGGTAGACATCAGATTGCGGACTTCAAACGTTCGAATCAAACTTGTCAGCACCTGCCCTACCTCAACGCGACGCTTTATGAAAGCTCACCGGTTCTGGATGAATGAGTTCTTTAGCCAAAGACTTCCTAGATTTCATAAATATAGCTACAGAATACAGGAGTCGTGTGTGTGACTCCTTTCCTAGGATCCTAAATGACAGTGGCGTTCCGCATGCTACTGCAAGCATATGAAATCAAAGGTTAGACCCACGCGTTCAGGAAGCAAAGTGTTCATCCCGCTCCGGTTCAGGGGGAAAGCCCCTTCCGTGTACGGTCCGTCTTTTTTACAATATGGTTGAAAATCACACGCTTGATATTCCTGACTATTATTAGTAGTAGGCTAGTAGCCTAGTAAATTAAGCAGAGGGGGAGTAATGAGAACATGTAGCCAATGTAAATCTGAATGGCGTGTTTCTTTGTTGCAGCTTGTGTCTCTCCCCTGCGGCCACTGGAATTCTTTGGATCTTATCTCAGCCATCTCTTTTACCAGCCAAACGTCACTCTCTAAATACGACCCGATATTACACTATATTTAGACAGTTACGTGTATTTTGGACGCCATGCGTAAGAGTGAGCTTATATTAGAGACTCCTTTCATGTGCGTTTCGTAAATGTACTGGTGTAATTCAGCACTGAAATTCTGTGTACCATATACTGATGTCAAACATAAACAGCATTAGCAGTGACCCATCATGGGCTATTTAAACAATTTTTTTATTTACATTTTTTTTTTAAGTCATCCTCTTTGTTATATATTATATTAAGGGAAACTATACCCTATCTAATTCGTTTTTAGAGGCATTGTTTTAACCATATAAAATGTCATCCACTGATATCAAATAAAATGGATCCATTCTCAATCATTTCTCACTCATGACTGTTAAAACCATGACTGAAAGTAGGCTATGCCGCCCTAAATCAAATCTGTGTATGACATTTTAAAACCCATGCGGGGCCCCTATTGACATGTTGCTAATATTTTGTTAATTTGTTGCCCTCTGCATTAGTCTTATTGATGCTATAGGCTATCTATTAGGACTGGACACAGCACGGTAATTATATTGTTGTGTCAATGGAAAACAGCTGACAAGGACTGACACAGTGGGGTCACAAGATCATAGACACATGATGTATCAGCCAACCATAATTACTGATAAAGAAAAATAAACTCAGATTCAAAATCAGTCTGAGACTGAAGGCTAATTTTGTCATGCAGGTAACTAGCTATATATAGTAACCTAATATGTGGTAAAATGTATCTGGTTTTGTTCACGTAAATAATTAATTATGACTGCACGATAGGTAGGCCTAGATGCTACTTCTGGGAATCTCTGGCACAGAGTAATGTGAGGAATGAGGAAGTAGACAGCCCAACTCAGAAAAGTGTCCCCAGGGTTTAGTTTGCTTAATTCATTATGGACTAGACTAGAGATCACTGCCATAATCAAGCATTAACTGACCTTAAAAATCAGCTAAAGGAATCGTCTCGGTTACTAATGTAACCTCGGTTCTCTCTAGAAGAGGGAATGTGTGTTGCGTAAGCTTAGCTTACGCTACGGGAAAATCCCTATTTTAAAATCTAGACCTAGACGAGGCAGCTCGCGCGCCTATTGGCTGCTCTGCGGCAACTTGCTGCAACTTATCGAGAGGCTGCCCATGACGTAAGCACCAATGAGGGCACTGGCGCCCTCAGTCGTCACGGCCCGCCAGAATCGGCCTGGCTTATTCCTTTATACGCCAGATCCCGATAGGATGCACTTTGGTTTTTCATCGACTGAAGCGAAACCAGATCGTAGCACAAGCACGGCAGGGTTACACAACACTCGTTTCCTCTTCTAGAGACAACCGAGGGTACGTTAGTAACGTTCTCTAGCGAGACTACTCTCGTATTGCGTAAGCGTGGGTACACGGGAACCCAATGTAAAACGCTGTGCGTGCTGAGAATCGTCCACAACATTGTCCCAAGGGCATGTGCCCAGGGCTCATATGATAGGTGGGTAATATCAAGGCCGACGAGAAGTGGGCCTAATGAAAATAACAGAAGGCAACATAGTCGCCTAATGAATGAATAGGTGCTTAACACAGTGTAACAGTGAGGATAGACCTTAGTCAGCCTGAACTGTAGAACGACAGCTGGACTGAGCACAGTCCACTCTGTACAGGAATGTTAAATGCATAATACGCAGTCTGGTCGGAACTGAGTCAGGCAGAACTGCAGACACTTTGTTTAGACTGATAACAATCTAGCCTGTAGGGCAGGAACTTCTAGGTTGTAAAACCTTATAAATGTAGACGGAGAGACCCAGCCTGCCGCCATACAAATATCATGAAGTGAAACCCCACTGGACCAGGCCCATGAAGAGGCCATGCCTCTGGTGGAATGAGCTCTAACGCCCAAAGGACAACGAAAGCGCTCTCGACCGCTTTCATCTCCAGACAGTTTATGTGTAAGCACTTCTCTTGGCCTACCCTCGTAGAGGGCACCCCAACCTGAGTTTGAGGCATCTGTCGAGACTACTTTCAGCTTCGAGACCACCCACAGATCTACGCCTGACTGACACCAGTCGGTCGCCTTCCAGGGCTCCAGAGCTGTAACACAGTTCTGGGTTACCTTGAGGCGTGCATAACAGGAGGTCCATGCCCGGCGCGGGACGCACGTCTTCAGCCAGTGCTTAAGTGGACGCATGTGAAGCAAGCCCAGCCGAAGCACTGCTGAGGCCATGAGGCCTAGCATCCTCTGAAAACTTTTGAGAGGAGTGACATTGCCAACTTTGAATGACGCCACCAGGCGCTGTATTCGCAGAGTGATGTAAGCCGCACTGTCATTGACACAGAGTCCAAATCTGTTCCCAGAAAAGAGATTTTCTGGCTGGGAAACAGCGAACTCTTGGTCCAATTGAACTTGAGACCCAAGCATTCTAGATGGCTGAGTAGTAAAGCCTTGTGTGTCATCAGTTCCATCTCTGACTGCGCTAGAATTAGCCAGTCGTCCAAATAGTTCAGTACTCGCATGCCCCGTTGTCTCAGGGGAGCGAGTGCCGCGTCCATGCACTTCGTAAATGTACGAGGTGCTAAAGACAGGCCGAACGGAAGGACAGTGTAATGATAAGCCTGACCCTCGAAGGCGAATCTCAAGAAAGGCCTGTGATTGGGGCGCTATTTGTATCTGATTTTATTGATGTGGGCCCTGAATAAGTGAGTGTCACTGAACGGGCCGTGCTTATGTGTAGGGGTGAGCACTGGGAAGAGGGCACAATTCCTACATTTCTAACACTTTCGGCGTGAGCCAGACAAACAGACATAATGCTTTTTTTGAGATTTATCTGGGTCGCCGTGAAAACGGCGTTTGGGTACAGGCGAGCGGGATGAATTACGGGCTCGTTGGCTGCAAAATACACTCCTCCAGTCACCTCTGCTGTGGGAACTGCGAGAGCGAAGCATGCTGCTTTCGATGGCGGTCCGGCCGCAGCGGGAGGTGGGCTGCGGCGGCTCCGTGAGCGCTGATGAGAGTCCCTGGGCTGACGGCGCTGTGAAGCTGGCGACAGAGGCGGCGGGGGCGCTATGTTCCGGCCAGGCGGCTGCTTTTTAGAGCGACCTGTCGCGGAACTCGAGCACCTGGGGATGAAGTGTTGCATGGCCTGCAACGTCTTCTGTACCTCTGAATAGCACTCAGCAAAGCCTTTCACAGACGGGCCGAAGAGGCCGGAAGGAGACCCAGGCGCGTCGAGGAAGGTGACTCTGTTGGCGTCCTTTATGTCTGACAGTGTGAGCCACAAGTGTCTCTCAGTGATGGTGAGAGACACCATGTTCCTCCCAATGGCCTGTGCAGCGGACTTGGTGGCTCGCAGAGCTAAGTCCGTGGCGCTTCTTAGATCCGTGAAGATTTCAGGTTCCGGGCCCGCCTCGTCCATAGAGCGGAGAAGGTTGGCCTGGTAAATCTGAAGCACAGCCATGGAGTGAAGGAATGGACTGGAAGCCTTTGTCTTTCGTGGCGGAGAGCGTCGAAGAGACAGAAGTCCGTAGCCTGGCCGAAAATGGCGCCTTCCAACACTTAGATAGCTCCTCGTGCAGCTCAGGGATGAAGGGAGCGGGCCTCAAGTGAGGCGTTGAGCGGCGTCCAGGGAGAAAACAGCCGTCAAGCCGTCTTCGGGCAGCGACCAATCGAGGCAGAGGTCCTCCACGGCCTTAGGAAGGAGGCGGAGAAGTTCGGAGTCGTACTCCACTGGACTCTTGCAGTGAAGGGGCGGGGTCCGGTACAGGGCTCTCTTCTGGCTTGCTACTGTTGCTCTGGTCTTCGTCAACAACACACGCTGAGATCGACTAACAGCAGATTATGCTTGGTAATCTACTGCTTTTCCTGCAGTTCCTGGATGTCAGTGTTGAATTTACTGTCGAATTTGAACCACTGAATTTGTGGAAGAGAATTTGTAAAGCGAAATAAAATTGACTGAAATTGCCTGTTGAATATTATAGGTTGTATTTTTAATCGGTTTGAATATTTTGGAATTGAAATGAAAGGTGAATATGGATTATTGAATTTTTATTAATGAAAATGTGTTTGAAATGTTTTGAATTTAAATATTCACAGCTTAAATATACCATGTTGAATTTAAGCCAATAAAAATGCAAGCCCTAAAAATACAATGCATTAAAATGCAAGCATATGGTTAATGCAATGCATATTTTTTCAAGTATAGTGCAATTCAACAGGCTTTTTATTTTAAAAACATTTGGCATTATTTTACTTCCATATATATGTTTAAGCATACCCCATTCAAAGTATGAATACAATATGTATGTGGTTAGAGTGTTCGTGCTTTTAACTATCACTTTTTAAAAGATAAATAAATAAATTGCCAGTCAGTCGCGAATAACGCTTAACACTGGCATCTGGTGGTCATATTGAATGAGTTTATATTTCAGCAAATATGAAAACGCTACTGGCAAATTTATTGTTAAACAAAACACGTATCAGTCATCATATAATTTCTGGAGAAATTTTTACAGTTCTTGGTAATTTAAGCCCATGTCCACTTAATAAAAAGCTCGTTAATCTCGTTTCTCTGTTTTGTTGTGGGCTGGTTGTCATGACACCGTTCAACACATGAAGTGCGGGCAGAGATGGAGGTTACATTCTGTTGCTACAGTCACTATTAGAAAGTGAGTAAAATCATTGAACAAAGAGAATATGATGATTATTTAACGTATCGAAGCATATAGGATTTCAGAAGCACGAATTAGATTTTTTATCTAATTTAAAAATTTTAACTGATGTTCAAAACATAAAATCTAAATGTCGGATGATAATTAACGATGATTTGATACTGAAGTTGATAGTTTTAGTAGACTGAAACAAAATTATAATTCTGTATTTCTGCTTTACAGTAACATACCATGTCATCCACTGTCTCGAACTTCCCATTAGTGGATACACTTATCGAGGATGAAGCAGAGAGAGAGATTATACTCTCTAAGCCAACATGTTTTATCATAATTGGAAAACCAGTGAGTTTCCAACATGCATAATTATTTCTCAATCATGAAAGTAAATAATTATCAGTCAAAACAAATAACAGTGTTTAAACATTTAACGTTAATTTAAATGTTTGTGTTACATTGTGTGATTTTTTTTTTTTTTCAGGGTGTTGGCAAATCTACTCTTGCCAGAAAATTAGCCAAGACTTGGAATTGTATCCTCGTTGATGGTAAATGATCAGGTGCCTCATTTAATGCCTCAATGCCATTACTACAAATGGACTTTCTGAATATTTGTATTTCTTCACCCTTTTAGGTACAGATCTTCTCAACAGCCACATCAATAATGAGACTGAACAAGGTATACAGGTGTGTATCACTATTGTTTATTTATTTATTTATTTGATCATACTAGAAATAACTGATTCCCTACAAACAATTCTAGCGGTGTCAAAAAAAACAAATGTGTTTCAGCTATTTAAGATTCTGGCTGAAGGTAAAGCTGTTCCAGAAGAGATGATGGTCCAGGTAATTGTTGACCGGCTAAAGTCACCTGATGTAGAACACTACGGTAAGGATAAGAAACAACTAAAATAACATAATTTAATAATTGGTTTAAAATCTGTTAATATAGGCTATATTTGTAATGACTTGTTTGAATTGTGGTTGAGCAGGTTATGTCCTGGCCTGTTTGCCATCAATTTCAGAGGATTACCTAAAGATACAGGAGCAAATAGACCTGATTAAAAGCCTCGGAATGCCACCAGACTTCATCATCAACATCAAGGTTTTTCATAATCTTAATACTAGGCTATACTACTCTGAATTTTAAGATAAACACTCTATATTAGCAGCCATACGTTTAAATTATATTGTTTTTGTTATGCTGTTTTGCCATGTTTTTGCAATGCTGACATTGTGCGGTTATATTCACTTCTGTATAAACACATAAATGTAAAGTGATTGACTTTGAATGTATGTGTGCAGTGTGCAGACAGAGACCTGATCCACAGGCTATCAGGTGAGCGTCAACATCCGGAGACAGGCCGTGTATTCCAGAAGGAGAAGTGGGACCCTGTGAAGAAAGAGTCAGTCATAAAAAGCAGCAGCATAGAAGATGAGGAAGAGGAAGAAACAGAGGATCTGGAGGAAGAGGTAATACTTAGGCAGTGTCCTAATAAATGACGTACCGTACACTTACCACAGTGTATGGATTTTATATGGTTATTTTATCATTCAACTTCGGAGTCTGATGGAGTCTGCATAAGGAAAGATGTGACAGTTGTGCATGAAGTCATGCACAGCAGTGCTTGAAGTGTCCAACATTCCATGTTTTTTTCTTTCTTTGGTTAATTAGGGGCATCCAGGTATTTGAAACACACTTTTTCTTTTTGAGAATTTTCAGGATGAGCACACTACTCACACTATTTAAATGCTAAACATGGCATAGAATAGTGCATAAGTACAGTATGTAAACTGGGATGCACCTTTAGAGCAGCGGTTCTCAACCTGTTTAACTCGAAGACCCCTCATATAGGCTAAACTATTTCTTCCAGTATTTCAGAAGTTTCAAGAACTGTATGTTCTGCAAAAAAAAAAAAAAAAAAATGTTGAGGGGGGAAATAAAAAAGAAATATTGCAGTTTTGTATTACATTTTCCTTTCATTTTTTAGCATTTATGAAGTTAGATTATTTTATTACATAATCATAAATCATTAAATTGATTTAAATATTATTTTATTTTTAATTTTAAGTTATCGGACTGCCCTATTTGTGTTTGAAAGTTTGCTACGGCCCCCTGATTGAGAATCACTGACAAAAGTGACAGAAATAACAAAAGTGGAAATTGAGTTCAGTGTATTATTGCCGTTATTTATTTCCTAGACACTTTACCAAAGCACTGTTTAAATTGTGTTTACATTAAGTTGTTTAAAAAGTTACTACTTCATGTTTCATGGATGCATTCAGAATTGACCAGTTTTGAAAGTCTGTGCACAAATGGCTAAATGTAATTTAAAAAAATTAAAAAAAAATGTGTTCAAGATGGAAGAGGTAGAGCTACAGAAAGACATGATCACACAACTTGTACGAGTGATCGAGAATTACCCAGAGAATGCCAAGAGCAGGATCATGCACTATAAGGACACCATCCTCAGGCCTCTAGAGGTAATGGCACATATTACACACACCTGAATACACACTATTATTGAAACAATACACTTATACTTAAATATGCTTGATGTGTAGGATTACATGGCAGACCATAATCCCCCATATTTATTTGAGCTGGATGGAAACAAGGACCCAGAGGAGCTCTTTGAGGTGGGTGCCCTCCAACAAGTTGTAATGCCGAAAGGCCTGTTCCCACCAGGAATAATAACTATAACGATAATAATACAGGGCTACAATATCGTTGGAATCATTTTTTTCCAGCTGATGAATGATAAAAACATTGACAGCCAATCAGAATTCATCCTTCTTTAAAGACCTTGAGCATCTAAAGCGAGAGCTTCAAAATAAATGCTGCTTATCATAAACAGATCATTATAGTGACATGATACCTGTATAATGTAATAATACTGAACTTTCCAATTGCCTGTGCACAGTCAGTAATGTCTCGTTTGGAGTCCATGGCTGTGAGGTGTCCAGCTGTGCCTGTGCGTTTGATGCCGACAGAGGACCCAGAGCTTGCTGATCAGATGGACATGGTCAGATACCGCAAACACACACCTCTATAAAGTGACCTACATTTTACATGCCTCTTCACCATGCCTGTTTTTGCAGGAGGAGCTGTTTCGGACTCTGTCTTCCTGGAGGAATGTCGCACCAGGCTTTCATTGGCGAAGGAGTCGATGGTCCTGCAACTGCCCGGTGGCACTCAAAGAGGGAAGGGTGGTCAAGGGCATACCAGAGTTCGCCGTTGGGTTAGTGAAAACGAATTTATTATACAATATAATACTTCAATGTGAGGGGCCACATTTTCTCTCTTTTCTCCCCATCAGCTTCATGGATAAGATCTACATCCTGTCGTCTCAAAGTGCTCTGCAGAAGTTCACGGCGAACCCTCGTTGCTACCTGCTGCCACCCATACCACACTTGCCTTGCAGGGTGTCCGTGATCGGCCCACGATGCACAGGGAAGAGCACAATTTGTGCAATGCTAGCAGAGTATTATGGGGCTGTAGTGGTAGATGTTGAGGCACTGATGGAGCGTACACGGAGTATGTTCACACAAGACATGTTGGACAAAGTCCGTCACAACGCCACCCTCGCAGGCCTGGAGAAGGTCAGAGCCAAGATGCAGCATGAGGCTACAGATGCATCAGGTTTGAAAGGTTATGACTATGAGGATGCCAACTTGGTAAACCTACCAAACAATAAGCTCCATGGCATGATAGAATTAACTTTTAAAGCATTCTGGGACACATTTGAGATGTTTCTTCTCCATTTTTGTAGGTAATGTGACAACCAATGAGGGAGAGTCTGATGAAACTTACTCAGGTGAGGTCAATCCACAAACATGGACTTTAAACCCCACTCAGTTTCACTTATAACAATGTATGTTCTGTGCTTTAACATTTTGTTAACTGTTATCGTTCACGTCATTTTTATATACACATGAAATAAAGGGAAATGGTTCAAAGTTAAACAGTAATTCAGTGGTTAGAGAGTGTTAAAGGGTATGGAGGGATATGGTGAAGGGGGGAAAAATTAGGCAAGTTTATTTATATAGCACATTTCATACACTATTTTAATTCAAAGTGCTTTAAACAACAAGGAATTAGAATAATCACAAAATAAAAGCAAGAAAAATTAAAAGAGATATCATGAGATGGAGGAAATTTAGTTGTCAATGCTTTTGCCTTCTCTCGCAACAATTTTGTGTTCACCCGGGAAACTGCGTTCCCTCCTATTTTTTTACAGTATGGTTCCCCCGCAAAAACTTTTGAATTCAGCAAAGCGTTTGCAAAGTTTGAGGAATGCAAAACATTTGCAAGAGAACGCGAAAGCATTGACTTATTATTTTTCCTCCCATCTCATATTTTTTTCTGCAACCATGTCTCCGTAAAAGGGTTAGTTCACCCAAAAATGACCTTCCATGTCATTCCAGTCCCGTAATACTTTTTTTCATCTTCGGATCACATATCAAGATATTTTTACTGAAATCTGAGAGATATCTGTCCCTCCATTGACAGTCTACGCAAAAAAGTTGCCATTGCAACTAACAGAAAAAAAATAACAAAAGCAATAATAGCAAACCTATTGAAATGAAAACTGAAAATATAAAAACAGAAGCCAATCCAAAATATTAATAAATACTTTAATAGTATATGAATAATACTAAAATAACACTGAATGTGTAATGTGTCATTTTACTGCAATAGAGGTGACAGAAGATCATCCAGATGTTCAAGCTCTTGTGGAGGAAGCTCTGAAGGAAGCAGCCGAGTCTCCAGTCACAGCTTCACGGGAGCTTTATTTGGAGGCCCTGGAGAAGCACATAAGAGAGGTAGACTGCTGTGCTGCCACCCTCAGCTCTCATACTTACATAACATGTGTACATGTGTTTTAAGAGTGCCCGTGGGTTGTCAGATCGAGGCTCAAGATGTGGATGCTGAATATAGAAGAGGATGGATACTGGACAACATTCCCAGCAGTAGATCACAGCTGATCACCATTGAGGAACTACATGGTGCTATAACACCTGAAGTCCTATTCTGTCTGCAAGACAATGGTGGAGAGGGTATGTATTGGCATGTATTGGCAAGACATGTATACTACATTTTTTGACATCAAATGATACAGCCTATGCTTGTTTAGGCCATTAAGTGCACTTGATTGTGATGGTCACTGGTCACTTGTTGTTGTTTATTGAAGGAAGCACTGTACTAACCAGGATGTATGAACAGAATAAAGAAGAGGTGGATCGAGCTGTGCTGGCTCGCCTAAAGAAAGATAGGAAACTGCATAAGACACAAGACAATCATGAGACACTGTAAGTGCAGCTAATATAAGGGTCCAGTTTCAGAAAATATAAAGTTTAAAACCACTGGAGAAAATTCTTCTATTTTGTTTTTAATAAAAAATGATATCATCAGCATACTTTGAATCTTACTGACCCTAAACTTTTGAACGTTAGTGTACATGAAATTGAGAATTGAGACTCCCAAATGTCAGATGTTTGGATCTTGCATCTAAAAAGATCTCAAAAACCATGTGGAGAAAAATCAAACACATTGTTGATTTCCATGGTTTCATGTCGGAAAGTGGCGGTTTACGGGATTTGACGGGTGTGATTTGATTCTATTTTAATTTTTTTTGGTTGCAGGAAACCGACTGAAGCCTCAAAGAAAGATTCACAGCCTATTGACACCCAGCCAAAACTCGAGACATTGATTGAGGAGTCAGGTAGTACTCTTTCACATCATTGCATTGCTGTGCATTAACATAATGTTGAACTCTGCTCAACCTTACAGTATTGCCAGTGGTCTTAGGTCTTAAACGTATGAATACTGTATGTGTTAAAATATGTTTTAATAAATAATTGATATGTGTTTACAGAGAGTTCTGATAAGTCTGATGATGAAGTCAAAAGTTTAAATGATGAAGGTTTGTAGTCTTATAATTATATATCTGTATATTTTTCCTTCAACTCTTACTTTTCCTTTACTTGGGTGTCAGTAATAGTTTCATGACTTCTTCTGCAAGGTATATATTTTTGCATATCTGCATATGTCTGGGTGTACAGAGGTGATACTTCCAACGGTGTGGGAAAATGGTTATCCTGACGGCCCAGAGATGGATGCCTTTAGTGTTCAGCTGAAGCAGTTTGTGGCAGATTGGGAAAGCATGGAGCACACCATCACCTGCAGCTATGTAATACTGGACATCACCTACAAAACACCTCAGGACATCCTCCAAGAGATGGTTTACCATATGGAGAGTACGTGGAGTAGACTGTCTGTCTGTTTCATGCTCTCTAAATTAGCGCTCACACCCTCTCATTCACTATATCCTTTCTGTTCTGTCTTTCCCTCTCTTAGAGCCGTTTAAGTACACAGCTTGGAGGATATCTAGTGCAGACCTGGAGGAGGAGGAAGAGGCTATGTATGCGCTGGCACAGGTTGAGAAACAAGATGATGTTGATGAAGAGGAGGAACAAGAATCAGAGGTTACACATCAATAAGCCAGCACTGAACACGAATGAAGCATGACATCAAAACTGAACCCATTTACTTTCTTAATACACATTTCTGGTCTTATTGTAAATGTATAATTTTTTTATAATTTAATATCCTGTTACACTCAGAAATACATATTACAGCAGTAAAATGGTTTGTGAATATTTCATGTTAATACGGCATTAGGAGCTGTTCACACAGGGCACGGAGACATCCATACAGAGCATATTTACTTCCAAAATGTCATTAGCTGCTTCTTCACTGTTGGGCCAAACCGTTCTCGTTGCTTAACCATTCCGCGCCGATCCGGCCCAGCTGGTATGGATATAGTTTTATTTTCAACTGTGGGGCTGATAACAAAACTCTTTGGAATGTAATACAAATGCGTCAGTCATTGCCTTGGATGACTGACTTGCAATTTCTAGACTATATGAGATGTAAATAGCCAGCCATCCAATCCTGAGTGGCGATGTCACTAGTACAACACGGATTCTACCAGCACGGCTCAACACGCAATTCTGGCCAGAGAACAGTTTGTAATTTTGCTGTGTCAAACCAAGCTTAAGTGGAAATGTAACCGTTCCGTGTCATTCTTAGAACTGTTCGGCCCGACGGTGAAAAAAAGTCAGCAGAATCCCTATTTAAAATATTTACTTGAAGTACCCTTTAAGATATTAAGTTAATATTTTCAATAATGTAACACATTTGCATGTTCATGGTTCTCTGATGTTGATAAATGGTTGCAAGACATGCGTGTAAATAAAAAAATGTTATGGTATTATTTTAATTGTTTTTTAAATCAATTATTTCAATTGAATTAAATATTACCTTTTCATCAATTCCCAAACCCCAGTTAATATAGAGCAGGCCGATGTAAGAACACTTACTGTGTGAACAACCTGTTACTGATTCTCAGAATATCATACCACTCTTTTGTTTATGATGGTCTCAGGAGGAAGTCAGCTTTAAGAGGCAGCTGGGAGACACCAAGCATTTTTGTCCAGTGGTGCTGAAGGAGAGGGGTACGCTACAACCTTGTCTGGACGAATATGCTGCCAAGTACAGAGACAAAGTCTATTATTTCTCCAGCACAGAGGCACAAGAAAAGTTCCTGCAGAACCCTGAACTCTACATATCTAGCACACAACCATTAAAGGTATTTTTTAGTATTTTATCAGGTGATGATAAACCAAAAAAAAATAAAAAATCTTGCACAATGGCTTTAATACACAACGATTCAGTCAACAGACCAGGTGTCATATATATTTTTACAGGATAAATTCATCACATATATTTCTACATCAGGATAAATGATAAAAATACACATCGGAGAGTGACAACAAAACGTCTTCTGCATCTGTGACAACAAATAGAGAATGACAAATATGTAGGCAAACAATGTACATATAACACAAAGCTCTGCTTGTATGCAACCAGCCACCTGCTCTGCGTGTCTTCATGCTTGGAGTGAGGGGCTCTGGAAAGACCACCCATGGGAAGTGGCTTGCAGAGCAGCTGGGAGTTTTCCACATCCAGTTCCGAGAGCGGCTACAGGAGCTGATCCTACGGAAGACCCAGAAACATGTGTCATATGCAGATGATTCTGAACCCCCCGAGGAACCTCCAGAGGAGCTGCAGGGCCTGCTGGAGGCTCAGGCCCAGGGTCCAGACCAGGAGGAGAAGACCAGTCATGAGTATACTGCATCTGATAATCCTGACACAAATGTAAGGGGGCTGTAAAGGCAAGACGTTTGAATTGTTTTTGCTTGAATTTTGTTTGAATTGAATGCTTTGGTGTGTTTGTAGGAAGAACCAGCATTGACTGATGATGAGGAGGCCATAAAGGCATACCTCCAGGATGGTGATCCTCTACCTCTGGAGATACTGGAAATGGTTTTATTACAGTGGTGGGACCAGGAACCCTACAAGTAAATGTTCATTCACAAACACTCACTAATTCACACTTTACCTCATAAAACAATCCAAAAAACAACACCACCTGCAGATATAGATGAAACTTTAAATCATCAAATAATTCCACCTCAATATGTAAATTTGGTCATTATTTATTCACCCTCACATCATTCCAAACCTGCACAAAAAAAAGAGAGAAGAAAACCTCTCTCATACAATGGCAGTTAAGGTTTGACAGGTAGATAATGATAATGAACTTAATGATAATTATCAGTTTGAGAAATACTCACACTTTTAAACGGATATCATTCTTTAATATCTATATTCTTTTTAAATAACTTTTTAAAGTGTAGCTTAATTATACAGCCAAAAACAGATAAAAGAGTAAATGTTTAATTATTGTAATATTATTTATTTACTATTATAGTATTTATTAATATTTTGAATTAAATTTCATTTTTATATTTAAATTTTATTAATTTTATAATTGTATTTGTTTTGTAAATATTTTTATACAGCTTAAATTTATTTTATATCAGTTTTGTTTTAGCAATTTTAGTACTTATTTATTTCAGTTTGTTGTCTTAGTTTTTTATCAAATATTTATATTTTACTTTTAACAATAAAAACACTGATTTGAGACCATTTAGATCACAAAACTTTGCATAAATATAAATATAATAGTAATATAATAATTTATTATTATAGATAATTATTATTAGTAGTAAAATAATCATAATGCATGTTTTTATAGGTATCATCATGTATTATTGTGTCAATAATATACAAATAATTAAACATAATTAAAAATTTATTCTGAACTATTATTATTTATTTTTTTATTATTATCAGACATCTGTATTGTATCGGCCATAAAAAGGCAGTAATAGTCAATCTCTAATATAAAAGCCAAGTAGTCCATATGACTTGCATGCTATTTTCCAAGGGAAAAATATTAATAAAACATAAAAATAAAAAAAATGTTTGGGGTGAATATATAGTGAATGAAAGACACATTTGTCTTTTCTTTTTTTGCAAAATATTCCTTAACGTTTCTCTCAGATCCACAGGGTTTATTTTGGAGGGATTTCCCCAAAACCAAGAGGAGGTGTCCTTCATGGTGGAGCATCACTTGTTTCCAGATGTGGTGGCAGTGATGTCGGTAGAGGTGTCTGAGGTGGTGCGGCGTCTCCTGCCTTCGCGGCTCACGCGTTGGAGAGACAGACAAGAGCGCAGGCAAGAACAAAAGCGGCTGGTCAATAAGCTGCGGCGTGAACTCAGGGTGAGTGTTTAAGCGAAAATCTCAGCACTGATAAAAGGATGTAAAAATCCAAAGAAGCTAAATAAACACCTGGCATTTACCATAAAGTAAATATGCATTTGTCTGTGTCAAACTGCAGGAGCGGGCCATCACCCAGAGAAGAGCTGAGCTTATGGCTGAACGTGAAACCACAAAACCAAGCCCACTCACTCTGAAGCCCCTCAAAGAACAGGTCACTGATCGCTGTCATTGTGTCTTGCATTGGTCACTCACATATGACATATTCTGACTGGACATTCTGTTGCTTCATCAGGAGGATGAGGATGAGGTTGACGAAGAGGTGCGAGAAGAAGCAGAGGCGATGGACGAAGAAGAGCAGGAATGGGAGGAAATGGAGGCCATACTGCTGGAGGAGTTTCCTCCTGTGGAGGAGGAGGAGGCAGAGGATGAAGAAACAGAAACTAGCGCAGAAGAGAGGCTGGAGACTGAGATCAGTCAGAGGTTTGAGAGGGATGAAAACAACCTCACTAGTATGACAGTAAGGAGAAGCTGAAAGCTTATTATAAACAAATTTATAATGCAATTTAATTCCTACGGAAATTTAACTTGTTTTTATTTTATTTTATTTAACATATAACTCTTGTTCAATTTTAGATATTCTGCAATAATACATTGTTTTTTTTCATAGGACTTTCTAACAGACAACCAAATCCCCCGTGTGGTTATAAGCGCAGGCAGTTTGCCTCGGATTGTGAGGTATCAGCTCCTTCAGGGAATCAAACCTCTGATGGTAAACAGAGACTCACTCTTTCAGATGTGTCAGCCAACCAGCTACAGCCTCGCCAGAAGACTCCTGTACTGCTCCTTTAAATATCCCAGTGCCTTCGGGTGCTGGGATCCTATTAAGGTAAAAGCAGATGTACAACATATTGAAAATGAATTGAATAATGTAAGCCTAAGAATAGCCTTAACAGAGTATAAAACCAAAAAGTCTGTTTGCCGTTATGTTCTGTAGTACACAGAAGGAGATTTGATCCAGCCTCCACAAGGCCCTTTCAACACCACATTCCCTGTCATCCTACATCAGTTCATCTACTTCTTTGCCTCCAGGGAGACACGCAACACCTTCATTCTCAACCCAATCAAATATATCCGTCAACCAAAGCCCAACCATTCCCTTCCAATCAAACTGGTTATCATTGGCCCACCAAAATCAGGCAAAACCACAGGTCAGATGTCTGGAAATAAAATACACGTCATTATAGATGCTCATAAAAATATTGATGCTCGATTTCACAGAAGAGGCTTAAGCCTAGTCCCAGACTAAAATGCATGTTTAAGCTGTCTTAACTAAAACAACTTGTACTGACATATCTTTAAATAGGCTATTTCAGTGCTATTGTTTGAACACTAATATGAACACCAGTAAAAATATATATATACGGCACATTTATAAAAGCTATTTAAGTTACCTATTTTAACTAAGGCCTAATCCTGGCTTAATCTAAGCCCTGTTTGTGAAATCAGACCATAATAACTTAAAAAGCAAGTGTTTTTATAGATTTCAGAATAAGTAGCTTTTAACTGTGTGTGCACTCAGTGGCCCGGGTGTTTGCACGCGAGTACGGTCTCGCTCGACTCTCAATTGGGGATGCAATACGTATGGTGCTCAACAACCAGTCCAAAACTGAACTGGCTTATCAGGTGCAGAAGCATTTGAACCAGGGCCTGACCGTTCCTGATGAACTAGCCATCCAGTGCCTGGAGGTGGCAGTAATGAGCCTGGTCTGCAGCACTCGTGGGTGAGGAGCACCACATTTTTTTCCAATCAAAGAAATGTACTTCTGCAAGAAAAAATAACAGTTATACAGTACATGTGTTTGATCCTCAGGTTTGTGTTGGATGGCTTCCCTGTGACCAAGCGTCAGGCTGAATTACTGCAATCCTGCAGCATTATTCCTATGCTAGTGATAGAACTGCAACTGGACATGGCGGAAGTGCTGAGGAGAGGCCTGAGAGACAGGGAAAAAAACAACAGGTCAGACCAGGTTTTTATTTATTTTTAATTTATATACTATTATTGTATTTATTAATATTTTGAATTAGCTTTATGTTTATATTTTCAGTTAACATTTTAACTTTAAAAATGTCAACCTAAATTTGAGTCATTTTGTTATGTGCTTTTGCCATTTTTATTCGTTTTTATAAATATTTATGATTTCGATGACGGAAACTCTGAATCAACATGCACCAATGCTACATTTTCTTTAAGTGTAATCATTATGTTCACAACTTAAATGCCTAAAATGTATACATGATGTTAGCTAACTGCGTAATGTATGTACATTGTGAAATACATTGCTTGGACACGTTCACCTCTGATAACAGATCACTCTAAATTCGTAAATTATGTATTTTCTGTAAAGCTGCTTTGAAACAATATCTATTGAGAAAAGCGCTATACAAATAAATGTGAATTGAATTCATTATATTTGGGTTTTGTCATTTTATTAGTTAGTTGCCACGGCAGCAGTTCTAATTTTAGTGTACTTTTTTTTTTTTTTTTTTTACGTTGACAGTGTTACAAATGTTGTGGTAATATGGTCTGGCATAATATGTACTGTATATAGATGCAAATAATAACAATTTGTAAGATTATGGCAACTCTCCAACAGGCCTTACCCAATGAATGACAGCCCCCAGGTCCTAAACATTCGAAACTCTTGCTTCAGACGGGAAGCTGAAGCTCTCAGGCAACACTTCCACCAGCAGTATCACAACTGGACTCCCATTGATGCTCACAAGAGCAAGTGGTGGGTATGGGAGCGAGTTTTAGAGGAAGTTCGCATAAGCATAAGACTCATTCATGCTTACCTGGAAAGAATTCACAAAGGTGAGAGCATGCAAATGATGCACAGTTGTCAAACGAAAAGCATTAGTAATATCCATCCATGTATTAAGCATTACATTTGCATTAAAGCATCAATATGTGTAGTTTTGTGACAGCTTTCTGCTATCCTCGCAGGCCAGGCAGCCTGTATAAACAGATTGTGCATTACCCCAAGAGAGCTGCAGTCTCGGCTGGGCGAGTTTGGCCATTACTGCCCAGTTAGCTTAGCTCTCCATCGCCATCTGGTTGACTGTTCACAAAACACCTCACTTGAATTGGCTGCAGAGTTCAGTGGCCACTTCTACAAAATGGCCAGCAAGGAGTCTCTAGAGGTAAAGTGCCAGATGGTCCAGAAACACGTTCACAGAAAGTTTTGTTTAACTCATTACCTCTCTTTATATGCTTCTTAAAAGAGATTTTTAGATTCCCCGGAGCAGTTTGTGGTTCCAGGTTGCCCTTACCCATTACCCCCTCCTCCACTCCTGCCTCATAAGCTCAATGCAGGCCAGGTGAAGAGCAGGTTCCCTCAACAGGTGGAGATGAAGGGATTCTGCCCCGTCACTTATCTAGATGGTCAACAGAGGTACAGCCAAGAAAACTCTATAATACTTACTAATTTTTACTACAGACTTCATATTTAATAAGCTACCTTTTCACACACATTCTATTTAAAGTAAAAGACTGTCATTTAAAAGCATTAGGCCTTAAGTGAATGTAAATGATTCACAGTGCAGTTCTACCATGTTTTCCTCTTCATCTGTAGGTATGAGGCCTTGGTGCGGGGTAATATGGAGTATGCTGTTGAGTATCGAAATAGGATCTATATATTTGAGAGTGAGAAGAAACAAGAGCAATTTCTCCAGTGAGTAGTAATTTGGCAGAAGTAATTTTTTTAAAGAAATTAATTCGTTCATACAGCAAGGATGCATTAAATTGATCAAAAGTGACAGTATAGACTTTTACATTGTTTCAGAAATATTCTATTTCAAATAAATGTTGTTCTTGTGTTCTTTCTATTATCAAAGCATCCGGGAATTTTTTTTTTCATAGTTTCCACAAAAATATAAAACAGCAACTGTTTTCAGCATTGATAATAATAAAAAATGCTTCTTAAGCTCCGAATCAGCATGTTAGAAAGAATGATTTCTGAAGGATCATGTGATAATCATGCGGATCATGCGAGTAATGAATAATGCTGCTGAATAAATCACATTAAAAAAATATTATTTTAGAAAACAGGCATTTTATTTTGTATAATTTTTCAAAATATTACTGTTCATACTGTATTTTTGATCATATATATATATATATATATATATATATATATAGGCTATATGATCTTAATAAAAGATAATGTTAATAATAGCCATAACAACAGGCTATTTGTAATACAGCAACATGAAACACAGATAATTCACAACAGAACTGTCCTCAGGTCACCTGAGATTTACTGGGACCAGAAACTTCCACATAAACTACCTCCGTTGGAAGATCCGGTCTTACTAACCGCTTTACCGATCATGGGCTATTTGGAACAAGTAAGAAAACACTGAAACACAGACACTCACTTCAGTCTGTTAATCTGCTGCAAAATGGTCTGTGTAACCATCAATAAACTATGCTTGTGACAAGTGGTAAAATAATTTTCTTAATCACTGCTGAGATTGTAATTATTGTACATGCTCATTTTTTATGTATGTAATATGTATGTATTTATTTATTTATTTTGTCAAATTTAGAGTGTGGCAGTACCCATAATCAAAGCCATGACTGCTGTTGGCCAACTCAAGCCAAAGTTCCCCTTTCTCAGTGTGAAGAGATCTGCTTTATTGTACCTGGCCTTTCATCTGAAAGGTGGCCTTGATTTTCTTATTTTGGCTTACTTATGAATAGCTGGGGATGAGAACGGTCTGGATAATATATTTTAATAACTTTCTACCCCTACACCCTCACAGCATTCAACACCAGGAACCCAGACTATATTCGACAGAAGTACAAAAAGAAACTTCAAAAGTTTGAAGAAGGCTGTGAGCTCATCTCATACCTGGGTACCGACATGAAGACATACAGATCCCCTCACAACCTACCCCCAGATTTTGCACAGAAGCTGGACAGGTTTCTGGCCCTTGAGAAGTCCACCAAAACAGCCTCAGGTCTGATACAGCTCGGGGGCAGTTGAAACTACTTCAAATAATAAAAACCTTGAGTCAGCACATCACAGTATTTGATCAGTGTTGGTTGACATTTGCATTAATACATATTGCAAGCACTTTGTTAATGTGTTGTGTTCAATTGACAATTAAATGAATAAGCCTAATAAATATGTTTTAATCTATTTTGTTAAGTGTTATTGTTTTCAACATATAGTATCCCTGGTTTCACAGAAGAGGCTTGAACTAGTCCCAGACTGAAATGCATGTTTTAGCTATTTTAACTGAAACCAACTTGCACTGACACATCTTAAAATGTCTGTGCCATTGTTATGTCTCAATATAAACACCAGTAAGGTTTTTCTTCTTCCTATGGTAGCCTACGTTTATAAAAGCTTCTTAAATGTAGGTAGATAGATAGATATGCTGATGGAGCGATGGATGTACGTACGGAACGGTTCGTCATCGTTGTGCGCCAATCGCATCAGTTACCCTGGCAACGAGACTCTAACTTTACACAACATGTCATCATGGCATCCCCTGTACATTTAGAGATCGTCGGTCTGTTAAGCAAACACAATTTTCAAATAGCCAAAAGCATTGCGGAGGTAAAGTTTTTTAAAGTTGCTGACCACTTTGCTTTTTGGCGTGGCTAATATAATGCTGATTGCTGACTGC
Source organism: Phoxinus phoxinus (assembly GCF_949152265.1). Classification (NCBI taxonomy): domain Eukaryota; kingdom Metazoa; phylum Chordata; class Actinopteri; order Cypriniformes; family Leuciscidae; genus Phoxinus; species Phoxinus phoxinus. The sequence goes on along the minus strand of NC_136891.1, from coordinate 11,667,942 downwards.
ACTCACAAAAGCTTTAAAACCTCCGCTGCACTTAACGTTACAGGGTTTGAAAAATAAATTCCCGGAGTCATTTGATGATCCAACAATTCGGCCGCTTCTTGAATGTGACTGGCATGACTATTTAGCCAACAAAAAGGAGGTATGTCACTTATTATTTTACTGCTCGCTTGTTTTCAACACTAAACTTATCTGCGGAAAACATATCAATCGCCTACGTAACGTTACGCGTTTTCTTCTCAAGGAGCTGAGAGGAGAGGTTTGGCAGTTCACTGGATGTCTAATGTCCTTCGCAAACGGTCAGTTTCTCGGTGATGAGAGGAAACTGTCCACCTGGGCAGACAAAGAGTGGAAGTTTTCTTTTCATCGACCACAGGCTCTTTATATGGCCCTGGCTGAGGAGTATTACACCAGCTATCTGCGAAGCACAGCTGTAAATAAACACGACAAACAACGGAGCGAGACATAACTAACAATAAAAACCCAGAGAAATAAATAAATAGGCTACTTAATTTGTATGCGACTACAAACATTTCTCATAATACCTCCAAGGTGTGAAACATCTGCTCTCTCTTTCTCACAGCACATTTTTGTTTATATGGATATTGAAAGCGGTGGAGAGGCATTTGGCAGGCTGTTGTTTGAGGTAAGGAAATCTTCTGCTTCTTGATGAGGTACAGTGAAAATGTATGTTTGTGCCATTCTTCTCTACAATTGACCGTTCGCAAAACCCCGCCCTCTAACGGTTCTCGTCCAATCCTAGCTCAGCAACTGTAACTAAGGAGGAGGACCTCCGTCAAACATTCCGATTTCAGCAAGATAGTGCAATGATGCGCCTATGGCAGTGAGGTCTGCACGGGCTTAAAACTTGCTGTATTTTATGATTGCTTGCAACTATTATTAAAAAATAGGCTACAAACACGTTTCACTACGGCACTGCGGCCCCTCATCAGTCAGCAAACAAGAGGGGAAAAAAAGAGAAAAAGCACGGACTTACTAATTACGAAACTTTGATGTGGTTGAACAGGTACACACCCAGCTAACACAAATACGTGACTGTTACGTAACTGCAACGTAATCTGGTGACCAAACTTTCGTCGTGGCAACGTAACTAGTTACGTCGTGGCAACCGGAAAAGTGAAATTCCTGGATTCGTTGCCACGACGTAACTTTGTAACGTTGTCAGTAAGTAACGGCGACGTCGTGGCAACGTTGCGGATCGACAGTCGTGTGTTGGTAACCAGTTGGTCATTTTAGTTTTTAATAATATGGGCGGACATGCAGTGGTCTAATTTAACTTGTCCTCATTTGCCCAAAACTATTTTAGAGACTTTTTCAACGACATATGAAAGATACAGACTCAAAATGTGATTAATTCAGTCCATTTACTATAGAACAAAGCACAAACAGCAAAAACAGTATGCAAACAGGTTATACATTTAAATGAACAAGGTTTTCCCCAAAAGCTTGAACATCGAACTGCTCCTACACGTCTTCATTTTGGTGGCCCTAATAACGAAGCAAGAATAAGAAAAGAAAAATGCAAGAAAAAAGAATAGTTGAGTGTTTTCCCATTTAACATTTAAATACACAAAGCAAAGCACTGAAAGATAGAATCTGTATAAGCAGAGTTTTTTTCTTAAATCGCTCATATATATTTTCTAACCATGGTCACAAAATTATGTTGTGGCAAGTGCATTATTTCCTTTTAAAATAATTTGATAACTTCATGACGTATCACTATATTCTATAAAATCTTAGTTAGAATCTTAGAAATAATTTGATACTTTTGAAATATTTAATACATATTATTTTCTTTTTCTTTTTCTGAAGTCTTGATTACGATGTCCATTTTTTTAAAAACTAGATGACTAGTAGGCCTATTTATGATCATTCCTGAAGGCAGCATTAAACCCCCAAAATGTCAGGTGGTGGTGCAACTGTCTGAACAAATGAACAGACTAAAAGAAAATAATTTAAAATGGTGTCTTAATAATAAAAAACTAAAAACTATGCCATAATTTTAAGTTTGAAGCCTTTCCTATAATTGTCAATGATATGAAAGGCTTCAAACCTAAAATGATGGCATAGTTTTTAATTTATTGTTTTTTATAAATATCAGTAGTTTTAAAGCTGAGATAATTGAGAAACTTTTGTCCAGCAATTTGTATATTCTCAAATGGTATTATGAATTTTAAGGTAATAACAGTAAACATGATAATGCATCATCCACAGTAGCCTAACTGATCTCTTTGGCAGAGTGAATAAGTTTGTAAAGCTCTCTCAAATACTGATAAAAACTGCTAATTTCAAGTATGGGTAGGTTGGTGGTACAATTTCCATGTCAGGTGGTACAACTACAATACATCATATTTTTTGTTGTACTGCCTGACATAAAAACTTGAATTAGTTTAAACACTTTAAAATATCATTAAACATCTGAAAATTGTTTTAACACATTGTCTTCAAGAGTGTTGATGTCATTAGAAGTCTTCCCAAGTGAGCCTGGATCCGAACTGGAGCTGCTGTAATCTCTAGTAAAATATGCTGAGCATCCTGAGATAGAAACAAGGAGACAACAGGAGAAAGATTAGCATTGCTGCTGTTCATATTATTTCAGGCAAAAGATGGTCATGTGAACTTTTTACTATTTCATGACATAGTGCAAGATTATGAGATGTGTTACCGTAATTGAATGCTTGGCTAAAGAGATGATTTAAATTAGGATAGTGTTTCTGGGCCCCAAACATTATCAGGAAGGTTATTCTAGAGTTATTCCCTTACATTTAGTGATCGACCGATATATCAGGTCGATATTTGCGTTTTTTTTTACCGATGCCAATACACGGCTGCTGCGTTCGACTGATAGTTTTTTCCCGGCATTATTTATAGACAGGCGTCTGTAATTTGGGACAGCAAGGAATGTGATTTGGACTTTGACTTACTAGTCATATGGTGTGTAACGTCTTGGAGATGTTGTCCGACAGAACAGCCGCTCCGATTCTGCTGGGGTGCAGGCCATCAGCACGGTAGAGCCTAGGTCGCTCCCAAAACAGATTCCAATTATTTACAAAGAGCAGTCTCTGTTCATTACACCATGACATCAACCATTCATTTAGTGCAAACAATCTACTGAACCTTTCTTGTCCTTGTCGGTACGTGGGAATGGTCCAGACACGATGATCGTTGCTTCAGGCGATGTTCTGCGTACCGTCTCGATCAGGCTCCTCTAGTCCCTCTTCAGAACCTCCGTCTGCCGCAGCCTGATGTCGTTCACCCCCGCGTGCAGCACGACAGCTCCTTCAGTGTTTTCAGAAAATGGAGCAAGGTTTCAGAAATTGTGTTTTGGCAATTGAGAAAAAAAACTGTAATAGGAAATCATCCGATTTTAATGAGAAAACATGACCTAACGAGTCAGCATTTTAATATTTTAATACTATACATTCTTACAATGCAAACGTCCTAAACATTTCTGAGTATTATCAATGTTAAAAACAGTTGTGCTGCTGATTAATCTTTTTGTGTAAACCAGTGTAACAGTTTAATCCATTTTCTTTTCTCTCTCTCCAGGATTCATTGTTAAATAGACCCAACATATATAAACAGTAGTTTACACTACTGTTCAAAAGTTTGGGTTCAATAGAGTAAAAATAAATAAATAAATAATATTTTATTCAGCAAGGATGCATTAAATTGACCAGAAGAGAGAGTAAATATTTCTGTTTCAAATAAATGCTGCTTTTTTTTTTCTTTCATTCATCAAATAACCCTGAAAAACACAAAAATATGAAGCAGCACAACTGTTTTCAACACTGATAATAATCATAAATGTTTAATCTATGTTTTTAGTTTTACTTATTCACTAATTCATATTGCTCATACAGTGTCACTTACGTTTGGATGTCAAAACGTTCTTAAAATAAATTAAACAAGTAAATGTAAATATGAGAAATTAAAATACATATGCATGGTGATACAGTAGGTGACAAAATATTGTGAGAAAATGGATATGAAGTTATTTAATGAAGTTCCTCACTTCACCTGTTTCCAACTTCTCTGGCAGCAGCTTTCTTCAGAAATGTTGAAGTAGTGGAGCTTCCCCTCTGTTGTAGAAGGATTATTTTGTTGCTCCTGAAACCACAGAACTATTTTGATCACTATTTGTTAGCTAGCTGCTAGTTTCAGCTAAATTTCACACTTCATGTAAGTGACGTCATCGAGTACGTTTATGTTAAATAAATTAACTCACTTCCAAACTAACTTATTTCTAACAAAACTATCAAAACCTCTCATCTACCCGTAAGATGTGATTAAAAGCCTAAACTTTCATATCAAAAGCTCAAGCTGAAGTTAGCATAACGTTACGTTAGCTACCTCTTCTGAAAACGGTTGATATGCTAACGGACTTTTCTCGAAGACACTAAACCATTTCTATAAAGTAAATATTCAACAGAAGCGTGTCAATAACAAGTAAGAGAAGTGTCAAGAACAGTTGTGTGTATTATTTGTGTGATTTTAGAGACTAAACTCACCTGAAAGCACTGAAAACAACAGCGAGAGAGGGAGTTCTGCAGCTTGTCAGTTGGAGTCAGTCGGTGCCGCGCCGTCTCCATGGCAACTCATCTCCGCTCCAGTGTTTTAGGTCGACTCGAAGGTTCACGCGCACGCCCATTAAAACGTCAAAGCCACGCAACATTTACAAACATAAACATCTAGAATTATAACCTTACTTGAATAAAATGAACGTCTTTCAAACGTACGGAATACTAAACAAACAATTGAAACAAATAAAATATTTCATAGAAATGCAGTCTGATAAGATGGTAATCAAATTACCGGCCAGTGACGTTGCAGTTCCGTTGCCAGTAAGTCATGAAATTACCAAGTTATTACGAATAGAGTACGTATCTGCAACGTTGTTGGTTATCTTATAACCTTATGAGGACGTACTGACGACGTTGTGGGTTGGTAATATGATGGTAATGAAATTTCGAGCATGCGACGTTGTAGTTACGTTGTCAGTTAGTAAAGTCATGACATGACCAAAAAGTACGAATTCATTACGTAACTGTTACGTCGTGTGTTAGCTGGGCAGTCACAAATTCCTCTGGAACTCAAACATTAAACTTCAAAACAAAGTTCGCGCAGTTGCACAACTATTTACACAAATATATCCTTCTCAGTTGGCTACGAGTTATGAATGAAGAGAACCGCATCGAGAGTTGATGGTTTCAGCGCGTCCTCTGATTGCAGTATTGTGACTGAAATAGCGCGCGCGGGAGCACATGCACAAAACAGTTTTGTAAAATGATATATGATCAAATAAAAATTATTGATATATAATTTTACAAAACTGTTTTGTGCATGTGCTCCCGTGCGCTATTCAGTCTATACTTTCTGTCGTGCCCTGGAGGATATGTCTGCTGCATTACTCCAAAACCAATCACTTAATGTATGGAGCTCAACCCAGCCATGGCTATGGTTCTCAATTGTTTGACGGGCGTAGTAACAATAACTAAGGGGCGTGGCTTTTGCGAACGGTCAATTAACATTTAAAATGTAACCTGCCAGCTGTTCTCAGACGTATGCCCAAAGACATGCAGGAATTTCAAGGCCCTGTGCACTGGAGAGGCAGGTTTGTCCAAGAGTAACCTTGAGTTAAACTACAAGGCCTCAATTTTCCACAGAGTTGTGCCAAATGGCTGGCTGCAGGGTGGAGGTAAGAAGCAGTAATACATTTACACATGATAATTTAATACATTTAATCATAAATGTGAACATTTGAATTATACATCCATTTTATACATTTATGTACACAGACAATACCAGTAAGTACAGTTATGACTGTATGAAAATGTTTATGTTTTCACTTACAGATATTTCACCTGAAAGGAAAGGCACTGGGGGAGACTCTATCTATGGTCCAACATTTGAGGGTATATGCTTATTATGCTTATGTGGCACACAAATTCTGTAATTCATACTTTAACACAATACTTGCTTAAATGTGTGATATAGGCTACATATACATGCAGATAAAAAGCTGTGCTGTTCCCTCCTCTAGATGAGAGTTTTGTCGTATCCCACAACAAGCGTGGCATCCTGGGAATGGCTAACCAAGGTGCTCATAGCAACGGCTCTCAGTTCTACATCACACTACAGCCAGCGTCCTGGATGGACTACAAATATGTGGCTTTTGGGTAATGACCCTAATAAATGGCATACGTACGCAAGAAAGCCAAAGTTATGAACCTTTGTCTTGATATTTGGCTTTGCATTATTTATGCAGACATCATACAGTTAAATACCTTTGCTATTTGACACTCTTACAAAATCCAAAGTCTCCATCACAGGTTTTTCCCTCTCTCCCAGGCAACTCATTGAAGGCACTGCGGTTCTAAAGAGACTAGAGGCAGTGCCCACCTACAACGAACGGCCCAAACAGGACTGCAAAATAGCAGCATGTGGAATATTTGAGCCCTGAGTTTTCACATGTGGCCTATAGATAAAGAAACCAATACAAAAGGAGAAGCATTTTTAATAACCATTTGTAATGTATGTGGACAGGTGTGCACCATGTTTTTTTAATGGTTGACCCAATATTTTTGCCATATTGCCAATATGTCAGCATACACATTCAACAAATAAATTTACCTAAAATTAAAAACCTCTCTTTATATGATTTAAATATTCAGTTTGACTTATTTCTATGGTGCTTTTCTTCCATTACCCATGGCAGCTAACCACTGTTGTTCCAAAAAGCTGTGATCTGCTGCAGTGACGTGCACATTATCGTGAGCTTGGCAGAAGAGTCTGTTGAAGTGCTGCCGAGAAACAACTGAGTTGAGTGTGCATTGCTGTAAAACAGATTTATTTACTTGAGAGAGAGTCCCTGTCAGTTATGGGCAAAAAAGACACAAAAAAATTATATATTCCGAAAAAGATCCAGCTACCAAGACCAACATCATAGCTTTAAATTAGACAACATGCTCCTCGAACACACGCAGAACTACACTTACCGTGGCATAAATATTAGCAACACAGGAAATTTGAACAAAGCTGTCAACGACCTCAGAGATAAGGCACAGAGAGCTTTGTATGCTATTAAGAGAAATATAAAAATTTACATCCCAATCAGAATTTGGCTAAAAATTCTTATCAAATCAGTAATAGACCCCATGGCGGTCTACCGGTGTGACGTCTGGGCCCACTCACAAACCAAGAGTTTACTAAATGGGACAAACACCCAATAGAGACTTTTCAGACCGAACTATGCAAAAACCTGCTACGAGTACAGCGCAAAAACTCAAATAATGCCTGCAGAGCAAAATTAGGATTATACCCAATTATAATCACAATTTAAAAAAGGGCCATTAAATTCCATGCCCACTTAAAAAGTAGTGATAAAGAGAACCTCCATCACAAAGCCCTGAACTACCAAGAGCTGATGCCAGAAAGAAACGTCTTTGGCCAATTGGTCTTAGAGCTGACTACACAAACCAAAACATGTCTGACTGATTTGAAAATAAAAACTTAGCCAGACCAATCCAAATACTTAAAACACAAAAAGAAAAATACCTAAAACATTGGAGAGACGCAACACGCAACAGCCCAACAAAGTAAATTGGAATGCTATTTGGCCCTAAACAGATCATATAATTTGGCAGTATACCTGAGCACAGTGACCGACCCTAAGCTTAGAAAAGTCCTGAGCATAGACTTCCTACAGTATGTGCTGTTGCTTGGGTATTCACAGTAGGCTATTCATAAAAATAGGCGAAAAGTTCCCAGACTTTAGCAAGATTCTGAAATGCTTTAAATTATTAATTTAATAATTGTATTAATTTAATAATTTAAATGAATTCGGAACCACATACAGTACTAGCTTACTCTTAATATTTTTACTAGGATTTCTTTCTGTGATACTTGGTAACACTAGTACGTGGTTCAGAACTCATCAAGGCTGTCCAAGATTGTATACTCTCTTGAGTAACGTTAGGTAGTTATTTGAATAAGTAATTACTTCATGACCGAAAAGTATGCTCTAATCTATATAATGTGTGTGTAAAATGACCGTAAATATGCAGTTTCTTCGGATGAACACCGCAACACACCACCTCGTGCTTCTCGTCACTGAGATTTAAAGCATTATCAGTGCTGAAACAATACACAATATCACATCACATGACAGTGTGTAGTATAAATGTAATCTGGACGTTGTTTTTATTATGTGACCTACCAGCGTCAGTTACCTTTCTTCACTGCCATTCATAAATCGTATGCACACCACAGAATTTCGCCGGAGGAAGAAGGTCACTGGGTACTTTTTGCCTACTCTTTTATGAGTACTGTGAATACCATAGGGGTGAATACGGACATACTTCTTTTGTCGCATACTGTTTTCGCCTACTATATCGGGAAGTGTGCGATTTCGGATGCAGCCCAATTTCATGTTTGTCGACATCTCATACCAACACAAGTTAGCTAATACGCCATCTTGCGACTACCGAGCAAATAACAACTGGCTACGAAATGTAACTTTGCAGATTAATAGCAGGCCAATTATTATTAATAAGAAGAAGAATATAAATTAATACCATAATATTGTTGCAATGTTCCTTGATGCTAGGCCGATTACTTTTTGTACGTTGTAATGGACTATTTTTCTTAGCGGAAGCTTAAGTAGCCATTTTATCCCTGACAAAATGAGGATGAAATTATTATGAAATACCGTTTCGTATGGGAAACGGTAAATTGGACCACACTATATGTTGTAGCCCAACGGCCTCGTTCATGAAATACAATGGTCCATTTAAAAAAACAAATGCTTTTGTTTTAGTGGCCGTTGGTTAAGATTTGGGTAAAGCACTAAAAGCATTCACACTACTGAGCTGAAGTGTCACCGTCCTCCTCGAGCATGTGTTTTTTTATTGAGGACTGACAACCGAGCAAAGTCAGACTGACTGACTGATTGACCAAGATACTCACTATGACCACACCATTTTCTCCCCCGCTGTACATGCAGCGATACCAGTTTGTTATCGATTACGTGCAAACCTACCGACCTAGAAAGGTAAATACATTTCAAACTTGCATTTTAAAATTAAGTTGATGGCCTTGACGCTTCGTTTGAACTCGCGTGCTTATCAGTAGTCTTTTTACATCTTCCTACATGAATTTGATCTCATTTCTCCATCCGCAGGTCATCGATTTCGGATGCGCTGAGTGTCGCTTACTGAAAAAACTGAAGTTTCATCGCAATGGTATACAGTTACTAGTGGGAATTGATATCAACAGTGTCGTACTCCTAAAAAAAATGTAAGTTTGACATTTTGCCTGCGAACTACTCATGTTTGTGTAGTAAGTATACGACATTAAAATGGAAGAACATCTCATAAGGCCAACGTTTTATACTACATAAGTGGAATTAGGGGCCTGCATGTACTTTGTGCCATCTAAAAAAATAATAATCTGGCTTCCTGTGTTCATCCATCTTTTTTCTTGCCAGGCATTCATTGGCTCCACTTGTGAGTGACTACCTTCAGCCAAGCGACGGGCCTTTTACCATTGAGTTGTACCAAGGGTCTGTCACAGAGCGGGAGCCGTGCACCAGAGGATTTGATCTTGTGACATGTGTTGAGCTGTAAGTGTGCCACTGCCACATATCTTTTTTTTTTTTTTTCTCAAGCATATAAACTTAACACTATTTGAAAATTGTATGTTCTACTTGAGTTTTTCAACTTACCAAAGTCTCTCACCCCTTTAAGAATTGAACATCTGGAGCTTGAGAAGGTGGAGAGCTTTTCAGAGGTGGTGTTTGGGTACATGGCACCAGGTGCCGTGATTGTCAGCACACCCAATGCAGAGTTCAATCCTCTGTTGCCGGGCCTGAAAGGCTTCAGAGACTGCGATCACAAATTCGAATGGTCTAGAGATGAGTTTCAGACTTGGTAAGGAAATGTGCAGTATTTAGTGTAAACATTTTCCCGTGCTGATTTAAGATCTGATTTAAGGATACATTTTAAAATCTTTTAGGCTTAAAGGGTTAGTTCACCCAAAAATTAAAATAATCCCATAATTTACTCACCCTCAAGCCATCCTAGGTGTATATATTATGTGGCTTTCTTCTTTCAGCCAAACACAGAGTAATAATTATTAAAAAAAAAAAAATCCTAGCTCTTCCAAGCTTTATAATGAGAGTGAATGGTACCATAGTTTTTGAAGCTCCAAAAAGCACACCCATCTATCATAAAAGTCATCCATACGGCTCCAGGGGGTTAATAAAGGCATTGTGAAGTGAAGCAATGCGTTTTTGTAAGAAAAATATCCATATTTATAGCTTTATAAACTATAATCACTAACCGGCCATACTCGAGTCTACTGTAGTTCCGGTGGAAGAGTGAGCTCTGATCCGACGCAGGGTGAGTAAATTATGGGATTATTTTCAATTTTGGGTAAACCAACTAACCCTTTAAAAAAATCCCAATTCTGTCTCTCCCTCAGGGCTCACAGAGTTTGTAGAGAATATGGTTACTCTGTGCAGTTCACTGGAGTTGGAGTTGGAGAAGCTCTTGGCCACCGGAGAGATGTGGGATTCTGCACACAGATCGGTGTGTTCCAGAGGAATTTTGATGGGATAAATTGGTCCATGAGCAATGCTGAACGCTTGGAACCCTCAGTGTACAGACTGGTGAGAAATGTGTATTTTTTTTTCTTAAGAGGTGTTGCACTTCATCATCGTATCACTTGCACTAAAGAAGTCAGTTTAGTTTAAGCGCTGAAATGCGCTTGATTTCTTTTTGATCACAATAAGACAAAAAACATAATGATCACACATTTTTAATCAAAATAACAACTTGATCGTCTGGTGGAACAATAGACTTTTCTCTGGTGACATGCCAGACCTCTCCAATTATTTAGTCGGTTTAGACCCCGCCCCTTTTGGACTGCAAGCTCGCATTCAGATCTTCCTCCATCCAATCAACAACTCGTGCACTTTTTGATAATGTTTCACTCGGATGTGTCACAACACAGAAGAAAAGATCTGCCGCTACTTCTGTTAACTTGCATACCGACCTTAATATTTGCAATCTTAGAAGGGTTTAGAAGGATGTGGATGTGCTACATGCGGTCATAAACAGCATAAGGTTTGGCAAATTCTCTTAGTAGTATCGTTTTATAATAATCTTTTTGACGAAGAGGTTCTGAATTAGTCCGTATGTTTTCATAGTAAAAATTACTCTCATCCCAGCATGAAATGGAAGTTGGGGCTTAAACAAACTAAATTATTAAAGAAGTCCGGCATATACCACAAAAGATCGAGTTATGACATTTAATTAAAAATTAAACATGCATGAATTTATCGTTCACAATAAGATCAATAACATTGCATTTCATGGCAACTTTAAAACTCACAGGTTTAAGCTAAAAAAAAAAGTTATTTCTTGTCTGAAAACTGCTTATTGCACTCACAACTCATCTTTTGTTCTTGTTCCTCATTAAGTTGTACAAGGTGGTGTATCCAAGCCTGTGTGATAACAACATCTACCAGAAGACTTTGGTTAATGAGGTCCTGTATGAGGCACAACACCTAAAACAGGAATGGCTTAGTAGGCTGAACATGGACTCCAACAACAATGCACATTTTTATGGTCCTCCATTTATGGAAGCTTTGCAGCATGGGGATGCATGTGAGTGGCAGCCTGTCTACCAGCAGGACCGCAGCATTTGTGTGCCCTTGACGCGTGTGTGGTTCAGCCCCAAAGTGAGAGCACTGTGCGGGAGCGTGCAGCGTCTCAGGGAAGAACTGCTGGCGGAGGAGCAGGTGAGGATGAGCGCTGATGGAACGGTGCTAAACCTGCCTGCCGATGATGAGGAAGAGGAAGAAAGAGAAGAGGAGGAGGAGGAGGAGGATGATGATGTGAAAATGGTATCAGGTGTATCAAACAGTGTGGAGGAGGACTGGGATAGAGATCTTGGGGGCTACTGCGGTGTATAACAGATCCGGAAAGCTCTGTAACCAAAATGTAAAAAAGGAAGCTGCACTTGATTGTTCCATCAAAAACATATTAGGACATATTTAGATAATATGGCCAAAACTATTATCGGTTGGAAATGTTCTTGAAAAGACAACCATTAAACGTGTAATTAAAAATGCAAATATGTGACACCTTCTTTGGAATGTGGTTTTATTTAACAGTGTGTGGTACATACCTTACCAGCATCATAACAGAACACATGGCATGGAAGCCACTGTTGGTCAAAAGTTGGAACACAACATTGCGAGACATTTAAAAAGCAATGTCACCTTTAAACATCAGACACAGTACAATTTACGAGGACCAAAACTTCACAGAAGAGATAAAGCCACCATGTTTTTACAACATGTAAAGTACCAGGACCTACTTACAGGTTACGTAAGAGAATTAGGGAAGAAAATGTGGGGTGGGGAGTAAAATCTTACAATATCAGTATCACTAAAGCTCAAATACATAAAAATAGACTTCATTTTGGCAGTAGATCAATTAAAAAATTAAAAAGCAAGTTCAAAGTAACTCATATTACTGAGTGTCTGCTGGAAAGTAATGAGGCTGACAGATCGCAAATAACCTCTAAATAAACGGATATTTGCAAACATTCACCACAGAGCCCTTAAAGGGACACCTTGATGGAAAAACTATGAGATGCTTTTGCGATCCCAGAAGAAACGTTCCATTTGCTCACAAATGTTTTGCATTCCTGTGAGAAACGTTGCTTTCGCTCGTAAAACTTTTGACCGCAAAAAATCTTTTTGCGAAAGAACACAAAAGCACTGAAATTGAATTTTCTCTCCCATCTCATATTTTTTCCGTCACAGTCTCTCTTTAGGAGCTCCGTACATTCGCAGTGTGGTGCTTTGATATTTGTGCAGTAATAGTGAAAGGAAACAATAAACCTGAGATGTGTGGCCGAGTTTAATCCAAGCTTCCTGTCAGTATTTTTTTAGTGTTTGGATCTCAGCGGGCCTAGCAAAGATTACAAAAAAAAAACACTTCGGACACGTTGCGTTGGTGTGACACCCATGCAATTCTGCACTATAACTCTAGACAATATGATATAATCAAGTGCTACAAATAGATACACACTCTCTCAGCTGATAATCCCCAACACACACTTAAATTGCAGAGGCAAGTGAGTTTACATTTATAAAACAGTAAATGGCTTTTGAGAAGATATGGGAATACGGTCACATAAAACTATTGAAGCACTTATGCTTCTGATATGCCCTATAGCTTATTTTACAGACAGAGATACCATGAAAAGTAGTCATTAAAATACCTTCGTTTTAATGATACATCAAGTAACTACAAAAACATGGATAAAAAGGTGTTTTTGTAGTGTTATAGATAGGATTAGAAGAGCTACACGCCGCTTGAGAGCCTTGTGCTAAACATTTCAAGCATTGCTGACATGGTTAAATGCTTCATTCTGTGCTGCTATGTTACTAAGTGTAGCTTGAGAACAGCTCGGCTCATTTTGTCCTTTTGTGAAAGCGTAATATAGTTGTGACGTCATTAATTATGTCATAGACTGCTGCCAGAGAAGTACTTATCAGATATTCACCTGCTGTGTCTATAAACTGAACTGCAAAATGACTTAGTCCCATTTAACATATAATGGAGCTGTAGGAGTTTAATCTACATTTCAATTCTCAAGCCGAAAGTCATTTTCAGCTACAAATAAAGAAGAATAACACATTTAATGTGAATGAGTTAACTTGATCGAAAGCTCAGCCTCAAAACTCCCTACAATGTTGGCGATACATAAAAAGTGAATGCAATGTCCTTCAATTTAAAGTGCTATTCAATTGCACATTTTTTTCAAGTCTGAAAACGGCTCCATCTGTCAAACGTATCACGACTTCTCACACGCAAAAAGTAATACGCGGGTGGGTGAGGACGGTTTGATTTCCATTCGTACAGTAATGAAATGACAAAAAAAATGCGTAAAGAGGTCACCTTCATCTGCAGACATATAGATGTATATGTAAAGATGTATATTATCCACCACATGTTACTGACAGACCCCTTAAAATGGCTCAAACATGTAAACATGGTCAAAATAAACATATCTCACTAAAATAACAATATGAAATATCTTCTTCTTTTTTAAATCAGCGAGAAAAATATAGGGAAAAGCTCTCTGATTTGCAATTGCAGACATATTGTAAGACAAACTTTACCTCACAGTGAAACACAAGACACCAAATGGCAGCCTCATACAGAGGAGCTGTCAGTTCTTTATGTAGCCAGCAGAGGACGCCGTTTCATCGAAAGGCTGAAACAAGTTTGTGACTAACTGCTAATGTGAGAGGAGACGAACATGTCTGAATCTCTTCGTCTCTTTCTCCTCCCACGAAACAGACTTTGGTTATTGACACTTCTCCTTCTGGCATCTCCCAACTCTAGCGTTTAATCACGACCTGTTCGTAGGCACCGGCTCCAACCCTGAAAAGAGAAGAAATCAGCATTTACATACAACTCGGTAAATGCACTGTTTTACACTTTTTTTAAGCGCGTGGGGAATACCACTGCTTACAATTTGATTTTGCTGTGTTATTTAAAGAGACAGTAACCCGAAAATAAAATTGTCATAATTTACTCACCCTCATGTTGTTTCAAACCTACATGGCTTACTTTCTTCTTCTAAAAAGAGATTTAGCAGAAAAGGAGATTTATCAGAACATCCAAGCCCTTTTTTTTTCATATAATGAAAGTGATTGGTGACTGGAGATGTCAAGCTCCCGAAATTACCATAAAAGTAATCCATATAAATCTGTATTATATTTCACATCTTCATCATACAGGCTATTGTATGGCTTTAGAAGACGGCACACAAATACATTTATGATCCCTTTAGGTCCCTAAAGCTTGGCAGATCCAGTCCCCATTCACTTTCATTGTGTGGAAAAGAGCTGCTAGGACATTATGCTAAACATTTGGTTTTGTGTTCCAAAGAAGAAAGAAAGTCATTTGGGTTTGGAACAGCATGAGGGCGAGTACATGACAACATTTTCCTTCAAACTTACCTGGCAGGAAGGTGGTGGCTACCAAGTGCTGTGCTCCCACCAGGACCCACAAACAAGCGCAGACCTTCCTCTGAAACACACACACACACACACACACACACACTTGAATCAGATATCGCCTCCATTCCGCACACAAATTCACGACTTCTCTGGGGGATACAAAAACCAAATCGGTTCAATTCTAATGAGAACCTGTCGGCATGTCATCTAAAAAATAATACGAAAACTAATACAGTAGGACACGCATATAAAGACGGGCTTGGCACAGATACACTTCAATACACCTACTGAGTAGCAGCAGCAGCTCCCGGTAAACATTGCTACCAATTAAACATCCTATTTCTAGCCCTGCGTTTTCTATTTCTGTTTGCACTTGATCCAAGTTTGCTCTGATACCACTCCATCTCAAGCATGACAAATAAATGGGCCAAAATGCGATTTCATGTCAGCAAGAATTCGCCATGTTACGCACAGTGTTAATAGACTATTAGCCATCCGAATTAAATAAAGATGGAATTTATGCAATATTATTAGACATGTTGCTGAACCAAAAAAAAAAGACATTTCAATCAAAGGAGGTGCTTAACCTTCATAAATTCAAACTCAAGAGGTCACACCAAATATTATCTGAGCTGTTTTATTTTTATTTATTTATTATAGGTAATACTATTTACATCACACACTACTTTTCAAAAGTTTTTTTTAAATAATTTAAAAGTCTCTCATGCTCACCCAGACTGCATTATATGGTCAAAAATACAGTAATAACAATAATATTGTGAAATATTATTACAATTTATAATTGTATTTATTCCATTGATGGCAAAGCTGATTTTCCAGCATCATTACTCCAGTCTTCAGTGTCACTTCAGAAATCTTCTAATATGATGATTTGGTGCTCACGACAAATTATTATCAACATTGATCAACATTGTTTTAATTGCTTAATATAAACATTATAAATGAAATGTAGTGCCTCTCTCATACTCTGATGGAAATGTGCTAGTAGTACCTTTAGGGATGTCTGCTAATAAACATGAGGAAGCCATGTTTACCTTCAGCGCTGGAGTCCAGCATACTGTGGGTGAAATCCTGGCTTTGCAGGATCTTCTCTACTACATCATCAGCATCCACCCGTGTGGCATCCACCCTTTTCAGCTGAGACTCCATGGAGTCCTGTTTCACTGGGTACCTTTGTATATATGAGAAAATGAACCTATATTGATTTAATATCCTGCATCTAAAGCTTGATGAATCTTGAGCATGCAGTGGTAGCAGTGTCTGTCTGACCTGCTGGCAGCCCTGTCGGGGGTTGATGGGTGTTCAGGCACAGCAGCACAGACTGTAGGTGGCGCTGTAGTTTGGTCACTCTCCTCACTGGGCTCAGGGATGCTGGCAATGCCAGTGGAAGCACTGCCGATCGAAGTGTTTCTCCTGTGGGAGAACTCCGACAGACTGGAGGAACGCGAGTGACTCGTACTATAGCCTAAGAAAAAATGACACAACATTGTTTTAAAATTAAAATTCAGTTAAAAAAAAAAGGACAGGAAAAAGTTGATCTGCCCTGGTAATGCACAGCCTATATACACTTTAAAAACCTTCATAGATGAATCAATCAGCTTCAGAAAATGAAAACTAGTATGGGCCACCAGTGGAGGGCGAATATCGTCCCATACATGCCTATGCACACACCAACTCCAATGTTTCCGGACAGATATGTGATGACTAGGGTTAGGTATCCTTTACATTTTAGCGATTTCGATTACAATTTAGAATCTGATTCCCAGTTTCGAATCCAATATGCTAAAAAAAAAGGTCAAACATTTAGATATCAAAAAAATGTTTTGTCTTTTTGCAAAACATTCTGTTGCAACTGAAATACCATGAACAAAAACCAGCAGCCTAAAGAACAAATAACTAATAAACTAGACTAACTAATCTGAATTTCAAACATTGTTAAAAGACAAGTACCATATACAGTCAGTAATAAAATAAGAACAAATAAGCAAATTAGCAAATAAAAATACAACTGAACAAAGTTTAGAAATTGAAATCAAATGTAACATAACTGCATAGTTTTTATAAATATTCAAGTTACAAAAGTTATTCAGTCAAGATCAGTGAGTGATTTTCTTTTTCTTTTGACTTTGATTAACAGTAACGACGGCAGCAGGTTTATTAGCCTGCTGTCACTTTAAGACCTAATGCACGGATCCAATATACTGTTATACTGTTCTTTCTCAACTGTTTATGTTCACTTAAAACATAACCGACTGTGTTTACGAGGA
Organism: Phoxinus phoxinus; assembly: GCF_949152265.1. Lineage (NCBI taxonomy): Eukaryota > Metazoa > Chordata > Actinopteri > Cypriniformes > Leuciscidae > Phoxinus > Phoxinus phoxinus. The sequence continues at coordinate 11,650,590 of NC_136891.1, read as the reverse complement.
TATTTTGACATCATTTTGTGTGTATAAGAAGACGAGAAAGAGAACTCAATTCAGCATTCGTACACAATACGGAAGACGGCTTTTTGTGTGTGCGTTCTGGATGTGCCCAGCACAGAAAACAGTGCTCTAGTGCCAATTTGAGTTCTGTTTCACGTCTTTTAGCGCCTTAAAATGCGCACACCGAAATCAATAAGCGGAATCAAACATTTTACTTTTTAAGAAGTATCTAATTCCTGACTTTAAAGGGATGGTTCAGCCGAATCAGCCGGGTTGCTTAGTGCAGGCGCTAATGGATTCGAAGGTTGTATCTCGTAAATTACCACACTAATAATGCCCGGAATGATACCAAACTTCTACAGTAGTACAAATAGATTCTATATTTATTAAACGAGGCATTGGAAAGTTTGTAAGTACATAAAGAGTTTATTTAAATAACACTTGCCTGATGTGCTACCTCTAACCCGGACATCGAGGTCACTTGCGTGATTTGGGAAAAGCCCGTAAAAGTCCTAGCAGAAAGCGATGCATAAGGATGTAGTGTAACGACGCCCAGTTTCAGGAATGCACAAATATTTTGTTGATAGTACCAGTTTGCAACAATTATTAGTTAACACTAAGTTGTCAACACTTAGGAAAAAAGAATGAAAGAAATTGGGATATACCAAAAAAACGTTTCCAGCAACACCGGATAATCGCGCGAGACTTTTATGGGCTTTTCCCAAATCACTGAAGTGACCTCGACGTCCGGGTTAGCGGTAGCATAAGCCATCAAGCAAGTGTTATTTAAATAAACTCCTGATGTACTTACAAACTTTCAAATGCCTCGTTTTATGAGTACAGAACCAATTTGTACTACTGTAGAAGTTTGGTACCATTCCGGGCATTATTAGTGGGGTAATTTACGAGATACAACCTTCGGATCCATTAGCGCCTGCACTAAGCCATTCGGCTGATATATCTAAATAAGCTCTCGTCTGGCTCGAGGTCATGGTGCAAAGGACCCTAGGTTGAAATTACTCCCGAACCATCCCTTTAAGTATCCAATTCCAGAATTGGAAATTTTAGATTTCCAACAGTGAGGACTTCTGTTTGCTTTGTGGGACTTTAAAACTAATTTGACACTTTTGAGATGCTCTAATGCAAAAGGTCAAAGTGAGGAATGTGTAACTGAATCTAAGAGAATAGCTTAATGAAATAAGGACTGAGTGCTGTCTCCTCTCTGGAAGTACTAGAGGAAGTAGTGTTATCAAATTAGATCTGGGACATTTAATCCAGCCATTTTGTGATAGCACAGAATCTTTCTAAGAGCCCAGTTTCATATTATTTAATAAAGCAAATAGCACTTTCCACAAACTGAAAACAAAATGGGGCTTTAAAATGTCTAGTTTAGCAAAATGGTCAGTGAAAGGAGATGCTTAATTTGTTAATTGTTCAAATTCAAAAGGTCAAAATAATGGGTCACCAAAAAGTACCCTATATGTGGAAAGTGCAACCTAACTAAATACAATGTATAATATTATGAATTTGCGCACACATTCTTTCTTTCTCATATGTGCACACATATCTTCACTCCATCACACAGAACAGTGTCGCATGACATGCAGCCTACATGCAAAATACAAAATTCTTGAATCATCTTGCAATACAACGGCATGATGTTGATTGACAGCCTGATGTTACAGCCAGGGTAGCAGACAATACAATTCATTCAAGTCGAGCAAGACAGCAGTCACATCGACACATCGGCAATTAGTGACCAGGGAGAAAAACAGTGGAAAAGGAAAGCCTACCTGATACTTTGGACTGCTGACTAGCATAACTGGACGTTCGAGAGTGTCCGCACAGCCCCAGTTCATCAGGCAGAGAGCCACACTTCCCTGATGTCTCTGTGGACATAAGGGATTCAGTTCAGTCCTAATTAATCCTGCTCAATCGCTTTACGGGATTCAATGCCAATTTAACCCGTTCTTCTCCTATTTTTTTAACCTTATAGTAGATTATTATATCTGACAGCCATGCACTTGTCCATTGAGAGTTTTCAGGCATTCAATATGATTTGGCTATTTAAATTAGGGCTGTTGATTAGAAAATCAACATTCTCAAAATAAAACTTCTGGAAATCGATTAGTCAGTTAGACAGGTTTAGGGTCATGACTCATGTCCACCAGATATTGATCGGACATATAAGGGATATATAAATGGCAAACATGGCTCAATTTCAATAAATATATTTTTATTTAATACATAAATATATATACACTAAATACCTACAACCTTTTTTGCCACTATAACCTTTAGTGTTCACAAAGAGAAAAATGCATTATGGATATTAATTGCTCAGCAAAATAAAACATTTGTTGAATTGGTTACAAAGGTTTATGATGATTGTAGCCTTTAAAATTGCAAGCACAAGGTTTTATTTCCTGTGTTAGCATATTTCCTATTAAAACAGGAAGTTGAGGCATGACCCATTTTTAAATGTTCCTTCTGTTTACATCACACCTATGAATCATGATTTACTACTTGCTTCTAGTTGAGAGCAGGTGGTGTATTAGAAGGAGGGAATTTCTTATTCTATTAAGTATTTAATTGGCTAGAAATTTGCATATGCACATAATAATAATAATTTTCCTAAATTTTTTGCCATTCATATTTTGTTCCCGGATATTTATTTATTTTATTTTATTGTACATTTTAAGTACGCTAGCATCAGTGTCTTAAACTATAAAAAAATAATTAAAATAAATTATAAATATTAGATGGAAAACGTACACTTAAAAACTAAAATTTTAAATGTTGCCTTTGACAATTAAGTTTTACTTGAACTTAAACTAATAAAATAAGCATTAAAATGACTAAAACTGTTGACAAATTTGACAAATGCAACAAAACAAATATTTTACAAAAACTAAGAGAAAATAAAAATAAGAGCTAATTCAAAATATTAATAAATACAATAATAGTATATAAAAAGTGCTAAAATAACACTGGCTAATATATGCACTGTCTTAAAGGTAACATTAAGCAATGCTTTTATCGCTTGTTTCTGCTCAATGCCTAATAGTGCCCCCTACCGTATAACAGTGAAAACACGGAAAGCTGGAAAATTCCGTCAATGGCAGGGAAGCGTTCTCATAAATGATGTACAATTCCGTCAATGGCGGAAAAGAGTTAAAGGGATAGTTCACTTTGAAATAAAATGTTGGTATGTTTTAGCTTACCTGAAGTGCATCCAAGATGTAGGTGTCTTTGTCTCCGCAGTAGTTTCAATTTTGATATTTTTAGGTCAAACCGTTCTTGTCTGTCAGTCATATAATGCAGGTATATAGGCACTGTCTCCAAAAGCATGCAGAGATGTCTCTAATAGCATGCAGAGAAAAGTCCAAATTAAACAATTCCCCATCGTAAGTGCACATTGATGGCCTAAGACACGAAATAAGCGGTTTGTGTGATACAGTATTTATATAGTTTTTATATATAACCACCTTTTACACAACCACGTCCAAGTGATCTGTTTACTTCGTATACGTAAGTGCCGTAGAGCGCCGGAAGGCTCCGGAAGTGGTCTCTCGCGCGTGTACGTCACTCATTGTTTACACCAGAACCTATGCACAGAACAGAGATTGTAGGTAGGACGGCTAATAGAAATGGTACTAGTTTGCGCTTATCCGGGATGTTTAAACCGCTGTAAAAAAAAATACATTTACGTAAGCTCGCGCGAACTCATCCGGGAGACCACTTCCGGAGCATTCCGCCGCTTTACGGCACTTACGTAGACTAAGTAAACAGATCACTTGGACGAAGTTGTGTAAAAGAGATAAAAACGATATAAATACTGTTCGTTTTATCACACAAACCGCTTGTTTCGTGTCTTAGGCCATCAATGTGCACTTACGATGGGGAATTGTTTCATTTGGACTTTTCTCTGCATGCTATTAGAGACATCTCTGCATGCTTTTGGAGACAGTGCCTATATACCTGCATTATATGACTGACAGACAAGAACGGTTTGACCTAAAAATATCAAAATTGAAACTACTGCGGAGACAAAGACACCTACATCTTGGATGCACTTCAGGTAAGCTAAAACATTCCAAAATTTTATTTCAAAGTGAACTATCCCTTTAATAGCTACAAAACTCTAAAATATTAAAGCTGAAAAACAATTAAAAATATCTACATCAAACCGTTGCTCTCACTGACCATCCTGACCAATCTCTAAATGAGTCTTCTCCACAAACTCCCTTCAAAAGAGTATCATTTATCTGCCAAAATCCCAGGCCAAATCATATATGTAACTCTTCAGCATGTTCCTCTGAACAAATGGTGATACTGAATAATTCATCAATCGCCTCAGACAGCAAGCCACTTTTGGCATCTTGTCTTGTATTCCATAAAAATTTCAGATTAAATACTATGAATATTAACAGCTTTAATATTGTTCAGTGATCGCAACTCAAAATCACTACAGAAGTGGCACTTGTAAGCTGATCATGTTTTATGAATTGTAAGCCTGCTCTTCATCATAAGCAGTCAGTCATAGTGAATCACTATGAAAACCGAGTTAGGAGTCAACAGCGGCACATGGCTAAATTATACATTAAAGACTAAAGCTTTCGCCAGCCTCTGGACGGAAAAGGCACACAGCATGTATGAGGGGAAAGAAAGGATAAAAGAGAGAGTGGGGGAGAGAGAGCACTCTTTCAAGCTCCTGTTAGTTCAGCCGCATCAAATCAAACATACAGTCTTGTTCTTTACTACAGGACTGGATGCAGGATTAATGAGAAGCTTTTTAAAGGGTGTTTGATTTGGACAGTTGATTAGAGCAACCAACATAATGCAAACATAAAAATATAAGAAATGCATACACATTTAAGCACATGTAAAGGACAAATGTTTTTAAAAAAAAACAAGGTCTGTGTATGGAGCTGCTGTATTTGTGCGTCTCATTCCGATTCATTGCAAACAGTGACAAGTGCATCTTGTGTTAAGTTTACCTGAGAGGCTCAGAAAAGGTTTCTGTGTGTCTCCTCCTTTCCTGTCTTCCAGCAGGCTCTCGGCATCACCTTGAATGCCTATCACCATGGCGGTGGACGGAGGCCTAATACATGGAGAACCCGCATTCAACAATATGGTTTAAAAGGATTTGAATAAACATGCTGAATTAAAGAAGCAAACCATTTCAGTCTGCCTACTGACGGTGGTCCAAAAGCAACCCCCAGAATCCCCAAACTCCATACTCTCTCCACGCTTTAACCCACACAAATGTTTTTAGCAGGTTTTTGCCTTCACGCACAGTGTGTGTGTACATGTGTGGGTGGACAGTGTTGGTTTCCAGTATGCAAATCTGTGTTCAAAGCTCTGACTAATCCAGAGCACAAATTCACACTCCTTCCCAACAACACGGGCCATTTCTGAGAAAATACTATTATAGCAACTTCAAATGTTTAACAGGAAAAGGTCTCTGTGGGTCTTTAGCTAAATCTAAATTTAAAAATGCAGACAGGATGGCATAGAGATAGAAATAGGCCCTTTTCACGACCAAACTTCAATTCTTTCTCCCTTCAATACTGAATTATAACACATTCGCAACGCAGTCAAAAGTAACACTCACGTTTTGAAGCAGGGGTCCCCAGACATCAGCTGTGTGCTAATAATCACCTGCAGGCAAAGACAAATGACAAAAAATAAGAAACTGGATGTGTATGACATTTAACATTTCATTTTTGTTTTGTTTTTTACTGTTTGTTTTTTTTAAGTTTCAAGCCAATCAACCGGGACCAACTTTGCAAACACAAATTGAGCAAAATCACAGTTTCACAGTGGAAAGTAGTCTTTGTATATAACCTGCGTTGTACTCTCCTAAGCTGTCCACTGTAAAATGCCCTGTGCGCAAGCAAACTTTTGGGTTGTACTGCTCAGAAACAGCTTTATAAATAAACCTTAACCTCTAAAAGCAAAAGCGATTTTGCTTTCTCATCCAAACACACAGCGTCTCCGTGACATGACGACAACACTTTTAATTCACTGAAACCTGTCCTACTTTCTTTGCACGTTCCTTTGGGGAAGTAGTATCTGGACTTTGATCAAGGCTTTTTAGGCAGGTCTGAATCAGTGTTCTCTGTTAGACAGAATAAATCACTTTGTGGGAGACTATGAGCTTTAGTAACTTCGCAGAACGTATACATGCACAAACAAAGACATTACACACTAAAAGAAAAAGAAAATATTAAAAAGCATATGACCCCTTTAAGATATTTTAGTTGAGGAGTTTGTAATACCAATAGCACCACTAAGAAACACTAACTAACTTATAACTTAAAGGGATACTTCAGGATTTAGCATTAAGCTTTGTATCAGTGCTTCCCTCCATTTTGCATCATCAGAGGCTTTTTTGGCCAGAGGCTAAAAACTACAGCCAGTAGAAGGCGCTAGATACGCATGTTTTCAATCCGCCCATAGAGGGTGGATATCAATCAGAGAATGTACAAATAGTGTCAGCCATCTTTTATTGGAAGCTAAGCTAACAGGTTCTTATTCTGTGGAGAAAGCTGAGTAGTAGGGGTTACCATCCTCTTTTTCCCAGACATGTCCGGCCGTCGAGATCGTCCAAAATGTCCGGGATTTGGCTTTTGCTTTCTGCAGTCGCCATTCATTGTTTACATGCACACCTTTTGTTTCAATCTAACTGAATTCATTCCGATTGGTGAATCTGAGTGTAGTGTTTACATGAACGCTAAACAAGTGATGGGTTAATGTGCGTTTTAACATTGCTAAGGAAATTCCAGCTCCTTCCTGAGAGATACGGGACCGGTGCGTCTCACAGGTGCCGCTCATCAGTAATCACGCCACCGGCCTCGCGTCGTTATCCCGCGGCCGTCAGTCTCGTCCTGCTTTCCACATTAAACATAATGAATGGCGACTGTAGAGCGCAAAAGACGAATTCTGGACATTTTTGGCGATCTCGAAATCCCGGGCAGACTTGTTACGGAGACTCACTAGTAGCATAGCCTTGTTGTTTAACTGCGCTCTGTTACCAGTAGGCGTGGCCTCGTAGGGCAGTGAAGCAAGTGCATTCTGGGAGTTTTTGTCTTTCATCCACATGAGCCACAAATACATTTTCTGGCTTTTCTCAGTCTAGAAGGCTCCAAATTCAAAAATAATTTCACATTTCTTCTACATAAATGACCCATTTTAAATACACATTCATCTTTACAGAGGTGAAGTATCCCTTTAATAGCCACAAGAAGTTACATAAATCAAGACTCAAAGCATCAATGTAGTTTAGCTGAGAAGAAATATCCTGAGAGGAAGTCTGAGCCTTTTTCTATACCTTAAGGATGGAGTTGTCTTGTCTAGTGTTTTTGGTGTCATAACCCTCCAGCAAACACCTGCGTGTGGTGCTACCCGATCCCGCAAACTCCGCCAGGTTGAGATCAGCAAAACCCAGCTATACAGAGAGACAAAGCAGTACACATTCAGGAAAAATGTTCAGTTTAATCTTGCTTTTGCCAATAAAAAATGTGTAAAAATAAAAGGCAATGGAGCTTTTGAATAAAAAGCTAAATAAAAAGGTTAATGCCTTTCTGAACAGAAGTGCCCTGCTCATACACAAACAGAAGCGCATACAAACACAATGTTCCAGGGTGATCTATTTTTAGCAGCTACTTTGCTATCAATATTTTATAATCCTCTCAGAACGGTCTACTTGATGAATGCCCTGTGTTAGTTTCCATTCATGAAAGGTAAATTGGTTTAAAAAAAATGTTTTTTATGCTATGAATAAGCTAAAATGATTTTAGCTATATAAAACAGTAAATGTAAATGTTTATATTTTAGTTTTTTTTCACCATTTAGAATCACATTTGAGTTTTTTTGGAGTTGATTTAAATAGTCCTGCAGTGTGACTACTATTTTAATAGAAAAAACTATTCCAGATACCTTCTCAACAATCATCATGCTATAAAAAGCAAATGTGTAATAATCACAAAATAATTTGAAAATGCTTAAATCGTTTTAGATGACTTACAGCATGTCAAACATTGCACATCATGTCAGCTACTCAATTATATTGAATAGTGTTGGCATGTTTAATACAAAAATTCTTTAAATTACCTTTGCATACGTCTTTCCACCTTTAAGTTCCTGTTACATAAAAAAAAAAAAATCATTCTCAGTATTTCAAAAAACTGTTTATTGCAAACCAACAGAGTGTGCAGGAGTGTGTCTGTACCTTTCTGACTGAAACTCGACACACACAGGGGTCAAGGACTCCAGTTCCAGCATTTGCGCTCATTTTACAGGGAAAGGAGAATCTTTTTCTCCAGCGTACACAGTTTGCCTGGACCGTCTCCCTGTAAAACACGAACACACATCGGGTTGTTAATGCAAGGTGTCACTGTAAAGAACACAGCATTGGCTTAAGGCTTTAAAACAAACACGCACTCGTCCAAAACAGCGTGAACCCTCTCTCACACTATCTGCATTTGCAAAAATCCAACAGGGGTGGACAGTTCCTGAGGCATTGCTCCTCAGGGAGATTTTGAAATGATTTCACAACAGAATGAGTCACATAATCCAGCCTCAATTCAATAGAGTGATTTTAATATTCACTACAAGTCGACTGCATTAAAAGAGTCTGACTCACATTCTGTGATTAATTAGAGCCTGGAGTCAGAAGGCCATACTGACAACAAGAAGTTGAATTAATTTCCCATCTGAAAAAGGACCTCCCTGTGCAGGAGTGTTCTGCTTCCTAATTAGACAGATGTTTGCAGACAGGGCAGACGAACGAGACCCAGAGGGCTTTTGGAGGGATATGAGTCTATGAAATGAACTTCAGGGAAATTGTGATGCTATTGTACACACGTAAGAGAGTGATGTGAATTTAAGGATGAAGTTGTAGTCAAAGGACAGGGCTGCTAACTCAAAGATGCCTGGTAGGCACTCCAGGGGGACGTCCTGCATTACTTTGGTCAAGCAGCATTGCTTGTAAAACTCGATTTTCACATCTGACTAAAATGTCAGTGGTATTGAGGGAAAGTGTACCATATTAATACATAAATATTTCGTTAAAAGCACATATGGACTACTGTTTGGGGGGGAATAAGTCTCTTATGCTCACCAAGGCTGCATCTATTTGATTATAAATATAGAAAATATTATTACAACTTAAAATAACTATTCTATTCTAATATTTTTTTGTAAATGTACTTTATTCCTGTGATGTTATATATATATTTATACCCCAAAACATGACCCATGGGAGATTATTGAGGGAAAACTCCTAGTTAATAGTAGATGTGTGTTCTCTAATATAAAGTGTGACCACATTTAAATTAAAAAAATTAAAAAAAACAAATCCACACCACATACTACACTTGCATTAACATCCTCATATTCTATCATCTCATAACGGTCCACAATGACGTCTATGGGGAAGGGAACACAGCCAAAATAACACATAATCGGGCACCTCCCATCCAGCTGGAGAGATTCCCTGCCATAAGACTCAAGCTTAGTGGCGATTGAGTCATTGGGTGAAACCACAGCTGGATGAAACCCTCAACTCTGATTCTCTCACCAAGACTTCCCTAAACAAATGTCAATATATGTATCCTCCCAACAAGAAATTATTTCCCTTCTACTAAACATGGGCAGTTTCTAAGGAAATAAACAGTGTGAGAGTTCCCTACTAACAACACAATGACACATGTAGGAATGATTCATAGTGGCTGTAATGCTCAAAATATCACACTTTTTATTCACAATAGATGGGCAGAGGGAAATGATCCTGCTGTGTCAAGAAAAACCTCAGAGGACTTAGCCAGCACTGAAAACCCTGGACGAAGAGTACGTTTACACGACAAGGATGTACTGCAAACGGAAAAGTTTTCCCAGTTTAAGTTTTTTTGCGTACAGACAACAACGTTGTCAAAACGAACCCCACTCATACGGATATACAAAAACAACTAAAAACGCTGCATTATACAGGCCAGTAGTTTACGATGTCACTTTGTAAAGAAACACTACACGCGTGTCTATAGACTGAACGCATAAAACGCATGCGCATGACATCAGTTTTCACTTTTTTGTAGTTTACGCGGAAACAATGCATAACAAGTACCGGTATCCCATTTTTAGTTGTCGTGTAAACGGTCCCTAAGGCTCTACAGATCTTTGCATGACTCTCTGTAAACAACAACCTGCATTTCACTTTATAAATTGAGCTCTTGACATGCATATTACAACAAAAAACATTGACAACAAGTTAAAATCTATGCAAAATTAATTTAGCAAGCCATTTTCCTCTGTAATAAGACATATTTCTGAGCGAAACAGGGATACTAATCAAGATGCCATCAAATTATATTACATTTAGATTTCATGTTGATTTTAACTGTTATTACTCCTTAGCACTCCATCCATTACCAGTCCAAACAAAGTGCTGCTTTGCTGCCTCTTCTCACCAACATAAAGGTGGCACTGCAAACTTATAATAAAAGGAGGACATGATAATGTCAGGTAATATGACTCCTTTCCTAACCAATATGATTATAGGCAAATTACCGGCAGTGAGACTATAAAAGAAAAACTGCAGACTCATAAATCAGACATACAACCCGGCCAAGGCCAGAGCTCCAATCGATACAGGATGCTCCATATTTGTAATAACTGCACCACAGGTCAAACTTAGACTTTTGCTTTCCAGCCATCACATAATGAATCATGTTTAGCCTCTGACACTCAGATATATAATATACACCATTAGCGCACAGAGCTTGGAACAATTCAGCATCACAATAACCTTCACTACAAAGCACTAATAATGTGAAAACACAAAGAACATAATGAATTTAGTAGCATTATGTGCTAATGCCATGCATTAATAGCACAAATGAAAACAATTCTTCCTGGAAATCCTTTATGGTACAATACTTGTTTTCCCATTGGTCCATTAGACACAATTATGCATGTGCTAGAGTCATTAGCATCACTCCTCTCATGGGAAAAACAAGCTGTTAATCTCATTGATAGAATTGATTATGCCAAAATGTGCAACAGACCTAATATTGTAATACAGAACCATAACCATGACAAGCCACTGGTCTGATTTCCGTATTTAGAATATATGCCGTTGCCATGGCAAAGTCAGTTGAACGAATGAGAGCAGGAGTGCGTTGGTTCTGTGTGCTTCTTCCTTGGGTTCTCCCAAAGGATGTCTGCGATGAAACAGGAGTTCTTCAAAAGGATCTCACCACAGGCAGATGGAGGCACACTCAAGCCTAGAAGATACACTCACGAACCTCAAGACACTCCCTGCAAACTGCAGTTGGAAAGAGAAGCACTGGTGCAGCCCAAGCTAGATCTAAGCTGCAGCAGTCTACAACTCTCTTTCTGTATGGATGAATATGTGAACATGTATTGTGGTGGGAGAGATGCTTTGAGGAGAATGTGTCATGGTGAAGTTTGACAGCCCACTGTCACTGCCTGACACGTTAATATTTAACTGTGGGAACGGGAAGCCTTTGTATTGCGGAGCTCCAAAAGCGAGTGACAAACGTTGCAGTAGAACAGACAAACTGAGAGGGAAAAGACAGCTGATTTTGTACAAATCGTTTTTTAGGGGATCAATTCATTTGATCCATTTTATTGATTAATTGGATATTGCACATCTTGATCAGTCCACAAGTCTAATAAATCTAACACATTGTGTGCAAAACTTGTTTCAAATATGAAAGTTAACATAATATAAATTTTAATGAAATAAATAAATAATAATAAAAACTACCAAACCACAAACCCCGACCCATCAACAATAAAATTACCTTTTATTATTAATTTTATTATTATTAATTAGTCATTGCAGTCCTTTTTTCCTCTCTGCTGGATGCTATGTAGAACAGTTCAATGTCACAGGGACTTCTGGGAAAATCTGTCTGTTTTAGACTGAAACGTATCATAAAGAAGTAAACAGGGACAGAAAGAGTGACGCAATATTCCTGAAGCTCAAACAACATGGTGCTAGTAACACCAAGATCATGGGTTTGATTATCAGGGAACGAGTGAACTGATCAAAAGTAGGCCTATACCTTAAATGTACAATGTACAGGGGCTGGACAACGAAACTGAAACACCCGGTTTTAGACCACAATAATTTATTAGTATTGTGTAGAGTCTCTTTTTGCAGCCAATCCAGAATCATTTTGTCTTGGGAATGACAGATACAAATTCTTCACAGTGGCCAGAGGGATTCCTCTTGCAGAACAGACGTCAGGTCATCAGGCACAGTAGGGAATGCCATGATATTGCAGCCCAAACCATCACTGATCCACCCCCGTGCTTCACTCTGGGCAGCAACAGCAAAAGAGCTTAAACCTCTATGGGGCTTCTCCACACCAAGGTGAACACAAAGAACAATACATGTTTCACACTGTCCACAGCCCAGGATTTGCACTGTTGGAACAAATAAATCCAACAACTGGCATTGGCAAGAGTGACCAAAGGTTTGGCTATAGCAGCCCAACCATGAATATTGACACTGTGGATGTGGAGCTCCCCGACGAACAGTTTTGGTGAACAGGAGAGTCGAGGTGCTCATTTAATTCTGCAGTGAGTTGGGTTTATATTTTTTTGGATACAATCCGGGTTAGTACCTGGACATCCCTTTCAGACTGCTTCCTCTTATGTCGACAGTTATTCCTGTCGGATGTAGTTCGTCACGTAGTGGTATGCTGACATTTCCCTGGATGCCATAGCTCTCGATACAACGCAAAGACTTGAGCCAGATGAGACGAGCACCAACAATTTGTCCTCTTTTGAACTCTGATATGTCTCCTATTATTTTGTGTGGATTGCAATATTTTATGTAAAGCTGAGCTATTGCACTGCGGATTCAACCTTCACACTCTGCTCTAAGTGAAGATTGGCCACACAGGCCGCGCATAGGCGTGAAACCTCAAACACTAGGCTATGGCCAGTGTTTCAGTCTTATTCCAACCCCTATAACCCCTGGATAAAATTATCTTTAAGCCAAATGCATGAATAAATTAAACATAACACTGGAGGGTCCAGCACTTTTCACATTTACAAGACATTCATCATGCAGAAATAATCTGTAACACTGAACAGTTCTCTTTGCTGCTCTGATGCATTAACATACTGCATGGAGGTCAACCTGTGTGCAGATCTGAGAACAGAACAGCTCGTTCACACACACACACACACACACAGTTTTAATGCGTGGCCTGAAGTGACTCAGATCAAGAACTGCTTAAAAAAATAAAGCACAAACAGCATACAGGATGGGGATTACGGTAATTGATAAAAGTTAAAAATTAAGAACAGCAAGTAAACGCAGACCAAATTTTGCTTGTTCTCCTGACATATTTTCCCAGTGGGTTAAAGTGACTTTTTAGCTCAGGAAGTATTATTTTTCAACTGTCAATGTCAGTGACATCTTCATATTCACATTGATCAATCCAAGAGCAGTCCACTTCCTTATGATTATTTTTATCCATGCCCTCTGCCATACTATAATTACTAACTAATATTTACAGGAATTGATGTCAGATTCCGCACCAGGCCATTTTCTCTTGAGTAAAACTTAAAATAAAAATATGACTTAGCCAACATGCTGATATTTGAGTAGTTTGGAAAAGGGGTTTGACACCTAAACTTTAGGTTTTTGACAACCTAAAGTTGGCTAAAAATCTACATGAAATTAATTAATTTTAAGTAAATTCCACATAATATGAACATTATATGTAAAATAATCCTACACTACTAATCTAACATGACAATATGAAGTCACCATTAAACATGCTTTGAAATTATCAGACCTACAAAAACACAAAAGTGTTGACTTCAGTCTTGACATAAGTAAGTTAACTTAGTACATCTCTTACACAAGAACGTAAAACAACTAACGATCTTTAGACCCTTTAAAGCAGACCCTTCGTCCTCCAGCTCTGAATATATACGTAGCCTACTACTATGTGCACTAATTTCTGATTCTTAATATGAATGAATATCCTATATGTTTTGGTTATGCTTTATTAGAGAGCAATACAGAATGAAAGCAGCCCAATATCACCTATTCCCATAATAATACTAACGTTACCCATCTTCATTCATCCACATTTAACAGCCTCCTTACCGCGATGACTCCTCCGAAAATCCGCCGTCGAGCAGGCGGACTTTGCAGAACAGAACTCCGTTCACGAACGGAACCGAAGACAGCTCGTCAAGCTCAAAATCCACTCTGAACTTAAACTTCTTTTTCTTCATCATCTTGACGTCGATTGCTACCAGTCCTGTTGCGCTCGATAGTACCTTTGGTCATACGCGGTGGAGGAGCATCACTTTTATTTGCACATCTTTGGTTAACCTCTGTTGTTGGAGCTGATAGCCGTTAGCCACTACTAGAATCTCCCTTTGCTGATGATGATGATGTAAGAAAGCTAAGCTAACGATAATAATATAGTCTTAAGGAATTATTCTGTCTACTAGGCTACTACATCGTTACAGTAAAAAAAAGATGTTACTGAAAACGGATATGCAGCCTGTGGATGATGCCTGTTTCGCTCGGTAGAGGCTTGTGTTGTGCTGCTGTATTGTGTGTTGTCGTGTACAGAGCTATCTCTAGATGGCTCTGGTGGTCGTGTAGTAGTGGAAACACAGGCGACGCTTCTTAAAGGGCCAGTCAACTCATAAAGCTAGTGTGAAGCAGGGGGACAAAGGACAAATCATAGTTCAACCAGTTCACATCTAAAGAAAAAACATTTTTTTTATTGTATATAATATTGATAGCCTACTACACAAACGGAGAAATCCTTAATATTTACCAATGTACAACACAACATAATAATGTGTAACGTTGTAGCCTACTCAATTTGATGTGACACTGAGTTGCGTGAGAGAATCCGCTGGTGTCATTTGATAAATTATCAGCTGAAAATAGTGCTGTTGTAATAATTTTATTTTAGCACAAATTTGTAGGCCCTATTATAATTATGTTAAGTACTAGTATGTTTATAATAAATACATATTTGGGGAGTAAATTAATATATTATTTGTAATAAGTGGTTGCATGGTATACAACTGTGCACTTCTATATACAAAATAAGCTATATTGTCAGAAATGTATTTATTAATAATAACAATAATGATAATAATAATAACAGTAATAATAGACTATTATTATTATTATTGTTGTTGTTGTTGTTATTAAATATTTAAAATATATAAATAATATTGCTGGTAGCCTATTTTGTATTTTGTATTTTGTTGTTGTTGTTGTTGTTCTAGGCTACATACAGTGAGCAGGTAGTGGTCCTACCGTTTGTAAATAATAATAATATTAATAAAAAATAAAAAATAAAAATGCACCAGTGCCATCTCGTATGCCGTTTTCATTTCAGCTACTTGTGTGAGTTCTGTGGAAATGAAAGGGTAAAGTTCACCACTAAAAACTTCAGAGTGGGATGATTCTGAATCTACACAGTCACGCAATAATATGGCACAACACTGACCACTAGTGGTTCTTAGTAGTCTAACACCTGCCATTCGCAGAAAAGAACGAACTTTGTAGGCTACTGCGTATTTGTATGTATATAATCTTATGACTTAACACACACTAGGTGGCGCTGCAACACTTCGATTGTGGTGGTTCTGAGCTAAACTTTTAGGAACAGAAGAAAAAGTGAAACTATTGAACGCAAAATGTTCAAATTTTTTATTCGCACTTCTTGCTAAAAAAGAGACAGACTATATTCACTCAAACAAAACAAATCATATTTTGGGGTTATTAGATCTAACTGCAATATTCACTGTAGAAGCTGCGTGCATGATGTCATTTCACAGGTGCGCTCCATTCTACCGTCACTGTTTCTTCTATTCCTCATAAATAATTTATGTAACTCTAATAAAGTTCACATACATTTTAATTGAAGTTTACTCACTAACGAGTATTGGGTGACAAGGGGTAAAATAGTTTTTATGTTTTTATTGTTTTTATGAAGGAAAAAAAAGTTGTTTTTTGTTTTCTTGTTGTTGCCCAAAAAAAAAAAAAAAAAGTTTTGGAGGATTATAGTAGTAGGCTAGGCTATAGTTCTGACGAATAAAAACAGAAGTCACGCGCAACGTCCAGCGTGCTCAGTGCGTGTCTCCTCCATCCAGCCCCCTCATTTCAGCTCAAATGTCGCGTCATTGCTGCTTCTTCTCAATCCAGTTTCATGCTGAGGACCAGCACCTGCCCTCATCTGGAATTTACCTTCTGGACTTTTGCAAAACCTCATCCCGCTTCAGTTATTCCATCTGGAAGGGAGTGCAAATGGAGATGTGTTTGGCGGTTTATCGTTTATGAAGAGGAAAAGCCCAATTTTAACGCACAATCTTAAGTGCCATATGTTTGAAGGGATTATATCAAACACCTTGCAATATGACCGAGATGGGAATTTGGTGGGTTTTATTGCTCATGGCATTCGCTCTCACTTCAGCCGCCCCGAAATCACACCAGCGACTTCTGGAGGAGACAATTGAACAAAATGACACAATGCAAGTTGAAAGAGATAATCATGAAACTATATTAAGTCAGGTAAGATACTTTTCACCAGCGCTCGAAATGATATTCCACTGCAGTTTCTTTAGCCTATAATCTGCAATTAGTTATACGTCATAACTTTCATTAATAAGTTATTAACAATCTCTGCACAATGCCTAACATATCGATTTTGATGTAAATTCAAGTAAGACTATCCTATAATAAATAAATAAAAATTCTAGCTATGTCACCCGGGTTCTCTAGGGAATTGGTTCTCCTGAGGAAATAACCATAGCAACAGCAGGATCAATCGTATCGGACGGTAGCTACACTTTCTTTCTTTTTTTTTTTCTTTCTTTTTTTTTGTTTTGTTAAATGCGCTCGTTTTGAATGCGAACAAGTTTGTTAATGTTATTAATGAAAGTTATTATAAATATTCCAGTAGACGTTGGTAATTAAAAAGAAAATCCATATAACGACAGTCAGATATGTTACATTGCAACAAAGTGCGGTGATTTTGCTTGCTGGAAAATGCATCCGTCCTCTTTTCTTTGTAGCTGCTGGGTGATTATGACAAAGTGAAAGCGCTTTCGGAAGGCTCTGACTGTGGCTGTAAATGTGTTGTCAGACCTCTGAGCGCGAGCGCGTGTCAGCGGATCCGGGACGGTCACGCGACGCCTCAGGATTTCTATACGGTGGAGACCATCACAACAGGACCCCACTGCAAATGTCAATGCATTGCACCTCCGTCGGCTCTAAACCCCTGTGAGGGGGACTTCCGTTTGAAGAAGCTGCAACAGGCTGGAAAAGATAATGTCAAGGTGACCATATCTGAAATTGGATTATATATATATACCAGAATATGGCAGGATAACAATGCATAACGTTTCCTATTCTAAAATAAAACCAGCTCTTGCCATGATGGAATTTACTTCATCGTTACAGCTGTCAACTATTCTGGAATTGCTGGAGGGTTCTTTCTATGGCATGGACCTATTGAAATTGCACTCAGTCACCACCAAGCTTCTTGGTCGCATGGACACAATAGAAAAAGTAAGTGTTGTTTCCTTTGTTTTCCTATCTTGTACTTCACATCATTGATGTGTTTTATTATTGACAGATGGTCTTAAACAACCAGACCGAGGAGAAGTCGAACACAAGGAGCACCTCTCCGAGTCCACAGTCACCCACATCCTCACCTACAAATCTGTCCTCAGAACAGCAGCAGAAGAGGACGAGTTTGAGGGAGCAGAATGACGAAGCAGCTGCTTTTCGACACATAGAGGTGGGAGGTGCTATTTAAAACAAATGTTGCATTACATAATTATCATGTCCAATACGTAACAGTGGAACAATCCAAACATTATGCTAGCCAGAAAGTGAAATGGCCCACCTGCTGCAGACGTTTATTTATTTACCCTGTCTCAGAGTCAAAAGTGACCTCATGTTGTGTTTTGAAAATCTTACTAATTTATCCTGCTGTCAACTCTTACATAATTTATCATGAAAAGAGACAAATGACTTGGACTGTCAAAGATCGAAAATAGATGATGATCTACATTAGCCCCCCTTTTTGTAATAGACATGAAAATGCACATTCCGAACTTAAATGGTAGTAATTCAAGAATGCTTTGGAATATAGATGTAAGATTGGTCTTGTTTTAAAGAAGACATTTGGCAGATTTTTGTAGAAGTGAAATTAAGAAAGTTAAACAGAAAAAAAAGTTATAGAAGTTTGAGTTTATGAAAATGTATGAAATGTTACAAATTTAATTATTCATATTTTATATAAAAATATATATTTTCAAAACCTGGTGGACTCTAAAAATGCACACAAAAAAATCAAAGCCAAAAATCTGAACAAGTTGTGTTTCAAACTTTAGGTTGATCTCAAAAAATAAGCTTTCAGTAAGATTTTGTTTGGGCGCAGTACCAAACTTTTTCACTAGTTGACATTACTGCCCCATTTCCATATGTTGTTTGAGTGATCTGATTCTGAACCATTGTTTTTACAATTTTCATACAATTTATGAAGTAGACATCCTATTCAGAAGTAGTATTGGAAGTTTGGAAGATTTTGAAATTAATTCAACCTCTAAGAAACACAAAAAGAACACGTATGTGCTGTGCATTATAGCTCGCTGCCACATCACAAATGGTGCATCTTTTATTTTTTTCTTTATATTCAAAACATTCTCAGATCTCTTTTTCTAAAATAATTGAATGGATTGTATCTTTTGAACTCTTGGCATGAAAGGTTTCTACCATTCTTTCATGATTTTTCATGTTCATCACTATTTCAAAATAAAGGTCTGAACACGCATTATTGTATGGGGTTATTATTGTTGCAATATTACAAATAAATAGATTAATATTCACAAATAAATGTAAAGAGATTCACAAAAATGTATCGAATGCACAAATGAATAGATTAAGATCCACAAATAAATGTAAAGAGTTTCACAAAAAATTATAAAATTCACAAATAAATAAAATGAGATTTGCAAATAAATAAAACATTTACAAATGTTTTCTTATTTTACAAACACAACTCTGCCTGGCATTTATTTGTGAATCGGTTCCTGTGCATTTGTAAATCGCTGCACACATTTGTGAATCGGTTCCTGTGCATTTGTGAATCCCCTCACGCATTTGTGAATCGGTTCCTGTGCATTTGTGAATCCCCTCACGCATTTGTGGATTTTGAAACACTTCTAGCGCAGACGTGCAGAGAAATCCACAAATAGGTGGACTCCACCCACCGCCCACTCAAGCCAATCAGATAACGGCCACATCGAGCTGGCCAATCGTAGCACGTTATCGCTTCAACCAATCACGTTAGGCTTTACGCCCGGGGCGGGAAGTGGGAACTGACTGATTCTTGCATCAATGAAAGGAGCACTGGAGCGCAGTAGTAGCGCTGAACTGTGTGTGTGGCAAAAACACTCTGTTTTCAAAAGATTGTTGGAGTTTAAGGCCTCTTTATATTTCCATCAGGATACACTCAGGGAATTATGATAATCAGAGATCCCGAGCATCATGAACAGTCTCTACACCGGCAAGAGGCGCGACACAGCGCGTCAAAAGCAAATAGGCACTGTCTGTTCACTGCTGCCGCTGCAGTTTAAATCATGTAAAACTAGCATGTTTGAAATGTTAACACATATTCCCTATGTGACGTCTGCTTAGCTTTATATGCATAATCGTGCTCTTAACGGCTCTGATCGTAGCCTGCTTATTGACTAGTGCTGGTTACTGTCATATTTCGTGATAGTGTACTGGACGCGGGGCAGTCATTGATAGTAAACGGATGTCCGCACTTCTGATGTAGCGGCTACTTCACGCAATTAGGACAAATGTTTTTGCACATTCGCTTTGCCCAGTGTAGATTGCTTTGCACAGGGTAGACACGATGCATGACATTATACGATTTTGCCTTTTAAAGCACAATCGCAGTGACAAATAGCAATAGGATATAAATAAATGTAATGTAGAATACCAAATATAAGCCCAAATGTATAAATACAAAAACATTTGTCCTAATTGCATGAAGTAGCCGCTACATCAGAAGTGCGGGCATCCGTTTACTATCAATGAATGCCCCGCGTCCAGTACACTATCACGAAATATGACAGTAACCAGCACTAGTCAATAAGCAGGCTACGATCAGAGCCGTTAAGAGCACGATTATGCATATAAAGCTAAGCAGACGTCACATAGGGAATGTGTGTTAACATTTCACACATGCTAGTTTTACATGATTTAAACTGCAGCGGCAGCAGTGAACAGACAGACGCGCTGTGACGCGCCTCTTGCCGGTGTAGAGACTGTTCATGATGCTCGGGATCTCTGATTATCATAATTCCCTGAGTGTATCCTGATGGAAATATAAAGAGGCCTTAAACTCCAACAATCTTTTGAAAACAGAGTGTTTTTGCCACACACACAGTTCAGCGCTACTGCGCTCCAGTGCTCCTTTCATTGATGCAAGAATCAGTCAGTTCCCACTTCCCGCCCCGGGCGTAAAGCCTAACGTGATTGGTTGAAGCGATAACGTGCTACGATTGGCCAGCTCGATGTGGCCGTTATCTGATTGGCTTGAGTGGGCGGTGGGTGGAGTCCACCTATTTGTGGATTTCTCTGCACGTCTGCGCTAGAAGTGTTTCAAAATCCACAAATGTGTGCAGCGATTTACAAATGCACAGGAACCGATTCACAAATAAATGCCAGGCAGAGTTGTGTTTGTAAAATAAGAAAACATTTGTAAATATTTTATTTATTTGCAAATCTCATTTTATTTATTTGTGAATTTTATAATTTTTTGTGAAACTCTTTACATTTATTTGTGGATCTTAATCTATTCATTTGTGCATTCGATACATTTTTGTGAATCTCTTTACATTTATTTGTGAATATTAATCAATTTATTTGGAATATTGCATCAATAATAACCCCATATTATTGTTGCAAATTGATTAAATTAATTATTTTGAAGATCAGCCACCAAATATGCAAACTAAAGATAGTAAGCTTTCAAATTATATATAGTTTGTCAAGATTAGTTTAGGTTTAGTATAGGATATTACTATTTTAAATATGTAATGGCTATGCCAATCTTCAAAACACAAATAAAGAAAGACCTTTTTGGCTCTTTTAAGTTTTGTGTACCTGGACTTTCAATGGAGGGACTGAAACCTCTTAGGTTTCATTAAAAATATCTTAATTTGTGTTTCAAAGATTAACCAAAGTTATGGATTTGGAATGACATGAGAGTGAGAACTGTAAATCCTGGGGTGAAGTATCCCTTTAAGAATCACGTCTTATGGGTAGGCAAATTCGGAGAGACTATAGCAATAGCTTTGAAAGCATAAGATCCCACCCTCCCTTCAGAGATCTCTCTCCAAAGCCATACCTCCTCCAAAAGACATGAACGCGTGCACAGCAGAGTCTGCAAAGCAACACGAGAGATGGCGTTAAATTACCTCATGTCTCAAAGCACATAACATTACACATAACACAAAATGTTTTGGTCCTGAGACTTCCACAGAAGATATATGTAATTTCTTTTTATACTTAGACCACTTTTATCATTGATTGCTATCAGGATGTGAAGAGTGTTTCAACCAGTATAACAAAAAGTGTTTATAAAAACAACTGCCTCCATTTAATGGCTGCAGTATCACAGTGTCCTCTGATGTACTGAACAGAGTAAATACGAGGAAAAGTTTGTGGGAGATCTTCTGAAGAGCAGTGGATCAGACTTAAACAAGGCCGTCGCAGCTTTGCAAGAACAAGAGCGCCAAGGAAGGGAGAAGCAACCAAAAATAATTATTAGGGGGATCACATACTATAAATCTGACCCAATGGATGAGACGGACACAGAGGAGAACTGTAAGTATAACTGTGGTTTCAAAATCTACATTAAAATTATGACTGCACTATATTACTTGAAATTACTTGAAAAAATTATTTGAATGAATTGAATAGCTCTATTTGGAAAGAATGAATCATTCAAAGTAAACAAACCAAACTGATTTGAGACTGTGAAACACTGTATCATGTATTATGAGCTGCACTTTGAGTCCAATAACATATATGTATATCATATAGGTTTGTCAATCGCACTAAGCCATATTGCAATAAAATATCAATATTTTTTTGATATGTGGTTCAGCCATAATTGAAAGTTCTCAGAAAGAATAGTTGGAGATTTTATTCTAGGCTACTATATAAAATGATTTGTTCTTCATTGCAGTAGATGATAGTCAGAGTGGTGACAGCCCAATTGATCTTTTTGCCGACGAGCAGCTCCTTCATCACAAAGCACGCCACTTTAGGCCGGTTATCAAGGCATGGTCTGTCCGACCAAAACCCAAGAGTGAAGTTTCAAAAGGAGGAGATGCACGAAATGGCCTTCAAACTCCATTTACTGGACTGTTGGACTCTGCCCTGCCGATTAAGACGCCTACTGAACTGATATCCGTTCAGCCTCAAACCAGTCGTTCCGCCACAGACAACTCTACAGGAGATGAGAGAACCACACCGACACCTGTGATAGATCATTTGAAGCTCACCATCCCCAAGGAACAAACCAAACCTCAAACCATCGTCAACAAAATGGAGGCAAGCTACTTGAAGCCCACAACTCCATATGTAAGACAAGCTCAAAACATGTTGGTCAGGTCATCCAATCTGGACCACATTAAAACAAATGAGTCAGTCACAGCAGCTGCTGCTAAAGTGGTGGCTGCAGAGCCAACCGTGACAGAACAGACCAACGGGACTGCTGAAAAGGAAACATCTGTATCTTCTGTAAATGAAAGTGGGACTGTTACCAAAGAAAATCTGAAAGAAGATGCTTTTCACAGTGGGAAACCTATTTTTTATTCTGAAAGCACACTTAGAAGATTAACACCATCTCCGACTCCTCATTCAAATACTTTAACAGTCACAGAAAGCTCATTGGGAACAACTGCTCACACAAGCACAGCTGCCACCATTGTGACGACGCCACATGTCACTGAAAGCAAGACAGTTACCTACTTACCCAAGAAGAGTCCTAAACAGACATTAACCTCAGTGGCGTCTTTGATGACAACTACAGGAACTACCACAACAACAATAACAGGCAAACCTGGCAAACGCAAGTATAGCATAAGCTGGGATGAAGAGGAAGAGGTAGTGGGAGGGGAGCAGATGGACCGAGAGAAAGCTGTAAAAACTCTAGTGGAACAGAACGTTGGAGAGGAACCTCAAAAGAAGCCAGGTATAGCTTTATGATGTTCTTGTATGTATACATATATTAAAACATTTTCCATTATTACTTAAATCAGAGTTATATTAATGTCAGAGTTAAATTCAGAATGGGGTCTCTGCACTGGATGTGCATAGTTTAGCATAAAAAAGATTAAAACCAACGTTGTGAATGGTTTGGTTTTGTTTGCAGGAATATGTAAGGACACCTTGGCCACAATTTCAGAGCCCGTCACACACAACACATACGGTCGTAATGAGGGCGCTTGGATGAAGGATCCGCTGGCTCAAGATGACAAGATCTATGTCACCAATTATTACTATGGCAACAACCTACTGGAATTCCGCAACATGGATGTCTTCAAACAAGGTACAGTATCTCTCTTTAACTCAAATGAACACACTCAGAACAAATAAGCAATTTGAGATGATTCATTTTCTTATTTTCATTCAAGGCCGCTTCACTAACTCCTACAAGTTGCCTTATAACTGGATCGGCACCGGCCACGTTGTCTACAACGGAGCTTTCTTTTACAACCGCGCATTCTCTCGAGACATTATTAAGTACGACCTGCGGTTGCGTTACGTGGCTGCTTGGACCATGCTGCACGATGCAGTGTTTGATAATGACGACGTGTCTGCGTGGAGATGGAGAGGAAACTCGGACATGGATCTGGCCGTCGATGAGAGCGGACTTTGGGTCATTTACCCAGCTCTAGACGATGAAGGATTCTTGCAGGAAGTGATCGTCTTGAGCCGCCTGAACCCTAGTGATCTGAGCATGAAGCGTGAGACCACCTGGAGGACCGGGCTCCGGCGCAATCGCTACGGTAACTGCTTCATCGTGTGCGGCGTTCTTTACGCGACGGAGAGCTACAATCAGTACGACACCAATTTGTCCTATGCCTTCGACACCCACACCAACACTCAGGTGATTCCTCACCTGCCTTTTAGCAACAACTATACTTACATCACTCAGATCGATTACAACCCCAAGGAGAGGGTGCTGTACGCCTGGGATAACGGACATCAGGTCACTTATAATGTTCAGTTTGCTTACGTAGACCCACTGTAGGCCCTGACGGCAGAGCAAATACGTTATTTGCACAGAATAGGAGAAACCATTAATGTGTTCGTGGATTGTGGATCAGTTCACTCAGCTTTTATTAACTCCATGTAGTTTATGTACTTATTAATATACTGTTATGTTTTCAAAGTGTAAAAATGGACCCATATCTTTACATATATGGCGAAAACTAGGAAAAACACGCATATAATGCAGCTTTATGCAGTTTGCATTTACGGTCATTTCTTTAGATATTGCAGCTCGCTTTTGCACTATGAAAACGGACCTCTTTGTGTTTATAGCTGTACCTGAATGACAGAATTATGAAGTTTTGAGGGTGTTGTATTCTTAAATCCTGTAGAATACACTGTATATACTGTAATATAAAAAGCTGAAACCATGGGATTAATGAATGTAAAAAATACAATTTGTATTTTCATAAATATATCTCAAAGTTTGTTTTTTTATCACATGCATATAAAAAATTAAGTTTACAGCTCTATAAATTCAGTAAAAGCAAGAGTAGACGGTGTTCAGGGCACATTTTAATTTTGTTTTATTTCATCAGTACGTTTGATACATTTGATCAAATGACAGTACTGTTTGTAATCTTTTTATGCATATTTTATTGCAATTTCATTTGAAACTCTTCTAGCACCAAATAAATTCAAATCTCTGTCAAACTCAGACAAAATGGCTGAAATAAAATGAGTTGAATTAAGATTTATGGAATTGGTCTTCTTTTCATACTGATGATGTTGAGCCGAGTGTATTCTCAGCACAGACCTTCTCATTGGACACTTAGATAAGAGCAAAATGCTACACTGTAAACCCCTTGATCCACAGAGCTAAATCTAGACAAACAAAACACATCTACCATAGTTGAACCCAAAAACATTGTTTACCCCAGCCTTTGAAATGACCTATAATTAACACGTTACAACACTTCAGACCCCACATTTATACAAACCTTCAATTTCAGAGAGCAAATTCAGACTTAAAACTCTTGTTTGCGCCCTGACGCCAGAAGATGCACACAATTCACCCACAACCTTGAGTCCAGTGTTTATTACTTTGTTACAAAATTCCTTTCATTTCTTTCACTGCGTGAACAAACAAAAAGTCTTTCCAAAAAATGCAGAAATAATTGTATATTAAACATACAAAATATTGTTCAAAGGGAAAAGGGGATTTGATTAAATTAAAGAGTATAAACTCATGTTTCAAACCAATTATGAACGCAACAGAGTCATTTCTACTGAAATGTGGTCGAAATGTGATATTTTCTCTCACTAAATACTCTAATAATCATTCACATTTTCAGAACAAAGATCCACCTGAGTTTTTATAATCTGTGAAATTCAAAAATTGAAGAATCCTACAACCCTTTAGGAGTTCTAATGGTGATTGGTCGGCGCAGGCAAGTTTGTCTTTGAAGGGGAATGGTTCTTTGAAAGCGACAACAAGTTAGACACGACAAGCTAATGATTACACTGCTTTCAAAATGATAACTGACTACGGCATCCTAAACACTACAAGAATAGAGCGAACATCTAAATAGGCAAGAATAATAGAGACAAATACATAGTATACAAGGACAGATGAGGTCAAATTTAAGCATTAATAATGTCTCTTCTACAACTTCAAATTAACCAGTGTTATATTACCAACTGAATTTATGTCAAGTGCACCTCATTAAAAATGCGACCAAGCCACTAAGATAAACATGAGGTCTTAAAATATATAAAAGAACTGACAGAACTGCCTCTATTCACAGACACAAAAGGGAAATAATAAATGTTCTTACATTTCTATTCAACAGTTATGTCGTAACAAACAAAAAAATTAGCAAAAAGCACAACAATTCACAGCCAAGGTGGGTTGTTTGAGGATAGTATTGAAGAATAGTTAGTTGAATATGACCATCAAAGGTGCACCAAACAAGCTTGGTACAAAACTTCACAAATATTTCAATAAATTGTATAAACAAAAAGCACAGTGCAAACAAAATCAAAGAAAAATCCCTGACAGCTACCACATAACAGAGAAGAGTTCAATAATTGAGCCCAATTGCACTTTGTGTGGGAGATTTGGTAGATGAATGCTCCTGTTGGCAGAGGATGCCACCAACAACACTTAGGTTGTGAGATCAATTTCTAGGGCGCACAAGCTGAAAAGACATGTATATCTTGAATGCGCTTTAAGTCAAATACATGAATGTAAATGTAGATGCCTTTGTTTGATGACAGATGTGTAACAGTAGTCTCTGGAAACAATAGCCTGGAATAAAGACTGTCATTTGATTTTCATTAGTATCGAATGGCCCACTTGATGCATTTTGAATTGAGTGACTAAGATAAATTGTCGATCAATTATCCTGGGGATCTTGGTAGTAGATTACCAAAATCTTGGTTTGCCACTTGAATAGGAAAAAAAGAAAAGAAAAGAAAAGGAGAGGCTTATTAAGAAACCAAATAGATGATGGTGGGAAAACTGGCTAATTCACACAAAAAAATGGTGGATTAGTGGATTGCCGGGACTAAGAAGAACCCATGAGGACTCCAACTGGAGCGGCGGGCTGGTTGTTCCTGGGAGCCGCGTGATAGAAAGAGCCTGTGTCCGTCTGATTGACCCGCAATATGGGCGGAATAGTAGAGGACTTGATGTGGAGGATCCTGGTGTCCATGACCTCACAGTCGATCTGCATCATCACCTCAAACTCTTTGTCTTTTATAACGCTATCTGCAGTGAGACAGAAAGTGATTGTATTAGCAAAGGAAAAATACAAATAGTTGTATGAAATGGCACTTGGTGCTCAGTTCTGTGTGAAAAGAAATGCAGGTGATGTGCTGGGTGGCCCGGAGAGGTTAAGAGGCATTTTAGGGGATCCTTTCACACAAAGTTCTTAGAGGTTAGTCACACGCTGGTATTTATTTTAACATAGCAGTAAACTAACAAGAGATGACGACTCCCACATGAAAAAAAAAATGAGATCTATACTTACTACCATTTCAAATTTTTTTTTTTTTTTAAGGTAATACTTTTTTCCATTTAACAAGATAGCATTTTATTGAAAGTGACAGTAAATACATTTATAATGATATAAAAGATTTATATTCTTCTGTTCTTTGGAACTTTCTATTCATCAAAGAATCCTGAAAAATTTCTGAAGGATTATGACACTGAAGTAATGATGCTGAAAATTCAGCTTTGCCATCACAGAAATAAATTATATTTAAAAAAAGATTAAAATAGAAAATTGAATATTTTTCAAATTGTAATAATATTTCACAATATTACTGTTTTTTTTTTGTTTAAGTAAATAAAAAAAGCCTTGGTGAAAATTAACAAATCTGACCAAAAACATTTGAACATTTGAAAAATTCTTAAGATCTTTGTGCAAAATAGTAATGAAATTTCATGACTGAAAATCCAATTGCCAGCATTGCATTTCCAACACAATAGATTAAAAAAAAAAGTTAATTTGGATTAAACATTTTTTGGTTTTTGATTTTATTGGATTTTATTGACACTGAACAAAAGTCTCAGACAATTGCAATATCTAGCAAATTAAATGTTTCGAGCAAAAATATAAACTATTATATTTACTATAGAAACTTAAGATTTTGCTAATTTCTATGACTTTTCCAGGCCTGGAGATCACAATTTTAAAATTCCTTTGAAATTTTATATTTCCAAGTTTTCCATCATTGTGGAAAGTCAAAGTCAAAATATTAACATATAGTTGTATAACATAGCAAATTTAAAAACAACAGAATCGAACTCCAATGTGCAGCATAATTCAGAAACCCAAACAATGCTTTATCATACATAAGTAAATGGGTAAATGCCAATTGACATTTATCAAAATCTACTGGTAATCAACTACAGATTCAACACTCCTATTAGATTCATCTATTGAGACTGTTCTAAAATATGTAGTAAGCAATACTGATCAAGCTTTGGTTTAACTAACACTAAAGTCTAAGATCAGGTTGTGACGTCTTTCCCCATGTTTTGACAGACTCATAAAAGTGCTCGTCAAACACAAGCAGTCATTATTTTGTAAGGAAGCATTAAAAGCATGATGATTTACACTCGGCCTATCTTCTACAAGGACAGCTCTCTATAGCAAAAAAAGATGAGAGCTTCACATGTATGCACAGCATATGGGCAGCAGGAAAGTAACTTTTCCAGCAGACTCAAGCACTGATAAAAACTTTATAGGCTGGAGAGTATCACGGTAGGTCAATCTAAAGCACTTTTCCAGCCATTGCTGGTGAATACATTCACACATCCTACACTTAGTCGTTCCTGATGAGCGCTTCAGCCGCACACCCACAATGATGATCTCAGAAGCGGTGATTTACAGTCAACTTAACTGTCAGTCTTTCTGAAACCAAAATATCCACATCTATCTCTGATACCACCACAATGTAATGGAATAAAGTCTAAAAATCTTACAGAATGTGTATTTTCACAGGTGCAAAAAACCTCAGCAGTGCTGCAGAAATCATCATAGATGATGGGTTATAGCAATCGTCTCACTGTATTTCACTGCAAGCACTAAAAAACACTGAACTGCTGAACTGTACACATCATCACATATTTTCAAAAATGATCTTTTCCATCCTATATATAAGTTTCCAATATGTCAGAAATGTCATTTTCCATTCTTACAAAAGGCTTTTCGTTAGGTGAATTCCCTTTGGATATGCCTGACTTTCCAAACACCATTTAAAATACTGATTAAGGGAACATGTGGACTCAAGGGTAAATTCCTGATGAGAATGGTTGTGAACCTTTTAGGTTCCAGCCAAACTCACTTTCCCCCATAACAGCAGTGGTTTGCCCCAAAATGGTTGATATTTAACGCCTAAAAGGAATAGTTCGGCCAAAAAAACTAAAAAATGTAAGTTGATTTGTTAGGAATTATATTGTTATGATTATACTGATTTGTGACCAGTTCCTTAATAAAAAAGAACCATCTCAAAAGAATGAATCGATTCAACCAACTGACTAAATGATCCAGTCACAGTGATTTGTGAGTTAACAGTTCACTGGAGGAAAAGGTTATAAGTAAATGTATTTTCAGATGTCTCTGCACAAAGAGCTAGGCTATAGTATGGTTACAAAAGACTTTGAATATAATGCATAAGCTGCATGTCGTCAGTCACTATGAACTGTCTACGAACTGGACAAAAAATATTTGTGTGTCCATTTGAAACAACAAGAAGGTCAGTACATTAAAAAAATGAACTATTCTTTCCCGAATTAGGCTTTTTAACTAGGCTTTTGACAAATAAAGCAATGCCTTTCACTGATATGACTTCTTCGAAAACGTATGCAGTGCACAAACAAACAAAGAAAGGGGAATATTATGATGGTCATCATCTTCAACATTCACAAACGATTATAATGCTGACTCACTTCCCCACAAGGAAAAGAGTGAAAGAGAACAGATAATATATGTACTGACTCTGCCAGAAACGGCAACAACAGTCAACAGTCATGATTCAAACCAAACATGAAATTATTAAAATTGACAGAAAAAAACCCCTCTTTTTTTTCACGTTGTTTTCAAGACAGAAGTCAACAACCTTGAAAACAGAAAGATTTTTCCTCCATGCCCGTTGTGGAAAACACCCCGACCCAAACACAATCTTGAGGATGTAGAACAGAACAGAATCAGCTGGGGGCAATTTCAAAAACTAAACTTCTGTTCCGAGTTGTCCAAAAGTTGTTCTCGTAATAAAACCACGTGAAAGCCAACTTTGAACATGCATTTCTAAATCAATACAGGATGGAGCCAGAAAAAAATGATTCAGAGTACACAATGCCTTCTCAAGAGGGAATACTTAGATTTGGGTTACATAAACAATTCAAGGCTATGATCTTTATGAAATGGCAGGTTTCTTGTTTTCTGGTGAGCCTCACTAATCCGAGACTATGTGCGTCAATTACAGCATCACGCTCTTCAGAGACATCACATTCTCACACAAGCTCACGCACATAGCAACAGGAATGTTTATTCTTCTTTTCATTAAACAACTTGGATCAAATGCCCTCATTTTTGGAGAGATTGTTTAAACTCTCTACTTTTCAATGCATTTCTTTCTCACAATTGTATCATGACGACTAGTCGGAAAGATTTCAAAGAGGTTCAAAAACAGGTTTGAAATCCGTCCTAATGTCTGCGACTAGTTAAAGTGTCTCATGATTGCATACACTAAAAGAGAGACTATGAGATAACTACTAAAAAGTAGGGGCATTTGTCCTGATGTGTACACATTGTTTGCCAAGGACTCTGACATGAGTAGGAATGACTATACTTCTATCATTATTCTCTTTCTAAAAGGCTTAAACTCTTATATTTCACAAAAGCCTGTCCACCCTCAGACATTTCCCTGAGTGACCCTTCGTGAGATTCCCAGTGTGGGAATAATTGAATCTAATTACTGCAACCATAGCCAAGGAATCAAAGGAGAGAAATTCGGTAGGGAATGTCTAGGAAAGGACTTAGGAAAATCTTCACCCCCTTATTTAAATAGTATTACATTTTTTGTGAGTATATTGTGTAGTTGTGCTCGGATTTAATTGTTTTATTTGTGATAACGCAATGAAACATGCCAAATTGTGTGGACATCATTTTTGGCAAGGTTGTCATACAAAGACAATTATGAACACATGCAAAAACAAGAGAGAACCAACTAAATATTAATAACGGATTATGTTGTCATCAAAAGATGCTTTTTCCTGAGCTTTTTGTTTCTCTATGCATTTTGTTTGCATTGTAAAATAAAACCTGTAGCTGTAGTATACATTTGTAAATATACATGTGTATGTATGCATGTATAAAATATGAATATAAAATATATAATAATGCTACATGCTATATTTATAATGTACTTTTTTTAATAATACAATATTACTTTAATATAAATATTAAAATTATACAATACAAATAAGATAAAATGCATTACATTTTACATATATATATATATATATATATATATATATATATATATATATATATATATATATATATATATAATTCACACACGCACAGACACAACATAAATCAATCCCAAAAATCAAATCAAATGTCAAGTCAAATGTTCTTTGTGCTAAAAAGCAGTGAGACAAGGACCAATTCATTCATTAGTTAATAAGATGAACTCTTTTCTCTTACCATTGTAATTCATAGCTGGCAGGACCAGAGACATCTTGGGGCGGCTGCCTTTGTTGTGATTGTTGGCAGGAAGAAGGAGGTGATCCTATAAACAAAAGAAGAACAGCCATAAAAACACATGAATGAAGAGAGTTTATTACTTTGGTGAGAACATAAATTACACTGGTCACCGTGGAAGACATTTGAAGCATCAATCCGGTTGCAATAAAAAAAAAGTCTGATTGTGTTGAAGACCGAGGATGAAGGCCTTGATATCCACATCACACGAGATCACTTGTGTATCACTACCATTCAAAAGTTTGGGGTCGCTAAGATTGGAGAGTAAATGTTTTTCTATGCTCATCAAGGCTGCATTTATTTGATCAAAAATTCAGTAAAAAAAAAAAAAAAGTGAAACATTACTACAATTTACTACTCTTTAATATAATTTATAAATTATGAATTTTCAGCCCTCATTACTCCAGTCTTCAGTGTCACATGATCCTCTGATGAGAAACCATTCTAATATGCTGGTTTGGTTCTCAAGAAACATTTCTTATTATTAATAATGATGAAAACAGTTGCTTCCTAATTTTTTTGTGGAAACCTTTATGCATTTTTTTTTTCTGTAAAAATGAAAATCCTACTGACCCAAATGGTAATGTATATGCAAATAACATTTGCTAAAACCAGTTTATTTCAGTGCAAGCGAGTTCAAATTTGAAGCGCTAGAGAGAGTCATATAACAATTCTATAATCGGGTCAAAAATGTACGTACATTATGTACATTTAGTCCAACTCAACTGTAACATTCGGAGACATGAACCTGTCAGGACACACACCTGTTGAAGACAGAAACCATATGGACAGGAAAGCCATGGAGCTGGAGATTGTAATAACACTCATGTCTGTGTGATGGATGGGAAACAGGTCATGGATTTGTGACGTCTTGTGTCATGTAGACTTCAGTAAATGTGTTAGCGTTTAATACCATCTGGCGTCACTGTAGTAAAGATGTGCCGAGAACTGAATTCACAATGAGACACAAATAGTTCACCCAAAAATAAAAATCCTGTCATTAATTATTCATCTTCATGTCATTCCAAATCTGTATTACTTTCATTCCTCAATGGATTCCAATTGTAATTGCCTTTTAAATGAACGAAATGTAAAGTAAACGAAGACAATTTTTTCACTTTTGGGTGAAATATCCATTTAACGTTCAATTCTGCTTCTGATTGAAAAGAGACAATGCCAAATACATCATAATATTTCTCAAAGATTATTAAATTTGTTACATCATTTAGTTTTGCCCCCCTCTTCCCCAGCCCACTGTGGTTCCCTAGACTAGATTACGACAATGAGGTCTTTTAGGAAGAGCGCCACGTTCTCTCTTTGTATACTCCAGCAGGAGACCTGAAACCTGTGGGTGCGATCCTCCCATTCAATTGCCGCTAACAGAGGGAAGGTGGAAGAGAGAAATAAAGCTTGAAAGGGCCAGTTACTAACCATCTCATCAGATAGACATGAACTTCTCGTCAACTCTGAAGTGTGACTGGCTCAGAGGGAGCAGCAAACCGAGGATATTATGATCGGATTACAATGAGGATAACAATTAACAAGAAACATCCCTAGGACAGTTTGAACGTTTGTAGTGCAACTCTGGGAGATCAGAAAAGCTTGATTCAATGGAACAATGAAATTAGCAATATTAAGTTGCAAACACAGTCCAGACAAGGATGCTGGGCTCACTGCACAAAAGCAAACCTAAACAGGACACGCAAATCCTCAGAGACACATGCCCAGAAACCTAGGAAACAAAATAAACAAACCAAAACTTCTAAAGTGTATGAAAAAAAACCCGTCAATAATTAACAATTAAACAACCACTTTCATCCTTTATTTGAACTGATTGTCTCTCCTCTCTAAGATACACATTCTTGAAAACAAATCAAAAGAGGGCTGATCTAACAAGTCAAAGAACAACAGTGCTGTTTAGCAGTAGTTCAGGGATTCATGGCTGAGAGACTAAAAATGATGTAATTAGGGTTGTTAAATGGTCAAACTCAACTAAAGACTAGTTCACCCAAAATAATTGAAAAAGTTTCATTTACTCACTCATGTTTTCGAACTCATTACTATTTTTCTTTTTCTTTTATATAAAAAAAAAAAGGTAGGGTGACAATTTTCATTTTGAATGAACTATCCCAAATTGTGGACAAACCCCTTTAAAATCGTCATATTTCACTGCTTATCTGTCTACTATTA
Source organism: Phoxinus phoxinus (assembly GCF_949152265.1). Taxonomy (NCBI): domain Eukaryota; kingdom Metazoa; phylum Chordata; class Actinopteri; order Cypriniformes; family Leuciscidae; genus Phoxinus; species Phoxinus phoxinus. The sequence goes on along the minus strand of NC_136891.1, from coordinate 11,616,789 downwards.
CACAAAAGGTCACATTAGAATCGTAGACGGACAGAATTGCAAATCTGACGGATTAGGCTTTGACCTTTTTACGTTCATAAATGGAGGTCACAATCTGAGGATGTTTTGGAGGAGATGAGTCAATATTTTTTAAAGTTTGACTTCCCAAAAGAGTGAACAAACCTAGAGACGTAACGAAACACAGAAAACATGGCAGTGACCGACTATGACTAAACCAGTTAAACATCTTCTGGCTCAACTCACCTAGATGGGGCTGATTTTCAGGGCTGATATTAATGAACACAAAAAAAAGACAACTTTGATTTTTAAGTCTTTAAATCAAGTCGTTTAAAAAAAAGCTGGCAGAACAAGATGTAGCGTCCACAAAAACAGCTTTATTTTCTAATTATGAGTCATTGACATGGAGTCATTTTTTTGTTTTAGTTTCACAAAAAAAGAGACGTGAAGACCTGTTTGCCATTAAAAAAACAAATCACCAGGATGAACTGGTGTGGGATAACCATCTACTGTCATATCCCCTACAAATTGGTGAAATATATAATTTTGCTTTGAACCATTGCAGTGTGTCTCAATTTGGGTGCGTTGTTTCCTTGGTAACAAAAGAGATTTAAGATGACTTTTTTCAAATATGTCGGGCAACATTATTCAAATCTTCGGAGTGAATAATAAAAAGCAGGCACGGAGTGTATGGAAAAAAACAACTTCAAACATAGTTTAGGAACTTACAAGTAATAAAGAACAAACTGATGAAAGATGACGTACAATTAGACAAACTTTTTTTAGAAGATTACTACAAACGCAGTCTGACTCTAAATAGATTACGCCCAGCTTGAGATCATATACATGTGTACAAAAAATTAGGCCTGACTCATTTGAATAACTCTAAGTCGATTCAGTTTTTCCCCTTTTACAAAGCTGAAAGTAGCTGCCAAAAAATATTTGTTAGCTAAAATAAAATCTATAAATGTGCACTAATATAGCAAAATCACAGCTCACTTTTAGCACGATCACTGCTAATCACACTATCACTGTTTTGTGTGTGTGTGTGTGTGTGTGTGTGTGTGTGTGTGTGTGTTTGTGGTGTGTGTGTGTGTGTGGGGGGGGGGTTAAATCTGAAACCGAAAATCACAATAATAAACAATATGGAGCAAAAAATGGAGCATGTGTCCATGAAATGTTGCAACGACCACACAAAGGACAGTCTTGCTTGGTTGAGTAATTGAGAAATGAGTAATTGTTCTGTGACGTAGGTCATCAGACATCAAATAATTTTTATCAATTTAATGCATCCTTATTGAACTAAAGTATTAATTTCTTTAAATCTTATTGACCAAAACTTTTGAAATTTGTACAGCATAATTACGGTAGTGTGATATAATCAAATTTACATTTAAAAAAAAATACAGATTAGTTTACTGCCTTGTATATCTTTAAAAATGACAGAGACATGCGGTCAAGGTGGCAATACAAGACCGACTGTGTGTTTTATTTCAAACAAGAAAGATAGTTTACAAACTGAAAAAACAGGAGTTTATAAAGACCTCCCAAGATTTAACACATGCTAGAAGATTCTCTGACAGGCCATGTGCTCTATTGTGCTGGAACCATCTCAAGTTTTCCTTTATGATGCTGTGTGGGCTCTAAAATCAATTACCGGTAACCATGTTCATGTGTGGCCACAGGCCGATAGAAAACAGATAGACAGATGAAAAGACAGATAGGCAGATAAATGGGGTGGTCAACTTACCCTGCGGAAAGAGATCACGTAGAATGTGTCCCCTCTTCTGTTGAGTTCATCAAAGAAGTCATTGTAGGTGCGGCGAGGGGCATAATACACCTGCAGCTCGCTGCTGGGAACCCTACATACACGATACAAACACTTCAAACACAACATTTCCAGCTGTATCTGATTTACTTTGCATATGTTATAACAAAAATTCTAATTATCTAATCCAATTCTCACAAATCTCTTGATAAAACACTTTCTTTCCTGTGTGAATGTGGCCTTTCCCCTGTTGTCAGTGTGATGCAATGGAATGTCAGCCATGCTGATTTTTGGCCCAATCTACTGCTGAGGTCAGCCAAACTATATCAGTCAAAAATATGATTTACCCTGAGGGAGAGCAAGTGAGCCATCCAAAAACACGAAATAAAAAAAACAAACAAAAATAGAGGCATGTAGGCGGATACCTCTTTTAGGTGTAAAAATATTCAAGAGAAGAGTTCCAAAATGGAGTTTGCAGTGGAGGTCTACTCCCCTCTTAAAACACACCAGCATATTATATATGGTATTGTTTGAAAAATGTCCCTCGAGCATTAATACTGGATTTGATGACAGCTTTAAAAACAATATCTTAAAAAATGCCAGAATTCCGCACCTCTACACGCTCCAAATTTTTGCCAAATATACCACCGACTTTGGCAGATTTCAAACTTCAGTGTCTTGTAATACATAACTTCAAATTGTCCTCAGACCATTTCTCAGAATACACATTAGTAAACATTATAACATTTGTACAAAGTTTACACTACAAATAAAGGGACCGTTTTTTACCGTTTTGCTCACTTAAGCAAATACCCCATTAAAAAGCTTGTATAGCATTTGGTACAACACTGCAGAATCGAGAACTGATGACTGACTCTCATACACAGACCATGATGACAAATATGCTGATATACGAATGTGCTGTTTGATGTTGCAGGAACTTCCTCACACATCTAGTGAAACTTACTTTTCAGAGGAATCCGTGTACTGGATCTGTGTCATTATCTGTGGTACCTCAGCCCGTTTAACTGCCGCTTTCTGCCGGACAAAGAAAAGAAAAATGTCACTTCCGGTTACCAAATTATACAAAATGAATATGAGCACAAGCACATTCCCGTGTGTGTCACTGTACGTGCTTTAACATCTCTATGCTTAAGCTGTCATCGAGTGTTAGGCTGATAAAGAGCATCTCTCTCACACTTTGTTTAGTTCTGTGCTCTGTGTCGACAGTACACAGAGTCTGGGAAATAGCCATCTGTCAGTATACCCATCCATCTCCAATCACCCAACCTCTCAGCACTCTGCATGACGACAGTATTTACTTAGTGCCTCAGTCCTGGTGACGGAAAGCAAACATTGCTGCAAATGGCTGTGCCGGAGTACACAGCTTTGTGATTATAATGGGAGCGAACTAGATGTGTTTAGAGTTGTTGTTGTTGTTGTTGGTGAGGACATTATTTCTCTGGCGTTAGCGGTTCCTGTTTAAGACCACCAGTTTTTCTGGGCCAGAAGGCCTTTAATGTAGTGGAAACGCATGGAAGGACTTCAGATTGGGCGATGGGAACCTATTAGTGGAAAATGGTTATCAGTGAATATATGTGTGTGTTTGTGTCTGTCAGGGCAGTTTCCACACATAAGGCAGACCCTTCAAACACAGGACAGCCTTTCAAACAATCAACCTGCTGCACACTATGCTTCTCTAAAGCATAACAAGCTGTCCATCCAACTGCTCTCACTATTAGTTATCTGAAAAAATAAATGATAAGGAACTAAAGCAAACATGTACAGTCTGATTAATTCTGCCTGTACGGTGTATAAACCGCACAGATTCACATTAAGCCAAAATGAGGCTCAAGGGAAGGTTTCTGGAACTAGAATTGTGAAGCTTTTTTTTTTTTGCCACAGGGCTATTCATGTTAAATTATTTCAGATTTTAGTAGAGATTCTGCTACCAAAGATGGTAAAATATGTTTCTTGAACATTTATGCGATGTCGTGCCACAGAATATTCCAGCCTAGTTCTTCAAACCTTTAGGCCGTGTGTCCACCAAAGCGTTTTTTTCACGCGGCTGGCGTGTTTTTTCAATTGTTTTCAATGGGAACGCCGCGTTTTTAGAACGCCAGGAGCGTAACGAGGCGCTGAGCGAGTATTTAACGCTCAAGTGCTGAGCGCTCAGCGTTTTTTTACAGGTCGCCGAGAGTTGAAAAATGTTCAACTTTGGGAAAAACGCAGCGCTCATCACTGTCACTTTTTAGCCTACCGTCCAATCACAGTGGAGGAGGGGCGGGACTAATACCACATGGACCAACGGATATTCTGTATCATAGCAACGATGCGTCTCAACTGAAAAAAAAAACTGCGCTGCCAAAACGCTCTCAAGCACCTGCAGCTCGGCGTTTTCAGCAGAGCGCCTAGCGTTTGCAGCTGGCTAAAAACGCTTTGGTGGACACACGGCCTTAGGCTACACAATCCTGTGGCTAATCACTGATCTTTTATCATTGATTGGTGGCTGTGGTATAACCATTTATAGTCAATATGTTGTATGACTATCAAATAAAGTAAATGTAAAATGCGTGTGTGGATTTCAAGACAATTCTTTGTGACTAAGTTGGTAGCCATAATTTATTTGTAGCCACATTTTGTCCCCTGCACAACAGACAAGCAGTAAATAAGGTTTTATAACTGATTAATATTTTCCCACCATTTTGATTTCAGTGTTAATACATTTATGCTGCTTCTGTGTATTAAATAGTAATGTAGTGTTTTGAATGGTATACACTACCATTCAAAAGTTTTGGATTAGTAAGTTGAAAAATTTATACTTTTATGCAGCAAGGACATTAATCAAAAGCAACAGTAAAGACATTTATAATGTTACAAAATACATCTGACCCCAATTTTTTTAATAGTAGTGAATAATAGTTTTATGAATTGTGAAAACTGTTAACTGCATATAGGGATTTTAAAGCTTAAACAGAACAGCGAGGGTTTTTACATGCATTCAAATTAAGTAAAGCTACAGACAGTGGTTTTGAAGCAAATCAGACTTAGTGTGGCAGAGACTGTAAAGAAAAAAAAAAGGAAATTAGTCAGAGAGAAGTCCGATTGTCTGAGCAGAATGGGGTAGGGGGGTGTTTACTTTCCCAAGACTACTGGATTATACTAAAAGTGGGTTAAAAAGGAATGAAAGAGACAAGCAGTTTGAGGAGAGAGAGAGAGAGAGAGAGAGAGAGAGAGAGAGAGAGAGAACAAAGAAAGGGTTCTCATCCCTAATGTTAACATTTAGAAAGATCTATTTAAAGAAAATAAACAGTGTTATATCCTGGTGGTTCTCAGCTGCCTGTATCCGGGTTGGAGGTATGCAACAAAGAGTCTGCACTTGAGTCTCACCAATACAAATGTCATGCTGAAGGTCAAAGAGAAAGAAACAAGACTCTTCAATGACTACAACTGGACAATGTCAAGGCCCCTAGGTGTCTCTCTCTGGCTTTGTTCACACAAATCTGATTTGGATTTTAAATCCAATCCTTTAGGACAGATTTTTAACAATGTCAGAAAGAAAGCAAAAAATAAAGAATAAAATAAATGTAGAAAGACAATTGGAGGCTTAAAGGAGGAAAAGTGTTGTTAGGTCATACCGGGATGGTTCTGCCTCTGTGTTGAGTGTTGCTCAAGCGGCGGGTTTTGGTCCGCTCAACCTCATGCCGATGTACCCAGCCTCTCAGCTCATGCGCTATCCTATAGTTATGCAGAGCAGAAACATCATCTCAATTTTACAAGATATCAGGCAGTAAAATGAAAAATGATGTCATTCAAAACAGAGTGGTTTAGCATAAAAAACATAAGGTCAGCAAGAAAGTATCTTTGTGGACTTATTCATTTTTGATGAATGGCTGGACATCGGATTTGAAAAGGCTACCAAGCTACATTATATAAGAAAAGAGTATACAGAGAAGACTAAAATAAAAAAAAATTACTCTGAGGTGCTTATTAAAGCTATAAGTTTTACATTCGCTGTTCTAAATGCCCCGATATGCTCACATCAAACTTCAGTTCTTTTTTTCTTCACTTACGGATTAAAAAAAAGTTTGAAATGCATGGCCTATACTGTTAGCCACACTGCTGAGAGCAGCGTTAAGAATAAGATGAATATGTTCTTTAAATATCTTTCCTTTTAATAACTAAAACGCACAACGAAAATGACAGTGGTGAGAAAACAATAGTTAAGAAGCATCTGTTCATAGCCATGTGGATCTGTTTGTACGAGCTCTGCAATTCGGCACTCCAGTAAAGTCATGTCACATTTATTTATAAACCAATTTATACAATAGATTGTTTAAAAACAAGCAGCTTTTCAGAATTAAACATAAAAAAGTTTCTGTGTTTTTCAATTAGAATTAAAACTACCAATTCAATTTCTACTATAAAGCGGCTCTCCAGTGTATTCATGTTTTTACTTGTAGGCGTCTGACCTCGACGGAATAAACAGAAGAAATGAACCGGGGAACGTCAAAGGCGTCGGAGACTCAGAGTCACCTACCTATTACGTACTCGCCACAGACAAATGGTAGTTTGAAGGTTTTTACCAGCCAGAGGCAAGCGGTTTTAAACTCCCAAAACGAACAACGAACTTCATTTTGCTCTGATTTTGTTAAAAAAGACGTCACACCAGTTTGTTCTTCGATTTCTCTTCAATCGAGTATAGGGGCCATAAAACCACTGTAAACCATGTTTTTGTTTGTTTGTTTTTTAATTGAATCCTAAAAAAATATATATTTATTAATAAAAAATTATAATTTAAAGCATTGCTGCAGTAATACTGATGTAATGAGTGCGTTTATAGATGATTATGAGGTTGAGCCATATTTGAATCCATTGTAAAATAAAGGACTGGAACCATCCTTTTTTAAAAAGCTGGTCTAACAACTGTTGGACCACTGATCGAATTATCAATTCCTGCTACAATTATCTTTTACTGTCATAACAACACAGCTCAGAAGGTTATGTACCAGAGCTATTTAGGGCTATTGTAATAAAAAGTGCTTCTTGGCTCAGATCAGATCAGACGGGCAAATTTAGGGTACTGCGGACCAGATGCTCTGTACTCAAAATTTTAAGAGAACTGACTTGTCCCAGAACTGCCAGATACTACTAACACTATTAAATGTATAATAAAACAGCATTTGACTGTGAAAGGGGGTGGTGGGGTAATATCAACATTGATGTTAAACGCGCTCAGTACTGACTTTATGCACTTGGTCCTGTTGACGGATGGCTGGCAGGGTGGTGGAGTTCTGCAATACAGAGGATCCTTGACCACCATCAGAGCCTTCTGCTCTGATAGCACATCCTCCAACCTATGAGAAAGGGAGAGAAAAAACACATTAAAGACAGGAAAGAGTAACAAGGAAAGATTGGAGAAGGGGTTTAGAGTCTTTATAATGACGTTTTAATTCCAAACTATACAGAATTTTATAAGGCTCTTGTTTTAATCATCTCTTGGTACTGGCTGAACATCTGAAAGAATACCATATGCAAGCCAAGATGGTTCTTTCTTATCTTGTCTACGGGAAAAGAGAGCATCTCTAAAAGCTATAAATGAACACTGCCAACAACTAATGCCAAGTTCATGTTTAGCACCGGTAGAGTGAACATCCAAGACATCCAATCCAAGACATCAAGAACAACAAAATCCTAAACCATCTACCTGCAAGAAACTGGTGTAGACATTTACAGCTTAACGCAATAGCTCCAGAAAACCAGGAAAACGTGGCCTCTGAAACAACATGTGACACTTCTTCGGGCTGGGAATGAGTGACGGTGGAGATCTGGAAAGCTATCTTTGCTGACATAGAGAAGCTCATCTCACAGTAGAAATAGTGAGTGGGATGTCTGGATTACAGTGGGCTTACATTTAAAAAAAGAAAGAAATTAAGGCAGCAGACTAAACTTCTTAATATATTTAACACTCAACAATAAAAATGCTTTACATAGGACAAACCCTGGACTATTATAAACACAATCTCTGGCCAAATCCTAACTCAGACTGGGAAGCAGGCAGAAAGTTGAGGATAAACCCTTTAGAAATGTCAAATACAGGAGCAAGAGCTACGAGATCTGTGGAAATATTCTATAAACTGGAGATTTCAAAAGAGATTTCTAAATTCTTGCAGGGGTAAATGAACTCCCTATAGAAAAACAACAACTGGATCTCAATCTATATCCTTTCTCCAGTGCTAAATTACATAATTTAATTCGCTGCTTTGCTCCCCGGATAGCCAAAAAACTAACCAGCTCAAACAATTCAACACTACGATGCCTTTCAAATAATCTATTACACAGTTTGAGCTGGAAGAAAACTTTAGTCAAGAGTGGGAATGGCTGTTAGAGGAAAAAACAGCAGAAATGGAAACGCCAGAGAGTAAATGAGGAGGCAGTGAAATAAAAACGGACCTAAAATTGAGCCTTGTGGAACACCACCTGTTTTGGCCACACACACAAAAAACAATCTTACTAAAGCTGGTGATCTTGTCTAACTCAGGCCCCAGGAAGTTTGAAACACGACCCCTGGGAGGGAAGTAACTCAAAATTCACTAGATCTGCTTGATGAATGTCTTTGGGAAAACATAGAGACAGGTTTTTAAAGTAATCATGTCTTCAAATATCTGTCTTTTCATGTGGGGGTATTTGAAGTCTCCTGAGTTTCATGTTTTTGAAGCAATTTACGTGGACATGAGAAGCCAGTATTGCCTTTCAAAACATCATCCAGGGTAGATAAAATAACAAACTTAGCTAGCTGCCCAGTTTCAGTATGAAAATGTGTGTGGGGGGCAGATGTGAGAACAGAGCCTTGTTCTCTTATGCAGGCATTTGGTCAGAGTCACTCAACACCTGTGCTGACGTGTTTTGTAAAACAAAAATGGTCCCACAGAGAACTGAGCATGACTAGGTGTTCATGCAACTGTAGAAGACTATAGAATAGTATTACCTGTTCACGGGGTTAAATGTATCAGTTTGAGGCCTGTCTGAATCGAGGATTCTCTCGGACTCAGGGGAAAAGCCCAGCAGGTGTCTGCCATTGAACGCAGGGGCAGCAGGAAACGTAGACCCTCTGTATCCTCCAAGGATACTTGGTGGGACACAAAAGGAAATAAAACAAGTCAGGATATTAAAAACCTTTATATAACACATTCCTACTGGTTCCTTCAGAAGAGTTACATATGGGAATCTTTCCATGGGACCATAAAGCTTTTCTTTATGCCACTTCCATCTACACATTTCATGTGACACAGATGAATCTGTAACAAATTAAAATACTGAAATGGTATGATTCATTTAAACTATTTACCTCATTGGACCGAAGTTGAAGACCAAGAAGACCAGAACTGCCATAAGACACACAGCCCTCCGTTTTGGAGCTGTTGCTTTTAGCACAGAGTTCTGAAGAGATGAATAATGATAAGGTATTAGGCAAGGTAAGGCAAACCAAGCCAAGTTTATTTACATAGCACATTTCAAACACAATGGTAATTCAAAGCGCTTTACAGAAAAGGAATTAGAATAATCATAACAATCACACCACATGCATAAGGAATACAAATATAATGTATAAGAAATAAAATAAAAATCTTTTTAACCCATATCTGGACTGGAGTGTAAGAAATGGAGATTCAGGTTCATGATTTTACACTAGACATGCCCCTTCTAGTGTCTTCTACTCTCGTGAGAAGAGACACTAACTTATGTTAGAGCAACAGCACAACCCATTTCAAATTAAATTCTTTAGTTTATATAGTAGACAAAAACCAACCCTGAAAGCTCCATTAAATACAAAAAACACATCAACAGTATTACTTTAAGTTGGTCTGCTAATAATCAAAGATCTTCCATGTAATTACAGCCTCTAATGAGATCAAGGTAAACTACTGTTTAAACGTTTTGGGTCATTATTTTGTATTTATTCTTTTTTTAAATACTTTGATACTTTTTATTCAGCAAGGATGCATTAATTTGATCAAACAAGTCAGCAAAGATATGTATAATCTTACAAGAGATTACTATTTCAAATTAATTCTGTTCTTTTGAATATTCTATTCATCAATGCATTCTGAAAACATTAAGCAGGACAACTGTTTTAAGAAATGTTTCTTGAGCACCAAGACAGTCTTTTTTAGAATGGTTTCTGAGAGACCATGCGACACTAAAGACTAGAATAAGATGCTGAAAATTAAGCTTTGCCATCATGGGAATACATTATATTTGAAAATATATACCGGTAGTCTACATAACACAGTTATTTTAAATTAATGCAGAAATGCATTAATGCATTTTAAAAATCGTAACGAACTCAAATGTTGGAATGCTAGTGTACTGTAGAAAGCATGGACACCCACCTCACTAATCAGGCCTTCCACTTGTCTTTTCAATGTGCCGTTTTCATTCTTCAGCTTCTCGTTCTCAGAAAGCGCCATCTTCAGACGGACCTCCAGCGTCAGCAGATACTCTTTTTTCTTCTTCCGGGAGAGAGAGGCAGACTCTCTGTTCTTTATCATGCGCTGCTGTCTCCGAGACGCATTTGACTGGAAGGAAAAAGAGAGAAATCATGTCAATACTGCTCGACAACACTAATAAATTACACTAGTATTTGTTGAACTTTTTAAATTGTAATATCTCACAATATTACTATTTTAACCAAATAAATGCAGCCTTGGTGATCATAAGGGACAAAAACATTTATTTATTTTTATGTCACCGCCCCAAACTTTTGAACTGTAATGTATACATTTTATTTGTGATTCGAAATGTTATTAAAATACATGATTTTGTGTGGGCAATCTGAGCTTTCTTCATTCAAATATATAGCAGTCGTACTTTTAAAAAAATGAACCATTTCAAAAACAACTACGCTTTCCAAGCAGAGACATAACAATGAGCCCTTATTCTTACATGAGCTTTAAACAAAGTGCTGAATTTATGTGTGCTCCACTTTAACAATGTTTTGGAATATGATTAAAACTCCAACCTAATTAAACATAGTTAATTAAGCTTACATAAACAGTGCCTGTTCATAAACCACCACCCAGACCTGACAAAACTCAGGGGTCAGATGCTTGCAGCCGACATGTTTGAGAACATACCCCACCCTAAAGTGAGGAGAAAGACAAAGGTGAACTTTACTGAAACAGACTAAAGAGAAACCGAGACCATTGGTAGGGTGGGGTGGTCTGTTCTCACAGCCAGACCATTTTAAGACTGTGGGCCTAATAGTCATGGTGATTAAATTGCTTGGATCTCCATGTGCCTGTTTGTGCTCCCATCTCATGAGAAAGCTCTCCTAAAACCGGGAACCGGGCCACGGCCAGGGCCTGGGAATGAATAACATGTTTGGTTACAAGAGCACGGGGTGCCATCACCATGGCGATCGGATCGGGTGGGAGGGGAGGGATTGGTGGATGTTGGCACAGCTCACCAAAATTCAGCATTACTGAAGACTTGTGCTGAAACAATGAAAGATGTTCATGACATTTCAGTCCCGTATGTAATTTAACCAAAACCCCAGTATATTCAAACCAAATGTCTATCACTCAAGTCAACACTCAGATTGATGGCAGCCACATTTACAAGTATGACAGTACGACTCAACCAAAACAATCTACCAGAGCCAAGTAGGCTCAAAACACCAACCATTGGATCTTCTAACCAACCAATTCAGTCTGTCTCTGACACATTCTCGCTGAATTTATTTGTTAGCTCATGGTTATTACTCAAATTCATAAAGCTGATCCAGCAGTTTTCTAACAACCTGATTGCTGAGAGCTAAATTGCTGAGTTTGAAAGATGCTTTATTTGGCATCGCCTTCAGAGATGACAGTTTATTTTACCCTAAGGAATCTGCTTTAGAAAATATGTGCTTAAGTGAGTTATTCATAATGCTGAGTGTCATGAGAAAAAGAGGAAAAAAATAACAATCTACTACTGCTTGGAAAAGGGTTTTAGAAAAAAACTAAACTATGCATTTGCCCGTTTTGTCCATCTCACAAGAATTATTTTGCAAAAAGTATATATATTCTCATTCTGTAAAATATGTATTCTGGAGAAATAGCCTAGTTTCTAGATGGCATCCACAACCAAAACTATAATTAAAGAAACAATTTAACCAAGAATGAAAATTGTGTCATTTTTAACTCACCCTCATGTCGTTCCAAACCCATACGCTGTTATTTTAACATGGAAACAAAAATATAAAAATTTTAATAAATTCTTCTCACAGATCTTTTCCATACAACGATATATATAAAACACTTTTAAAGCACCATATGGGGTCAACAGTCTGATGATGGGGCTTATGATCTGATGATCCATCATCCAGTAACCAAAAATGACTAGTTGCTCAGATCATACCCCTTCTCCAATACTACATAACTGCTAGTTTAATCAAGGCAGACTGTGATAACCCAAAGTGGTTAATGGCCTATATGCTTATATTAATAAGTATATAGTTTAATATAATATAACAGTTATATTTGCTAAAAAAAAACTGCCCTGCCATTTTTTCAAATGAAATTAATACATTTAATCAGCAAGGATGCATTAAATTTATCAAGGGTGATTTTTTAAAAGTGTATAATGTTACTTGTGTTGGGTGTAACTCATTACTAATAAATCAATTAAAAAAAATTAAAGCAAGGCATTACCGTACTCGTAATTTTTCTGTAATTTAATTACAATTACTTCTGATGCATTACATACTCATAGACTTGTGAAATCTACTATTGTTTTAGTAGACTTGTTCTTATCAAAATGTAACATCTAATGTTAAAATTAATGTTTTTAATGTAAACTTCTCCCTTTAAATACTTTGGTCAGTTCAAGAATCATTTATGCTATTTATGCTATATTATACTATCATCTGAAAGAATTTGGAGCAGTTTTATGTCCATCCTTGTAAAGTTTACTTTAAATGGTCGAGTTTGATATTGAATTTAGAAAGTAATGACTAATCCAATCATTTTTAGAGGAAGAAATTAGTACAGTAATAGCTAGTCTTTAATTACCTTTGTGACTTAACACTGAAACTGAATGTTACAAAGGATTACATTTCAAATAAATGCTGTTCTTTTGAACTCTTGATTCCCTCTGGGGGGGGGGGGGATGCATAATGTATAATATAAAATTATTACGCAGTTTTCAACATTGATAATAATAACAAAATATTTCTTGACCATATAGAATGATTTCACTGAAGACAGGAGAAAAGATGCTGAAAATTCAGTTTCACAGGAATAAATAAATGTTTTAAATATATTAAAATAGAAAATAGTTATTGTGATATGAATTCAAAATAAATTGTAATAATATTTCACAATTTGACTGGCTTCACTGTATTTTTGATCAAATTAATGAAGCCTTGGTGAAGAAGAATCTTTCCAACTCAATACTTTCGAACAGTGTAGTTACTAACTAAAGTGACAAACTAAAGTTAAGTTAAGTCTATGACAATCTGGTCCCTTCTTCACTCTAAATCTATGGGGGTTTATCCCACGTTACCCAGACATGCACACTTGTCAGGCAATGTCAGTAATATAAAATTGCCAAATAATCAGTCAGGCTGATATATTGGTTTTCTTAATAGCGTACTGTAAAGCATGACTTTTTGTATAAAGAAAAGTTTAAAGTGTCTCAGCCTACAGTCTACTGGGGCAGGGAACTAAAATATTCTCAACGCTGCACAGATTGACTTGCCAAAGATCATTAATCTTAAACTGCTATAACAAAGCATTACATACAATCTTCTACACAGTCATCAGCATTCAGCTGTTTCAAACATGTACGCCGCAATAACTCTCAAGCAGCCAAACGTAAACACACACACACACTCAGACACCTGCCCAACCTGCCAGTTTTACTGTTGCACTGCAATTCCTTCTAAACCCCCTCAACCCAAAACCTCCTCTGAGGCCGAACCACAAGCAGCCATAGTTAAACTACAGCTGTGCTAAACTACACACACACACACACGGGGGGGGATAATTTTCATCAGTAGCTGTATTAGTGTCAGTGATACTGACCTTCATTCATTAATTTGGAGATTAACTGTGAAATTATTACATCATAAAATATATCAACTAAATATAAACCTTTAAAACTGTTTTTAAACAATTTTATTTTTGGTATAGGTATTTTTTTTAATCAATTAACAGCACTAATATATATGTGTGTGTGCGCGCGTGTGTATTTATATGTATATATATATACACAAAACAATATCATTATTGAGTCCTGTTGCATAATGTGTTTTAAATGGAAAAAGGTATTATTACCCCATTTTTCTCTTTCTCTATGCAGTAGAGAGTGTGTAAGTTCATGCATGATCGTATGTGTGAGTGTGTGTGTGTGTGTGTGTGCCACGTAGGAGTATAACACCCCAACCAAGAGTCGGGAGCTTAGAATAAAAGACAAAAACAGAAGCAGGAGAGAGAATGAACATGTGGCTGCGCTCTGCTAAAAAGTTTTTTTTTCTGAAAGCCAACAGACGCTGAGGCTACAGAGGCGAGTCTTTCATCATATTCCCCTTATTGTCAGATCCATCTAGCGGAGTCATTGCTTACATACTAAAGACATTAGATATTCATTTGACTTTAAAGCCAATTCACACCTTCAAACACAGCATACAAGTCTACATTTGGAACTTATTTCAAGAATTTGATATTTCTAGAATTAGGCGATTTATAATTATAGACTACAATAAAATCTGAAACCTGCAGAATTGCAACATGCAAAGACGATGTGGATTTTACAAGGAAACCACTGGTGCATATGGAGACAATAACTGTTGCTATAAATGTGTGAACTTGTTTTTCTTCTCTTTCGGCCCAGACATTCACGACCGAGTCTAAATGACAGCTTGTGTGAACTGAATACATTCAACACAGTCTATAAAATCACACAAACCATGAACTACAACAAGCGTGCAGATGGGAATGAAATGCACATCCATGGGGGCTGCTGCACAGCTGATACTAATCTACTATAAAATCACAAAATATGGATCTCACTCAACGTGTCACATTTTAACAGTAGGAAACAGAACTCACATGGCACTGCACTACGAAGGGATTAAGACACATGAACTTTGTATACAGTACATGGTCCATTCATATGTCTTCACAGTGCCTCTGAATGATACATAATTATTGCAATGTAAATATTGCACTATATTTACATCATTATATTGCCCTAATAAATTCATAATTGATTCATATGATCCCTGGGCCATCATTATTGGTGGCGAAGGCTCTTGGACAATGTACTGCCCACCTAAGTAATTATCACAATGATAATGAAGATGAATCATTGACAATGAGGATAAATGAGAAGCATCATTATGATAATTAAACTTAACTAAAACATACTGTTGACAAAAATACTCTACTAATAACACGATATACATGATTTAATATCCTCTTAAACTGTCAAAAAAAAATGTCAACTTAATATATAAGAAGCAAATACACAAAGTAAAAAGTACAAGTCAAGTAATGTCTTTAAAATACTAACTGAAGCATTTTATTTGTCAACTAAATGTAGTATATGCCATGTCAAATAATACATTTTACATGATGAAATTGACTACATATGCAACATTTCATCACGTAACAACTAAATGAATATGAACAAACCCGTTGACTTCTATGGAAGTCCATTGTCTCTATGTTCCCTCCAAATCAATGCTACTCAACCTACACACGAACCAAACTAATGTACACACAGGTGCTCTGCTGTTTGTTTGGGTTTTTTTGTTTTTTTTCAGAGAACTTGGAAATTGAAAAGAGCTTGAAGCGAAAGCTGTAACAACACCCAATGTGGAAAAGGCAGCACTAAATGCACAGGAATTTGAGACTAACGCTGAACTCCATTTAATTAATCTGAGGTCAGTTGAATCTACAGTATGTCGGAACAAATACTTTAATGGAAAATAATGAGAGCATGAGCTCACTGTTGGTTGGTTGCTAAGAACACTGGGACTAATAGTTGATTCTGAGAGCCATACTCTTTCAAAACAAAACAATTTTTTTTTGTTATTTGTTAATACAACGGATCATGCTTATAAGAATGACATTATCCTGTAAAATAAAATAATACACATTTTCGGACACAAGATATACACTACCGTTCAAATGCTTTCGGAGAAGTAAGGTTTCTTAAATGTTTTTGAAAGAAACAACATTTAAGAAAGTCTTTTTGAGAGACTTGTTTTAAAAACATAAATATTACCGATCCCAAACTTTTGACAATTATTGTTGATCTCAAATTATTTTTTGAGAAGTAACATAGAAACATGACACTCTTACACCACCATTATCCCGTCTATACAAATCTGGGCTCTTCTCACCAATGAGTCTCTCTCCTGTTTCTACCATAACACCTTCTCTCAATTATAAACAGCTTAATTTCTCACATCTGGGTAGGGCTTTTCGCTGATGTCAGGACAGCACATCTGGGAGAACACATGCTTTTGTTTAGGGAACCATTTGATGAGTAAATACCAGATCCTTGGTCATTCAGGATGCCTTTCTATCTTTCTTGTTCTGCATATTTATTTAAAGTCACAGCGTGTAATTTCTACATGAGCACTATTAAACTAAGATTATGAGCAAACAGGTTTCCAAAACAGGAAATCCCACCCCAAACTCATGCTATTGGTTGACCCAGTGTTGCCATGTCGAGACACTCAAACAAACAGAGCAATGTGGAAAGTGCTGCACACACAGCCACACTTTCTTTGCTTTTTTTTGAGAAAGTCAATCAATATAAAGTTTGGGGACAGGAAATAACACACTACAGCTATAAGTCTATTTTTTTACAGCTATACTGTTTTTAAAACAGTAATTATATGAATATATTAATTCATATAATTATATATGAATAATTATATTCAGTAATTATACATAATAGAACAAATGTCCTTTCCACTTATAATTCTTGGAAAGTCTGAGGATTTTTTTTTACAGTGAAAGGCTTAAATAGACTACAACTCAAAAGTTTAGGGTGAGTGAGATTTTTGGAAAAATACATTTAAAACTTATTTGGCAAAAATGCATTAAAATTGACAGCAATCAAAAGTGACAGTGAAGACATTTATAATATTATAAAAGATTTCTACTTCAAATAAATGCTGCTCTTTTAAAGTTTACTCATAGAATCTAAAAAATATATATATCATAGTTTCCAAAAACATTTATAAGCATCATGAATATTAAAAAAAAAATGTAATCTTGAGCACCAAAGATTTCTGAAGGGTTTTTCCAGATCGCATCACATATAGTCTTTGTTTGTAATCAGGAAATCTCTTATTTACATTGTGTCTGTACATTTCATCTGTTATGATGAAAGCATTCGTAAGAGTGCAGAAATCCAGTTGAAATGACGAGATCAATGCATTCACAGGCTCAACATGTCTGTAGTTGGCTACAATCCTCATCACTGCAACCTTTTATGCCACGATCTAAATAGAATGCAATAATCACCACTTATCACAATTAATTTAGCTGTAATAGTAAAGACTAGCTAAAAGTTTTCGAGAGAGTTCCACATGTAATACTAGCCATTTCATAAGCAAATACGTTAGCCAATCACAGCAGTGGGTGTTTACACTGAAGTCTCACAGCTCACACGCCTATTAAAATATACTTGCCATCATATTTACAAGGTAAATCATGTTGGCTTGCACCTCAATCTATTCCTGTTCAAAAGAATTGCTGCATGGTCCCTTTATTTTACAGATCTTTGACACCAAAAAAACATTTCATGTGGAATACCACAAAGTCTTTTACTTTCACTGAAACTGAATCCTCATAGCAGCTCTTTAGTATCTGAGATAACTGCACAATAAATTGGGATTGGCAAAACTACCGGTACACTGCCGTTAAAAAAAGTTTGGGGTGAGTATGTTTTGGAATTTACAGCACATTTTCATTGCAGTTCAAAATATTAAAACTGAGCAAGTTGAACTTCGTTGGTGGACATTGAACAGCTAACTGAATGACAGCGGACTGTTGCCATATGTCGTGATGATTCACATTCATAAACCACAACATAAATCAACAATTTAACCAATTTAATACCATATTAATGGGTAATCTTGACAAATAAACTGTTTTTTTGCAAAACTTAAGAATTCTGGCAAAAGAAACTTACATCATCCTCAAGGGTGGAATTCTGCAGTGTCATTGCGACCATAGGAGATGCTGTTACCGGGGAAACAACAGATATGGATCTGTCCTGAGCCAGCGTTGGCACAGTGACTACACGCGTGGGCAATACCTGAGGCGTCTGAAGCTGGACAACCTGAGTGGGCCGAGATAGCAACATTTGTTGACCTGCAAGAGAAGCACATTTAGTTTAAAGACTTTACCGTTCAAATAAAGTAAGAAACATACTGAGAGTCATGTTTTGCTGTTATTTTTCTTCTCTTTTTATTGATCTACATTAATCTCAAGACTCATTTTACAGCACAGACTTGTTTAATAACCCCAAAGTGGGGTTTTAATCACAAAGGAAACAATTGTGCCAAGCACCATCCTTCACCCAGAACAAAACACGTCACCTCCAGGTAACACAGACAAACACAATTTGTCAGGCATGACAGGTTGCTGTTGGTGTTGAGTTAAATGAGAGGAATTCGCTGCGGCTCCCCGGCGGGGTTCATTCCGAACGACTTCCATTCTCTCAGCCACCCACTGACTTACCCATTAGTCTTCCGACAAACTACAATTAACCTCGCATCAAAACTCTGCGGTTAGCCAGAAAATAATTACTGTAGCTTGAACGCAATCAGTTCAAAGTGCACTTCCGCTATGTTTCTCACAGATGGATTCAATATATATATATATGTCAGTTCTCTCTTTTTCTAATGAGAAAACAAGAAATATATTGTAGTGCTTTATGTGACATACAACTAAACAGTGTCGTCACGCAAGGCCTTATTCTGAGAAACCGTTCATACAGTTCTCAAAAACTGAGTGAGAAAAGTGATTGTTTGGAAACACTGGAGTCCAGTGATTTGTAAAATCAAGTCTAGTGTTTTAGATCAGATGATTACAGGATAAGATTTGAATTCTTGCTTTCTGCTCCAGTTGTGTTTCCAGGTGTGTGAGGTGTTTATACTAGCCATGAGGAAACGGATACTGAAGCTTGCTGATTCCTGACAGCCATAGTTTAACACTCCAGACATTAAGCAGTCACCCATTTCATCAGAGCAGTCTGAGGAGAAATCTTTTTCCTACTGTTCTCAATCACAATAAATCAGCATTGATTGCTGTAAGAATGAATGCGATGAATAAATGAATGCTATTAAAACGTACAAATAAAGTAATCAACAGTTTCCCTTAGAATATTCAAAAAGAAAATTCATGCACATATGTGTGTGTGTGTGTGTGTGTGTGTGTGTGTGTGTGTGTGTATATATATATATATATATTACAGGTCAAAGGTTTAGAAACATTACTATTTTTAATGTTTTTTAAGTCTCTCTTGAGCTCATCAAGCCTGCATTTATTTGATCAAAAATAAAGAAAAAAACGGTAATATTGTGAAATAATGGTTTTACTATTTTAATATACTTTAAAATATAATTTATTTCTGTGATTCAACGCTGAATTTTCATCAGCCAGTACTACAGTCTTGAGTGTCACATGATCCTTCATAAATCACTATAATATGCTGATTTGATACTCAGTTATTATCAATGTTGGAAACAATTGTGCTGCTGAATATTTTTTTTGGAACCTGTGATACTTTTTTTCAGGGTTAATTTATGAATAAAAAGTTAAAATTAACAGCATTTATTAAAAATAGAAATCTTTACC
This sequence comes from Phoxinus phoxinus, assembly GCF_949152265.1. Classification (NCBI taxonomy): domain Eukaryota; kingdom Metazoa; phylum Chordata; class Actinopteri; order Cypriniformes; family Leuciscidae; genus Phoxinus; species Phoxinus phoxinus. The sequence continues at coordinate 11,597,157 of NC_136891.1, read as the reverse complement.
ATCACTTTTTATCAATTTACCATGTCCTTAATAAATAAAAGTATTTCTTTCTTTCCAAAAAAAAAGAAGAAGAAAAAATACCGACCCCAAACTTGTGTATATTGTAACAGAAGATTTCTATTTTAAATAAATGCTGTTCGTTTTTAACTAGGTTTTTTAACTCATGTGACACTGAAGACTGGAGTAATGATGCTGAAAATTCAGCTTTGCGTCACAGTATTAAATTATATATTAAAATAGAAAAACATTATTTAAAATTGTAATAATATTTCACAATATTACTGTTTTTCCTGTATTTTTATCAAATAAATGCAGGCTTGATGATCATAAGAGACTTCTTTCAAAAACAGTAATGTATATATATATATATAAACTATGAATTACATTTCATAAATTCAGTTTTGAACACATAACTACTATAGATAGTTAATGACTGTCTAGTTAACAACCACTTTTGTTGCACAACAGTCTATTACCCAACACTAAACGTCACATAAAAACAATCGGTGAGAAAAGTGTGAATGGCTTTTTTCAAAAGTCAGAAACAGACAGCTCATTCATATACTTTGTTTCTGCTTTTTCTAGGATACGTAACAGGGCAGAAAGGTGTACCAGCAGTTGAAGAACAATTCCCAGTTTGCTTAAAGATAGACTTTAAAATGAGATGCCCACCAGTAGTACAAAAAGTTGATGCTTTGCGCCATCTGCTGGTTTTTTTATGCATGAACAGAGCGCTGCAATACAACCTGATTTTTACAACCTACAATACAACCTCATTTAACCTTGCAAATAAACAAATAAAATGTATAAAAATGTGAATAAACATACCGAGACCTTGTATTCCATATAGGCCTTTAAAAAGTGTATTATTATTTTTTTGAAGTGTGGCAGAATAGGTGACTGAGGGTTTTTCACCTGTAGGGGGCGCTGGCTGAATAGTGACAGGTGATGGTTTCACCACAGGTAGAACAGTAGTCTGGAGAGGTTGGATGATGATGGTCTTAGTCTGAAGCGGGGCTGCAGCATGGGCGATGGGCATCGTGGTAATGAGTGGTTTAGGCTGAATGGAAACCTTGGGGCTAACCTGAATTGGTCTCTTCGCTGGTTGCAGAGGCTTTGCTGTGAGAACAATTTTACTGTTAATCAACATTATTATGAAAAGTTACAAATAAATTGTTCAAAAAAGGAAATTAGGGAGGTTTCAGCTATTCAAAATGAATGTACTTCACTTACCTTTTGTCGGATTGGTCCTCTTGGAAGGCTTCTTCTCAGTGGGTGCCTCAGAAAAACCGCTCGAGTCAGAACAGACAGACAGTGGAGAGGGCTGAGAATGCCATGAGACTGGAGATAGCGCCTCATCCTGAAGAAAGCATATTGAATAGAATGAAAAAAACTATTTTGACACGTCAAAAGTATAGCAGCATAATAGTTAGATAGGTCTATCAAAGAAAAGACATCCGTGCCCTTATAGAGAGAGAGAGAGAGAACTGAAAGTGCACTCAAGCATTGGGAATTCGGGGTTGTAAATCCAGATGGTCTAAAACTATACATATCATTACATTATATGTTTGCACATATCCAACAACGTATCAATAAAACCATAACACACTACAGAACACCTGTGATACCCCCCTATTACGTCTTCAGTCATTACCTTGCGTCTGACTGTAACTGAGCCATGAGAGCACTTTTTTTAAACATGTTAAAAATAGTTCAACTTTTAAAATGCATTGAGTATCCATCGTTTAGTTTCATTCATCCATCCGTCTATTTACTGAAAACAAGAACGTGTCCTATGAGAACATCCCTTTACAAGATGTTGCATCATTCAGTAACAGAACAATGTTAATAGCAAATAACTACAGCAAATATGTGGCATGTTAAATAATTCACTGACTTTAAACCGCTAAGGTTTTTAGTTCCTTTCTCATCAAGTTTCTGAGGTGACACTGAGATTCAAGCGTTTAGGCTTTCACTGAAACAACGTGTATGTGTGATAGTGACATTTCAGTTTTTCTTTGAAACCTTGAAAAGGACACTGTGATTTAAAAAAAAAAAAAAAAAAAAAAGCCTGGACATCTCAATGTGAGACATTAATTAGTTTGATGATGTGCTGAGAGCTGATTAAGACATTCGTTAACACAGAGGAGACTTAATTAGACACCTAATTCACACGGGTGTGTGTGCGTGTCGGCCCTCTTGATCTCTGAACTACAGCAGCTGGCGGGACCAGTGCAGCCCAAACACACTCCATCTGGGCACTGGATGGGCATCTGACTAATTAAGTCATTAAATAAAAGGCAGAAAAAAGCACTATCTGTATGTATATATCAAAAAATAAAATACATTTAAGGAAATAAAATAGAATCATATTTTTACTTTATAAATATAAATAAATTATAAAATAAATCAAATATTATTTTCATACAAGTTTGTGTCTCTTTTGTGAAATATTATTAATGTTATTATTGCTATCCGTGTATGCTGATATATGCAATAAATAAATAAATAAATGATTGTGTGCATGTTAGTTTGTCTGCGATTGTAAAAGGTGTGGAGTTTAAAACACTGGACAGATTTAGATGCAAAGTTCAGTGGGCAGAAATGCAAAAGGAGAGTGTAGTGTATCTTTGTTTTGGTGAGTGGAGTTTGACTCACATGTGTGGAGTACGGTGAGTGGGGCTCAACTGACGCTGGTGAGGACACTGAACTGAGCGTATGGTTTGGTGACAGTGAGTCCACGGTTACATCACCATCTGTGAGAGCAGACAGAGAGAACAAGGACAGAAAAAAAAAATCAGATATTTAACCTGGACACAGTGACCCTCGAATGGCGATTGTACATGTACTTTTGTACATTTTGCTTTGGTGATATTCTAAACATTTTTCAAAAATATTAAGGTACTCTTAATTGCTGCTATAAACATTCAAAAATAGTCATGTCCAGTCCACAGAAAATTTAAAATTAGTACCTGATCGAGGGCTACTCCACACTGGGTGCTCAATGTCAAAGTTCAGGTCAGGAACAGAGGTGTCCTAAAGAAGGAAAGATCCACAATGCTTTTGATTCATGCTTAATTACTGATGTTTTTCTACATACCTGTTTACAGCTGTGATCAAACTGAAAAATGTATTATAATAATTATAATAATAATAAAATGAGCTGGATAGTCTTTCAAATAAGAGTTTTTCATTTCCGAAAGCTATTTAAAAATAAAAATAAAATACAATTCTAAGAAAAACTATTGTGTGATCCGGTGTGACCTGTTTTGACAGATTTGACTCACATAGCCTACGCTCTCCACCAGCGCCTCCAGAAGCTCGTCAGCATCCCCAAGATCCCCCAGATCATCAAACAAACTTATATCTGCACAAGTAAACAAGACAGTGTCATGAACTTAAGTATGACCTAAGGCAGGTTAACTCAAAACAAAGAAGAAAAGAAAACAAACAAAGTGCTGAAGGCATGAGAGCAAGACAGGAAATATATCAATTTCATAAACCACCTTTTGTGTCCAGGTCAAGCAACCAGCAACCATTCACCCTGAGGCATTGTAACACAGGTAATTTGATTTCCTTTCCAGTTTCTTTTACACGTTAACCTAAACCTTACTGACAAACTGTGATTAACTAGTAGTATATTAAACAGACCATGTTCACAAAACAAATCAACATAATAACTTACGATGCAAAACATATTGTGATGAACAGTCGAATAAACATAGGTGTTAATGTTTTATTCAACTACTTAAATTGATTGAAATCTTAAACACGAAGCCACAAAAACAACACAACGGATGAATGGGAAACAAGTTCACCAGTCAGTTGACGAAATCGCAAACAAACCACTATAAGTCGCTCCACAATGAGCTTGATCTAAACACAAAGATATTTTGTTCATCATAAATCTAGTAGAATAAGACAGGTAACGTTAGTTGACACTTCTCGAAAGCAGCACGCGCTGTTTCTAGAAAGTGTATCTTATCTTACCCCACTCTCCATCCTGATCGATGGAAATGTCCCCTGCTTCCTTATTATTCATCATCGACTGATTCACAAAATCTAACATCAAATCCGACGACATTATGCCTTGAACACATTAGTAACGTTTAAAAGTGAGTCGGATGACGGACACTGGTTATAGATGAGATCTGTGTGAAGATGTAAACACGCATTTCCCGATTCTGATGAAACTACTGTACAATAATGCAGCAAGTACACGTCTAGTTTTACGGTAACTCTACGGGTGCCGGAGTGGGTCAATATGTCAAACACAGGCCTGTTGTTTTTCATTTCTACGCCACATGGTGGCAGTAGACAATAGACTGTAAAAATAGACTATCTGCCTTTCAGCAATTCTGTTATTTCAAACAAAGTTAATTTTAAAGAACCGGTTCAAAGACTGGTTCAACTGGTTTAGGCACATCTACATGTTCCGAAACGTTTTTTTTTTCTTTTCTTAATTAGTTACAAAAACTGTTAGGCTACATTGTAATTTCGTATGCGTCGCAATTCAGATGTTGCAGTCACGGTTAATCTAATTTAAAAAGATAATTTAAATAAAATATTAAACAATACCAAAAATACATCTTTTACAATTAATACGTTTTTGGCGTAAAAAATAAAAATAAAAATATATATATATAAAATTGTGTGTGTGTGTGTGTGTGTGTGTGTGTGTGTGTGTGTGTGTGTGTGTGTGTGTGTGTGTGTGTGTGTGTGTGTGTGTGTGTGTGTGTGTGTGTGTGTGTGTGTGTGTGTATTGCCTAATCAGTAAAATCTTTGGTTCACTTTAGCAGATCATGTCTGATTTAATTATTCAATCAGAATTGTACAATTCCTATTTCGTTCATGGCTGCGTTTCTTAATAATTTCTTAAATGTTTCTTAAAAGCAGACCACTTTGTGAAATGTTTCAACTGATCAATTGAAAAGATCTGACTCAAAAGAATGATTAATTTGCCAATCAGACAAATTAATGAATGCGTTGGAAAACCGGGTTGACATTAAAGATTTGCATTGAAGTGTTCAATAAACTTTTTTACCATACTGGGTTTTTTTTAAACCCATGCTTTCCACAGGTTTCCAAGACCAAGAGCATTGATTGCAACTCTCAGCTGAAAGAACTAACTCGACAAAACAATAATCACATTTGAGACTCGAAATTGTATTACTGTATAGATAGTGTAGGGCAGGATATTTACAAATATAGACATGTAGTAGGCTACTACCTGAAAGCTGACACTTTGACATTTGACTGTGAACTATAAGCCAGCCTTGGCCACTGGATGTTCTATTTAAAGCATCGGTGTTGGATAAAATAAAAGATGCAAGATATGCAACATGTACTACTGTATTCAACAAGATTTTTTTTTTTTGTGGAGTGACAGTAGAACTAAATATATACAACAGAACGATTAGCAGGCTCTAGACTGGACTGGAGCTACTACTGTCAAACTGACATACATAACAACATTTAGGAAAAAAATAGGAGTATTAAAGTTGTTTGGTAAAACCCAACCAGCTGAACTGTAGGTATAACAGGCTTATTCATAGGCTGTTCATCTTTTCTCATCCTTGTTAAGTTACTAAATGTCAGACCAGCAGGTCACACTGGCTGGTTTGAAGATCTGGAACAGGTGTTCATAGCCATAATCTTGTTGGTCTTCCCAGGACATTGTCAGCTTAACCTGAGGTGGTCTACAGCAATCTCAGCTGGATCTGAACCTCTCTCACACTTTACCCATGGAACGTTCTTGTGTTTTCAAAAAACCTAAACCTATCATTTAAAATGTGGCCATCAATTTATCCAAAATTCAAGCAAGCTTACTGAAGTTGTGATTGTACAAAAGAAAACACAACCGATTGAGTAAGGTTTAGCAAGTCAGTTTTAAATCATAAAAAAAAAAAATTGTGTGAGTGGGTTCCTTTTTGTGTTTTACCCAATCATGAACCAGAATGGTCCATTCAGGTTAATGGTGTATAAACGCACCACCAGCCCCCTCACACAAACTCTCTGAGGATTAACAGGTTAATATAACGCATGTCAAGAGCATCCATTTGGAATGGATTAGAGCTTTGAACACCATGTCTTTATGTTGCCATAGGAACTTGTTTGTTCAAAAACAGGCTTGCTGAGTCCGAATTCAGGTTTTCAAAACGTAAATCAAAAAACAAGCAGGCAAAAAAAGTCGTTTTTGGGAGGTCATAACTTTTTATGTCTATTCTTATATTTGCCCTTATAAGAAAAGCAGTGAATCATGCAATAAAAGCAGAGCATACAATTTTAGAGCTCCCTGCTGGAAAACAGCAGATGAAGAACGAAATATATAAAACTGAAGAATGCACAATTCCATAAAATCACCCCCTCTCCTCGATTTCTCTGCTCAATTTGCACTTGCATCTCTGTGGGTGTTTTAACTCAGCAGTCATCAGGAGAAAGCTTCAGTCTGGAAAAAAAACGAGCAGAAGAGAGTAAGCAAACAGACATTTCACAAACATAGCCCTCTGCTCACTTCATCTTTTGTTTGCGTGATGGATATCCTCAGAGATTGATGAACACAGTTGTTGAGCATTGTCTCCTCAAAGCGACAACAGAAGAGGATCACTTATCATCTCAGCTTGTGTGAGGGGGATTTGTGTTAGATTTGGAGAACAAATGAGTGGAGTGTAAAGTAGAAGGACAGATTGAAAGGAGAGCGCTTGCACATGGGTTGCCAGTTTCCTAGGAATAGAAACACAATTCATAACATGCACGAGTGTCAGAGAGAAATGTGCAGAATTCACACACTGACACAAACTTGTAGGTCTTCTTCATCTTTTGGTTTGTGTCTGGGTGCATGATGTAGAGTTAGCAGGTGGCCTAGGTCTGTTGTGCTGGGGGTGGGACGTGGCTGGGACACATTGTTTGTCTGGATGGGTTTGTGAATACAAAGGGATTACTGCATATGGTTTGGCTCACTGACAGCTCTGACTGTGCGTGTGTGTGTGTGTGTATTTGTGTGTTAGAAAGAAAGTGTGTGACTGATTATCTTTGAGATAAGAAAGCAAAAGAAACATGATGGAGGTTAAAAGGGGCTGACTCAGAGAAAAATAAAAACAAATTTAATAATGTTGAAAAAATCCAGGGCCGTTTCTATGGCAGCTGGTGTTAAACGTGTAATCAAAGTGACATGCCAAATGTCCGACATCATACTTTATTCACATTTTGCATTCATCAAATTTATTATTAGCAGTTAAGACACACAAAACTGACTACAACTTGTTTCCTCATGCTTAACCCAAAATGGCTATAAAATAAGAGAACCTGAGTGAAAAGAAGAGGATAACAAATTGCAGGCCTTACACCATGTGCCACTATTAAGCCCACACAAAGAGAGCAGTGACAAATGACCGTTTTAATTCTTCGGTTTGACTTTAATAAATTAACATGGTCTAATAGACTTAAGGAAGGGGGTTCAAACAGAAAGCCTTGATTGGTGTGAGATGGGTTGGAAAAAAAGCCATTCATCTTGTTTACCATGGTCTTGTGTTCTTTAATAGGTCATTTACAATGAGGGGACAGAGTATGTGGGGGTTGTGGGATGGGGTGGGCTTATAGAGGGAACCTAGGGAAGGGCCTTGTGAAGTCACTGGTCATTTAGAGCACTAACCCCACACTAGTTCAAGACTGGTGAATGCTGGTGACTTCTGAATAACCTTCGGTGGTAGTGAGAGCTCACCCCTGTATGACCCCACACTCTGAGGAACAGTCTGGGGGGATTTCAAGGAGTCTTTGAGCCACCACACAGGAAACCAGACAGATCTCATTCACAAAAATCGTTTTATTCCTGTTTTGTTTTCTACTTTTGTATTATACCAAATTACAAACCATATTTTATATGAGTTATTATGCCGAATGCAAACAAATGTACTTAAAAAAACAATAAAAAAACACAATATCTGCCAATTGCATCTATAAATTGCAATACACTCTCATGGCAATTCATACCTATTTTAGAGAATTGGTGGCTAATTCATTTTAATTAATATCTCATTCCAATGTTTTCGTACTATATGCTTAGGGGTGGACCTTAATTTTCTTTTAAAAAATCATGTTTCTGTACTAATCACATCATACGAATTCATGTGAAATTGCCAGCTCGGGAAATAGTTCTCTTGGGATCGGGAAGATAATTGCTTAAATTCTTTGGCTGACTGAAATTATGCTATTCCTTTTGGCACACACTTTATAAAAAAGAAAATTGTTCAGTTCTTACCTTAAGAAGGCATTTCTACCTGACCTGGTCTGTGTTGCAAAAGCATTGCAAGCCTAAGTAGATCACAGAAACTATTCGTATCAATGGTCTCTATCGAAGCCTTATACGTTTAGGAAACACAGTCCTGATTCTTTGAAATTACTTTTGCTGGTGTAACTAAATTTAGTCAAGTTGTTTCAGTCATATTGAATAACATTTTTACACATTTCCTGACAATGCATTTTACAGTGTCCAGCTTGGTACTGTTCATATTGATCTTTGAATGGTTCAGTAGCCATTGAAGCCAAGATTCCCAGGAAATACATTAACTTAAAATATGTATACTTTGAATGCAATGTAAGTTGCTTTGTATAAAAACATCTGTCAGATACCTACAATGGTTGCTTTTTCCTGCATGTGTTCAGGCCATGTTATAAATAACATTGCAAAATATTTACTTAAATTGTGTGTTTCTAAATAGTAATTAGTCATGGATATACTGTTTAAATGTTATTTTGTATAAACTGTACACATGTGCTTAAGTCATCTGCCTGGCTATGTGTTATCTGATTGTTGTCGTTTGTGAAACCCCTCCTCCCCGCCTCCCCCTGAGCGCGGCCCCGAGCCAGCCAGCAGCGCCGCAGAGTTCAGTTCACTCGGGCCGGGGAGAGGAATTGAGAGGGGTGCCGCGCGGCTCCAGGACAGTAAACTGACTCGGAATGGATACTCACGACACATATTTACATCTCCGTAAGTCGCAGTGTCTTTTCATTTCCTGTTGCTGCTCTTCTGTATCAACTATCTTTGCGCAGTTGCCCGTGCTGTTTGCTGCCACACGCGTGCGTCCCGTCAAAGTTTAATTAGACAACTTCGCTGATGAACTTCAGTTCAGACTGATTATTGTCCTATCAACTCGCGTGCTTTGCTATTGGTCAGGTGATCACGCCGCGTTTTACAGGCACGGTTGGCATTTTAATTGCATTTATGTAATCAATCGTCCTCAAAGCACGCATGTTATGTGGGATTCGTTATTTATTGCTTTTGAGAAGATTTCCAGTCGTGTAGCTACAGCATTTAATAGGAATGAATATTCCGCGACTTGTTTCAGGAGTGAAGGCAAATGACATTATTTTAGACAAAGTCAGAAACAACTCTAGCCAGTTCTAATCTTAACGTTAGTCTGAGTGTAAGTCACGACTCGAATCAAATAAGTAGCCAGTTCGACACACCTAATTAAAGTGCATGACGCTCATAATCCAACCAACTTACTTGACATTGTAATGTTAAATTGTAATGAATTTACTAAATGCTTAATTATGTATTCAGATGAAAAAACTTCGTTTTGTGTGTTTGAATATTGTATGGTTTTGGTTGGGTCCGTGTATCATCCGATCATTTCATTTCCTATTTGGAATGGAATAACGAGAAATGAAAAAAACAGCTCGTTTATTCGTTTTTTTGTTGATTAAAAAAAACGAAAAATTAGATTTTGGCTCGATTTTTCATTTTTCGTTTGTGGTTTACAAATCGGTTTATGGGTTCGATTTCGTCCGCGCATGTGGGCGGCGCTGAAACACCCCTTTCATCTGATTGGTCAAACCGCTCCGCCTTCAGTACGAGCTTTTCTTTCTGTCGGCAGAATAAGAGTCAGTACGAGTGTGGCACTAACATTTTTGCACTTTAATCAAATAATGTCTGAAACCACCACTCACTTTTAAGTTACTATGCACAATATTTGAAGCAGAAGTATGTTCCAGCGCCCCATTAATGTGAGCTACACTAGGCTAGGCTATGACAGATTATTTTCGCATGATGTAGGCCTATTTCTCATTGATAAATACAGTGCAAATAGCCTAGTTCCGTCTCTTTGGATAAAAGGGAAGTGGAAATAAAAATCAATAATAGGCTGAACTGTAGGCTACTATTAAATGTAACACCATTATAGTGTGTAACATTTACCACTCTCGTCTTTTATTTACATCAAAAGGCAGGTTGGTGTGTGTGTGTGACACATGTAGCCTAAATAATTTTGAAAATTGAATAGAAATAAAGTTTATATTTATGAATGTAAGCATGTGTAGCCTACTCAGTTCACATGAAAATTAAGAGGAAGAAAAGAGAGAAGCTAAAATCAGTGAACGTTAATACTGTCAAAATTAGCAGGGTTTGGGATTGATTAAAATCATGTCGGTTGAAGAGCACAGCATAGGCCTACCTTTAAAATGTTATTAGTTTTATTATAAAACGAATACGATTTTATTACATTCTGAATTGGTCGATGTTTCTCTGAGTTGTCTTCATTATGTTGACTTAAGAAAGCCATGCAGCATATTTTAAACATTATTATTATTTATTATGAGAAATTGACTTCACTTTCATGCTTCAACCAAACTCAGCTCAGACCTCCAGACTGGTCTGACTCGCTTATATCATTTATAACTAGTCAGACATACTTTACCAAAAAAATCCATTGACTTGCATTATCAATGAAGGCCGTAATAGTTAATGCTCTCCACTAGAGGGGGCGACAGGATAATACGTCTTTTCTACTCTCTTTTCCTGTTTGCATCAGTTTAAATGACAAATAAATGCATGAATTTCATTCATAAATAGGCCATATCTGTGTATGAGAACAAGCTTTACACTTCAAGCTGTACAACTAATTAAAACTTGAACCCTACTTCAAAGTTTGCCACTCTAAGATGTTGTTATTCACACTGGTTTTACACACTGCGTTTAAATTTGTCCATCTGGAACTTTTATTTGTCATGAGCTCTATATTTTAAGATATACTAGAAAAAATATGATTTAACAACACAAGCTCTGTTTTTACTCAGCAAATTTGTTTTCCTTTTAAGTAGGCTATAGCCTACAAGTTGCCATGGCTTGCCATGTTCTGTTTAGGCTATTGTAGTTTGTAATACTTGTTATATGTGCCTAAATTTATATAGGCCTAACACATTTAAACTTCTGTCTGTCCGTCTGTCTGTCTGTCTGGACATTTATGCACAAATATTTATGCACAAGTAATCTTAAATAACAGTTTAAAAAAGGTGGTCTGCTATATTTCACAAAAGAAGCGGTCGTTGGCATTATACGAGGACATTCTGAATATTAGCCTATAAAATTAGCTGTCTTAAAAATGCGGATTGATCATTGCAGTTATTCCAGACGCCTCGATCCCGGTGCTATTCGTAGCCTATTGAAATGGTATAATCACGGATTATGAACAGTTTTACACAACAAGGATATTATCCCATTGGGTTGTTGGGTTTTCATGTTTTATGGGAACCATGATGATTTTATTACTGTACAAACTGCGTTATCCCTGACGTAGCTAACAGTTATAGATCTACGGACATCTAATGTTAAGGACATGGTAGCCTACAATTCAGCCTATAGGCCTATGTTGATTTTTATTTCCACTTCCCTTTTATCCAAAGAGACGGAACTAGGCTATTTGCACTGTATTTATCAATGAGAAATAGCCTACATCATGCGAAAATAATCTGTCATAGCCTACTGTAGCTCACATTAATGGGGCGCTGGAACATACTTCTGCTTCAAATATTGTGCATAGTAACTTAAAAGTGAGTGGTGGTTTCAGACATTATTTTATTAAAGTGCAATAATGTTAGTGCCACACTCGTACTGACTCTTATTCTGCCGACAGAAAGAAAAGCTCGTACTGAAGGCGGAGCGGTTTGACCAATCAGATGAAAGGGGTGTTTCAGCGCCGCCCACATGCGCGGACGAAATATCGAACCCATAAACCGATTTGTAAACCACAAACGAAAAATGAAAAATCGAGCCAAAATCTAATTTTTCGTTTTTTTAAATAAACAAAAAAACGAATAAACGAGCTGTTTTTTCATTACTCGTTATTCCATTCCAAATAGGAAATGAAATGATCGGATGATACACGGACCTGGTTGGTCCACTCTGTTTATTAGCTGGTCATCAGATGACCACCATGTTTTGACAATCTTGAGCTGCCTTGACCAGCAGGCAGCTCCAAGATGATCTACTAGCTTATACCAGCTAATGACCAGCTTGAAACTATCTTCCATGTTTCAAAACACAGCTAGCTGCTTAAGCTGGATTTTCCTGCAGAGCAAGAATTCATTCATTCAGCCTAATGTGCATAGCTTATATGACATTTGAGATATCAGATGTGTTTTTTATTTTCAATGCATAATATGTATTTACAATGTTTTTACTCTATGTATTTTACAGAGATTTGTAGAGCAAACACAAGAATAGTATACTGTATTAATACGTAGGGTTAAAGTTGTTGTGGATAACAGAGAGCTTCATGCAAAAAGCTATAAGAATGGGAACTAATAATAATGATGAATAAATATAGAATAGAATGCTGTAAATATGATAGTCATGTGACGTAATGATGTCCAGGTTATTTCTGTTGCTTTTAGAACCAGACAGACACGCTGCAGGTTTTGAACTTTGAACCAGGTTAACAAGGTTAAATTAGGCTAATAACAGTGCTTAAGTGAACAGCTACACATTTAATTCCATTTTAATTTCATTTACACGTATGCATGTTTTATCCAAAGAACATTCAGGGTTTATATTTTATTGGTTCATGCATTTCCTGGGAATGGAACCCATGACCTTGGCATTGCTAGCAGCAACATGATACAGTTTTTGAGCTATAGGATTTTTTGATGTCGCTGAAGCCATGCCTTTACTCTCAGCTTATTCTTGTTGCTTTCTGTAGACTTTCAGAGAAGTGTTTATAACTGACAGCATTCCTCCACCTTTAACAATGTGAACCCACTCTGCAAGTCCAAAGACACATAGATGAGAAAAAAAGGACACGTGTGTTACAGTCATCAGACAGGAGTGGCTCAGAGGCCTTTGTTATTGTCAGCTGTACACATGCTTTTAAACTGCTAACTGTTTCTGTAGATTTCCTATATGCGCTGAAGGCTTTCAACATGTGACTCACTGAGCAGCCTTGCCCTTAACATCACTTTTAAGAGTCAGAAAAGCCCAGCTTTTGGGAAAGGCTTTGGGGAAAAACAGCATCGGTGAGAAAAGAACGTATTGGAGTGTCTTCTTTAGGTAAATGATCCTGTCAGTCTTTAGATTTTGAGATCATGACCAGCTGATTGTACTTATTAATTCTATTAAAATTGAATGATTATTAAGATTAGTCCTTTTAAGGAGCAGTTTGACAATTCATTGTCATAACCCTTACACCGGTGGTGCTGCTACTGTAGATTAATGTATAACTGCTAGATAAATGAACTACATGCTATTTCGGACCTCAGCTCTTATTAGCTCCTCATTCTGGATATGTTAACATGCTGGAGTAATATTAGTCTGGGGTGAAGTAGACTGGGGCAAGGGTGGAGATCTATTTTGATCCCCGGACATGTTCTGAGCGCTTCCTTGAGGACACGCTGCTTTGAAATGTTAGACGTGGACCCTTGCATCACAGTAGCGGGGTTGAACTGTGTTCACGTGCTTGTCAACATGGGTTCCAGGCTGTAAAATGTTTGAGGAGAAGAAGTCTCTATGCTCACCAAGACTGCATTTATGTGATCCAATACAGGGATTTGGGGCTCACTGCTCAATAAGAAACATGTTATCAATGTTGACAAAAGTTGTGCTGCTTATTATTTTTAAGGATTCTTTGATGAATACAACGTTCAAAGGAACAGCATTTATTTGAAATGTAAAAATGTAAAACTCTTTACTAGGGATGCACCAATTCGATTTTTTTGGGTAGATACCAATACTGATTTTAACAAACAACTATTGGCCAATTCTGATACCGATATTCGTCACTTGCTCATTTATGTGAACTTTTTAAATTAAAATAGATTACTGTTTTGATAATGTTTAGAAAAGTTGAAAAACAAATGTATTACTAGTTTAGTTCTGCATCATCAAATAATTTTCATTGGATTGGATCCTTTTAACATTCAAAAGCCCAACATTATAAGAGGCACAAATAAGTCAACATGACAACCTTCAGAGAGAATTTTTGCTATCAAATATTTCTTATTAACAACTAACTTATATTTGACTTGTTATTATAAAACATTAAATATTTGTTTAGCAAATAGAAAGACATTATAATTAACTGTTAATTAATAAACTGTCAGTTTATATATTGGCTTTTTTTATGCTATATAGCCAATATACCGATGGTTTTAAATTGATCAAAAATCGGCCGATTTAGTATCAGCGGCCGAAACATCAGCAGTCCATCTTTAGTCTTTACTGTCACTTTTGATCAAGTTAATATACCCTTGCTATTCATTTCTTTTTAAGAAAAATCTTACAGACCCCAACATTTTTAGTAGTGTGTATATATTAATATACCCTCTTAATTATCCCAAGTAGGATTTATTAAAGATGGAAGACGATAATAATGTTTGTTAGGTTTAATAATTTTTTAAGTTGAATGGTGATGTCAATGTCTAATGTTTTTGTTAGCAATAAGAAAAATGCAAGGAGATGGAGAACCGAATACCATTGTTTAGGTGATGTGGCTTCTAATATCTCTGCAGGCAGCTCCAATTGTGTCAATCTTCTGTGTGATCTCAACTCTCTTTTCATTCAGACTGATCCATGTGGGGCATTGCTTTTATTGGATGACATATTAAAGAGGCTTTTTTAGATTTACCCTAAAGGCATTCTGCCATAAAGTCAGCTCTCTCTACTGTCTCTCTGTCTCAATGAAACTGTAATGGCATCATTATTGATATATTGTAGTAGGCTTTAGTAGAAAGTGCTTTCAAGGTATCACTGTATCGAAATCTCTCAAAGTTTCATTTTATTATTTTTTGCAATTAATTTAGCTCAAAATCCTCCATTAACTTGATGCTGATATGACACTGATATATTGAATAGAGTAAATATGAAGTTGCAGTTGTTAGATGTCATTATATGATGCCATTACTTTGTCTCTCTTTCTAGTTTAGTTTTTTTATTAATATAGTACAGTTCAAATGTTCATGGTCAGTGAGCTTATTTAATTTTTTTAAATAAATATCTTATGCTAACCAAGGCTGCATTTATTTGAAATGCATTAAAACAGTAATAATGTGAAATATTATTTTTGTAAAAACAACAGGATTTTTTTTGTATAAACAAACTTAAAGTCTGTATTTCTTACAGTAAATCCCTGTAAATTTTACAGGATTTTTTTTACAGTGACTGTAATGTTTACAAAATTATTCTGGCAACCCAGCTGCCAAATTTTTTTTGTAAAAACGACTGATTTTTTTTTACAGTGTATTAAAATAACTCTGAATATTAAGTTCTATTTTAATATATTTTAATTTTTAATTTTTCAGCAGCCATTACTCCAGGCTTCAGTGTCACATGATCCTTCAGAAATCCTTCAGATTTGGTGCTTCAAAACCATTTCTTATTATCAGTGTTGAAAACAGTTGTTCTGCTTAATATTTTTGTGGAAATTTCATTTATTTTTATAATAATGTAAAAGGTATTTACTGTGATTTTTGATCAATTTAATGCATTGCTGAATACTTGCTGAAAAAAAGTATTAATTTCTTCTTCTTTTTTTTACCTTTTGAACAGTAGTGAATATAATATTCTAACTCATTTTTCTTCCTGTTCAGTGCTAATGTTGATTCATGGCACTGTCTTGAGATAGAAGTACATTAGATAATAGCAGGTGTGTGAGAGGAGGCTGCCAGACTTGGCTGTGAACTATGCTTCATAGTGTGTGTGCATGTGTGAGAAAGAGCTGTCATTGCCACTTTACTGACTTAAAGGATTAGTTCACTTCAGAATTAAAATTTCCTGATAATTTACTCACCCCCACGTCATCCAAGATGTTCATCTCTTTCTTTCTTCAGTCGAAAAGAAATGAATGTTTTTGAGGAAAACATTCCTGGATTTTTCTCCATATAGTGGACTTCAATTGGGTACAAAGGTTTGAAGGTCCAAATTGCAGTTTCAATGCAGCTTCAAAGGGCTCTAAACGATCCCAGAAGGAATAAGGATCTTATCTAGCGAAACGATCTGTCATTTTCTATTAAAAAAATGATTTTGCCTATATACACGTGAAATAGGCGGAAGTACCGACCAAGGGTTTATAAAGAGAATGTGCAAAGACTGTCAAACGCCATTTACAAAATAAATAAATAAATAAAAGGTAAAACAACGATGTCGGACGATTTTGAAGTTGGAGGAGAAAATGAGATGGAGTTTTTCGCTTTACCCTATACCTTTTTGAACCGGAACACGCATGACCTTTCAACGTGATTATGTAATGCGTGGCGCATCGCAGAACCAGTACAAGACAAGCATTTGTAAAAAAGGTAGGGTAAATAAAAAAACTCCATTTCAACTTCAAAATAGTCCGACATCGTTGTTTTGTCTTTTATTTATTTATTTATTTTGTAAATGGCGTTCGACGTAGTCTTTATAAACCCTTGGTCGGTACTTCCACCTATGTCACGTGTGACCTTTCAACATGATTACGTAAAGCGTGGCACATCGTAGAGCTAGTGCAAGACGAGCATTTTTAAAAAGTATATCAATGTGGGTTTTTTTTTTAGAAAATGACATCGTTTCGCTAGATAAGACCCTTATTTCTCGGCTGGGATTGTGTAGAGCCCTTTGAAGCTGCATTGAAACTGCAACTGTTGTACCCAATTGAAGTCCATTAGAAAAATCCTGGAATGTTTTCCTCAAAAACCTTAATTTCTTTTCACCTGAAGAAAGAAAGACATGAACATCTTGGATGACGTGGGGTTGAGTAAATTACCAGGAAATTTTGTTCAATTAATTTTGAATTTAACTAATCCTTTAATAGAAGTATTCGTATGCCCATTTTACTGTTATATTATGGTAAATTATAGAATTTATTTGATAATGAAATGTTTACTGTAAATATATTCTTAAAATCTGAATCAAACAAATTGCTTCGTTATTTGAATCTCACACACACTTGAGCACACTTCATCCCTGGCCGGGGCAACAGGTGGCCCATCTGGGCTGATAGATTTAATGATACCCTGAGCCTCTGTCCGGGGCGGGCAGAAGGAGTCTTGTCAAAGCTTGGAGGGAGGCTGATCTTTGTGGCAGTAAACGGTTCTTGCTGGATTCAATCGTTGATAATCCGAGTAATCCCATAAACTAGCAGACTCCTCCCCGCGGATCCTTCCCCTACGGCCGTCCTGTTTCGCTCATATCCCATCTGTTCCATCAGCGGAGTGAGTCTGTGTTCGGACAGGTGCTACTGTGCCCGGTGAGGTTTAGTTGAGTGGTGCTCGCGGTCATGTGGCATCCGCCGGTGTTGCCTCTTCACGGTCAGAGTCACGGCAGAGAGAATGGTCACTACAACCACCGTGAGTATCTGATAATATTACCTGGTCCCGAACTGCTATGCTTATGCTCTCAGGAGCAACACGACTGGTGCATCCTAAGGGAAGATGAGAGAACTGTGCCGTGTAAACAAAAAATTGGAAAAACACTTGTTTGACTAATTTCGAAATCTGATTAGATTGTGATACTTGCAGTTTTAGGGATGTGTTGATGTGTGTTTTTTTGTCATGAGTAAAGAAGCTGTTGTACCTTTTATTATTTCTGAGCAAGGGATTAACCGCTTAAATTCACAACTAGAATTGGTTAAAGTAATTATTATTTTCAAACAGGTTTCCTGATCTCTTCACCTGTCATTGGTTGGACAAACGAATAGTCCCCCATCCCAAACTGATGAAGGAGATCTAACCTACAAAATTTGTTTAGTTGATGTAAAAATGTGTTTAATTGTAACTCAAAATAGTCAGGTTGATTCAGTCATATTTGATCATATATTTGACTTACTTAACCAACACATGAAGGATTTATAGTTTTTTTATTATTATTGATTGTTTTTTGGTGGGAGTTTGCTTGATTTTGGTTTAATTTATTCAGAATTTATTATTTTATTTGAATTTTAATGTATGTATTAACCGCTAAAGGGTTTTTAAAAGTCTATTTTGCTCACCAAAACATACAGTAAAAACAGTAATATTTTATATACATATATTAGCTTGTTGTTGCTTGTTTGTAATTAACCTGTAACCTCCGCTCTCAGCCGTTGACAGTGAGAATACTTGGCAAGGCTCTTTACTCTAATGCTGTTTAAATGGAGTATTGCGGATATTTTAGGAAAGTCTGCTTGGATCAATCTATTTTCGGTACATCACTTTATATATCTCACACATTTGCAGTACTTCACCCCCTCACTTCTTTTCTTCTCTGTTTCTCATGTGCTCTCTCTACACATTTACCATCTCTGTCTCTCTCTGACAATAGTTCTGTTGAGGGCATTTGTGGGTGTGGGTGTGTGTAAATACTTTTACTGACAAGAACAAACTCCCATTTGATCGCACAATAGAAAGCGGTGACGGAAGTTGTCGTCGCTGATTGACGGTCAGTCACTCTCTGTTGTTCTTTCTCTTTCTGTTTCTACCTTTCTCTGAATGTTGATGCAACAAATAAAACTGGCCAATTCTTAGATGGTGAGCTTGCATTCATTAATGCTTGCATGTCTCATTTTACAAATAAATGTTAAATGAGATTACATTTAATTAACCTTGGAGTATAGGTGTCTTTAATAGTGGTATACGTGTTGTTTGGGAAATGAGGGCTAAAACATACATTGCAAGTATGTTGACAGACATAACCTTCTAATTATCAGGTTTGTCTAGGCTTCTTAATTCCAGCAATGACAAATATTAAAGGGACAGTTTACCCAAAAATAACAATTCTGTCATCATTAATTCACCCTCATGTTGTTCCAAAATTGTATGATTTTCTTTCTTCTTTGGAACACAGAGAGTCAAGGGGGTCCAAACAACATTGGACATAATTTACTTTCATTCTATGGACAAAAAATTGACTATTTTTCAGAATATATTTAGGATGAATTGGAGCACCGACTCTGAGCGTAACCCTATCACCAGTACCTGACCTCATTGATGATCATGTTTTTCTGTAGTTGTGTTCCAATATATAGGAAAACCTTCCCAGAAGAGTGGAATGCAGGGAGGACCAGCATTAATGTCTGGTTTTGTGATTAAGAAGCACAAGCGGGTGTGGTGTCCACATGCTTTATCCATAATGTAGTTTGTTTACTTTAATCCAAATTTTTCTTTCTGTAAAAGTTATTGGCAGGCAATATGTCAGCTGGTATTGTTTCTCCATGAAAATTGGTTTTATAAACGTATAATAACTGCTGAATCAAACCATCTCAGACTAGTCGTAGGTATAAGAAAACCTTGTTTTGTAGCCCTGCAGGCTTTTTAATTGTTTCATATAAGACCATAACATCATTTGAATAGGGATTGTCCAACACAGGCCAATGCTTTTTGCATTTTTCTTGACACTTTTATAGTGAAATGTTACGTTTTTAAAGAGTTACGTTTAAAAGCACATTCAGTTTCATCCAAAACAGAAGAACTTGAATGTGGCAATGTGTTTTTCAGTGGTTGTTGTACATATCATTAATGTGATACTAAAAGGTTAATGCTCTATATTAGCAGCATACCTATGGAAGTAAAATAATGCCAAATGTTTTTGAAATAAAAAGCCTGTTGAATTGCACTTCTTGAAAAAAAACATGCATTGCATTAACCATGCTTGTATTTTAATGCATTGTATTTTTAGGGCTTGCATTTTTATGGGCTGAAATTCAACATGGTTGTATATTTAAGCTGTGGATATTTCAAATCAAAACATTTCAAACACATTTTCATTAATAAAAATTCAACAATCCATATTCACCTTTCATATTTCACTTCCAAAATAGTCAAACTGTTTAAAAATACAACCTATAATATTCAACGGGCAATTTTCGGTCCATTTTATTTCACTTTACAAATTCGCTTTCACAAATTCAGTGGTTCAAATTCGACAGTAAATTCAACATTGACATCCAGGAACTGCAGGAAAAGCAGTAGATTACCGAGCATAATCTCCATCTGCTGTTAATCAACCTCACCAGCAGGGGGTGCAAGCGTGTGTTGTTGACGAAGACCAGAGCAACAGTTAGAGCAAGCCATTCATTCATTCATAAAAACTGATTTATAGAAATGTAAGTGTATTTGTGATTATTACGAGGGCTGTTTTAATGTTTAATTCAGTGCATGCATCTTTCTCTACCGTGAGCGAGATTATAATGTTATTCCCCCGATGCTGATGTACAGAACAAATGTTACATTTGAGGTAGACATATATTTCTCTTGGTTGTTTAGTTGCCTAAATTTTATATCACGGTGATGTGCTGCAGTACTGGGGTTTCCAACAATAATTCAGGATTGCTGGACATATAAAACGCTTAGCGGGACTAATACAGTGATATAAAAGACTCAACTCGCACCTTATTGAGAAGGCTGTACTATATGGCTACAGGCAAGCAGATGGACTCAGAATATGAACTTAACACGCAAAGTTTCACGCTGAGCGGTCCCTAAACGGTCCCTAAATGCGCAAACGTCCAACGTCAAGCCAACTTTATAACCAGTATATCACTGGGAAACGCTCAGCGTGAAACTTTGCGTGTTAAGTTCATATTCTGAGTCCATCTGTTTGCCTGTAGCCATATAGTACAGCCTTCTCAATAAGGTATGAGTTTGGTATTTTATAATATCACTGTATTAGTCCATTAAGATAAGCGTTTTATATGCCCAGCAATCCTGAATTATTGAGGGAAACCCGCGCACCACATCGCCGCGATATAAAGTTAAGGCAACTAAGCAACCAAGAGAAATAGGCTATATGTCTACCTCAAATGTAACATTTGTTCTGTACATCAGCATCGGGCGAATAACATTATAATCTCGTTCACGGTAGAGAAAGATGCATGTAGGCTACACAGTGAAGGCACTGAATTAAACATAAAAACAGCCCTCATAATATTCACAAATACACTTACATTTCTATAAATCAGTTTTTTTGAATGAATGAATGGCTTGCTCTAACTGTTGCTCTGGTCTTCGTCAACAACACGCGCTTGCACCCCCTGCTGGTGAGGTTGATTAACAGCAGATGGAGATTATGCTCAGTAATCTACTGCTTTTCCTGCAGTTCCTGGATGTCAATGTTAAATTTACTGTCGAATTTGAACCACTGAATTTGTGAAAGCGAATTTGTAAAGTGAAATAAAATGGGCCGAAAATTGCCCGTTGAATATTATAGGTTGCATTTTTAAACCGTTTGAATATTTTGGAAGTGAAATATGAAAGGTGAATATGGATTGTTGAATTTTTATTAATGAAAATGTGTTTTGATTTGAAATATCCACAGCTTAAATATACAACCATGTTGAATTTCAGCCCATAAAAATGCAAGCCCTAAAAATACAATGCATTAAAATGCAAGCATGGTTAATGCAATGCATATTTTTTTCAAGTAGTGCAATTCAACAGGCTTTTTATTTCAAAAACATTTGGCATTATTTTACTTCCATACATACCACCTACATTAAACCCTACCCTAAACCTAACCGATAGAGTTAACAAAGCAAACATGAGATAAAAATGCATGCAAGTTTAGATTGCTTCAACAAGTGTTTTTGCTTTTTAATCGTGATTCGTGTTTCACAGGACCGCTCCTAAACAGTACGCTCCTAAACGCAAGTGCAATGCTGTACCAGATGAGTTACAGTGCTAGTTTAAATGGTAAAAGTGTTTTAAGGTCATCATAACATAATATTGTGCAAAGAACTGTGCATCTTTATTAAATGATAATCTGCATCTGTTATCATAATGTTAGTGTTTTACTGCCTCTAGTGGTAATATGGAAACTGCAGGGAATTGAATGTATATATAGGCTACCTATAGGTACGTCTTTGGAGTTTAGCAAAAATGTAGGTAGATGCGTGTTTTTCAAAAGAGGATTAGGATTAGCAGTAGGTTAGTGTTTGGGATCGATCTGAGAAAAACATCTTTCAACATTTTATATACCTTTGACTCAGCATTGACATAAACACTAATCTCCCTTTCTATAATCTTTCCCTTTCCTTTTCCTTTCCTAGTTCTGTTTTCTTTTTTTCTTCACATCTCTCTTTTGCTGAAGTTACTAAAGGTTATGTGTAGGGCTGACAGCATTGTGGTTTCACACATGCTGCTGTTGAATGCAACTAGACTGTACACTATAAAAAAATATTGGTGGTTGAAAAAGTAAGTAACCTGGTTGCCTTCATTTTAAGTTCATTGGAATAACATTTTTTTTTTTAATTGTTAATAAATTGAAGGAGATTGGTTTAATTAACAGAAACTCAAAATATTATGTTATCTGAACCACATAAATTATCTTAGTTGATTTGACAAAATAAGAAATGTGATAATAAATGTGTAGCAGTCTCCTTTAAAAGGTTAGTTCACCCAAAAATTAAAATTCTGTCATTAATCACTCACCCTTATGTCGTTCCAAACACTTTCGTTCATCTTCGGAACACAAATGAATATATTTTTCATGAAATCTTGAGAGCTTTCTCTACTCTCCATTGACAGCCATAGAACTGAAACTTTGACGCTTCAAAATGTTCATAAAAAGATCGTAAAACTAATCGAGCGGTTTAGTCCAAATTTTCTGAATAGACTCGATCACTTTATATGATGAACAGATTTAATTTAGGCGTCTACTCACATAAACATTGGTCAGCGAACATAAACAGAAGCTCAACCGAACATGAATGACGCGCAAGAACAAACCTCTTCTGGAAGCTCAAACGTGACCAATGAGGTTCATTCTTGTGTGTTACGCAACTGTTACGCAGTACTTTTGAGCTTTCAAGTTTCACTTGTATAGGCTGTCAAGAATGGAGTGTACAGAAAGCTCTCAGATTTCATAAAAATATATCTTGAATGAAATGAAAGTCTTACTGATTTGGAACGACACGAGGGTGAGTAAATAATGACAGAATTTAAATTGTTTGGTGAACTAACCCTCTAATTGGTAAACACTTTTTTGTGTGTAAAATGTGTATGCAGTTGTTGATCTGAGAAACTTGAGAGCTGCTTGCTTTATTGTAAGTCAATAAATACATATAGTTTAGATGTTTGCACACAAAGCACATTTTTGGGTTACATGTCAAGGTTTCCTTCTCTGTCAGTGAAACTGAAACATCTATTGACATCTTTTATGGTTTGACTGAGATGAGGTTTCAGATATCCCAAGACAGCTTGTTTTCTAGAAAGTTATACTAGAAAGTTTATTCTGAAGGTTGATAGAGGTGTGCACATGTATTGGGATGAGTGTTTGTGCCTTAACTGTTTCTACATGTCTCTTATCTGTCTCGGAAGAAACTTGATCCTCTGTTAAACCTTCAAGAACCAGCACAGTTTCAGGAATTTTGGAACAGAAATTGTTGTCTTGGGTAATTTTCCTGACTGGTCAGCTGGCTTTAACTGACCCTTATCCAGTATTTCCTACTGTTTTTTGTTTTGTTTTTTTTGTGCAACAACAGCAGGAGATAACAGTAACAGTAAGTTTCTTTTTAAAGAAATTAATATTTTATTATGCATTTAACTGATCAAACACTTTTACATTTGTTAAAACATTTTTTTTTGTAATTTCCACAAAAATATTAAGCAGTGCAACTGTTTTCAACATTGATATGATTATTATAAAGAATGTTTCCTGAGCACCAAATCAGATTTCTGAAGGATCATGTGACACTGCAGATGAGTAATGATGCTGAAAATTCTGCTTAAATCACATTTCACATAATTAACATAACTTAATTATTACTGTTTTAATGTAGTTTTTGTCAAATAGATGCAGCCTTGGTGAGAAAAATAGATAATTTTCAAAAACATTAACAAAATCTTACCGACCCCAATCTTTTGAATGGTAGTGTGAGTTCTGTGAGTTCGTTCAGTGAAGGATTGGTCAGTCTGGCTGGCTAATAAGACTCATCATTTAATAAAAATCAGACAATTTTGGGAACCAGTGAATATAATGCAAATATAGTAGACGGGTCATCTTAACATTGTTGAGGTTCACCGTTCTCCAGAATTCAGGCTATTGAGGGTCAGCCGCTGCTCTTGAATTGTTTTCACTTTAGGTTCATTTTGACAAATAAAGAGGTCTGGCTGCCACAGAACACTGTTACTTCACGATATCTTGTGCAATGTTAAGTGGAACAGTCCCTGTGGATCTCTGCTGATTCTTGCATTGTGACATTACCAGGGGTCATCAAGTGTATATCACAAACATCCTTTTTTTTAGTCCATTACTATACCATCCTCAATGCTACAGATTATCAGATGTCATATGATCTCGATGTGACAGGATGTTTTGAAACTGATTAATGTTCCTTTTTTTCCTGTGGAGTTTGTTTCCAAATGTCAGCATATCGCCTCCGGTCAGCATTTTTCTGATGTCAATTTTAAGACTGTAACGTTTAGTGTACAGCATTATCCGTCCGTCTGTCTGTGTCGATCATTCTATTGTTCTGTCTGACTGACTTTTACTTCATGTGTGACTATAAAGCAGTTGTCAGCAGAAGTTATTTGAAATCTGAGTGATGCATGTGACAATGTGGTTGTTTTGAACAGATTAATACAGAGGTCACTACAGGACACACTCAGAGTTCATTGGCTTCATTCCGCTTCACTCAAGTCAAAATACTCTATTATTCTTTAGTATTCACTTAACTCTGTGAAGCACTCACCCTGTCATCCACATACAGCAGCAGTTATACAGTACAGTATATCCTTTGTGCTACAGAACACACACACTCAAACACAAAATCCCTCTAGAAAATGTCATTTAATCAGTAGTGTTAGACTGCTCAATACTGCTCATGAAAAAATCCCAACATGTCCCAGAGCTCCTGAGGCATGCTTGAGTCCTGGTCATTTGCACCTCTGTCAGCGATTCTGGGGACGTGAGCATAAACATAATGCATTATTACTGCAGATAAGACAAACATGAGCGGGGGAGTGTCTGTGTACATTTGTATGTATTAACATTTTAAGAACGGTGAATGAAATGTTTAGGTAGTAAAGATAGTATTATTACCTGTAATAAAAAAAAAAATTAGATACAGATATGTTCAGAAGTAAATAAGATTATAAGAGGACGTTTATTGGCAGCACCCACATGTAGATGCTATCTTTAGTGTATGTTAATCATTTACATATAAAGACTGTGGGTGCCGATAAACTAGTTTATGATATGGTTAACGAAGTAATGTTGGTAACTGAAGGTGTGTGTGTGTGTGTGTGTGTGTGTGTGTGTGTGTGTTTATGTGATTTATGAGGACACAAATTTGTATAATGACATGCGTATTACACTGGTATTACAACTTAAACGTGGTTTATGAGGACATTTCATGAGTCCTCGTAATTCAAATAGCTTAAAAAACAATTTTTTATTAAAAATATACAGTTTGTACAGTATAAAAACCATTACGCCTATGGAGAGTCCTCATAATGTAGTTGCACCAGTGTGTGTGTGTGTGTGTGTGTGTGTGTGTGTGTGTGTGTGTGTGTGTGTGTGTGTGTGTGTGTGTGTGTGTGTGTGTGTGTGTGTGTGTGTGTGTGTGTGTGTGTGTGTGTGTGTGTGTGTGTGTGTGTGTGTGTGTGTGTGTGTGTGTGTGTAGTCCTGGGCTTTGGGGGATTATGGACACATGGCGGTAATCAGGGTTGATTTAATGTCTTCCAGCTCTCCACAGCAGACTGGGATAGAGTGGGATAGTGTCCCATTTCTCAATCACTTCTGCCCCCCTTCCACCTTTTTGTGTCTGTTGCCCTTCCTTCAACCCCCATCTTCTTAGCTGACGTGTCTGTAAATTGGTTAAAAATACTTGTCAGTGATGTGAAGAGAGTTTAGTGCCATTTATTGATCAATGTCAACTTCATTTACGACAGAAATAAGCAATTCAAAAGATTAAGAAAGATGGGAACATTTTTGGCTTTCATAAAGTGTGTGTGTGTTTGTGTGGTTCCGGCCAATCATATGCTGCTAAATCTGAAAAGCTAATTGTCAAAGCCTACTTTTAGGGAAGTCTTGAGGAAAAAGGTCAAAAATGCTTTATTTTGAAAAAAAATTATTTTATTTTGCATTATAACCAGTTTAAGTTATAGCTTATTGCAAATTTTTACAATTGTACTTTTCTGTGGAATCACATTCAGTATTTTATTTTATTCTGAAAATGCAAAATTGTTCTTTTAGCAAATAAGGCTGGCATCGTTGATACATTCTAATACATAAATGAATCTAATCTAATCATCTGAATCTAAAATAATATAAGATAATATAATAATAAATGATATAATGTTATTAAAAAATTATTAAAATACACTGTAAAAAAACAAACAAAAATAAATCTGGCAGCTGTGGAATAGCCTACAGTAAAAATGTAAATATTTACAGAACAGATTTCTCCAAAAAACAAATCCATTTTAAATGGAAAATACTTCTGCTACTGACATCTGTTTTGTACTTTTAACATATAATGACATTCACTGTAATAACACTGGTGGTGAACAGAAAAGCTACATGATGAATCAAAGTTCATTATAAGTAGCTACAAGCTGCGGGAATATGTAAGATTCACACAGTGTCATACACACACAAACACAAAACACCGTCATGGTATGTAGTAGTAACATGACACTAAAATAATGCAATAAACATAATTTCTCAACATACACTCTAAAAAATGCTGGGTTGTTTTAACCCAATTTTGGGTCAAATATGGACAAACCCAGCCATTGGGTTAAATTTTTCAATTACATTTTTGATCCAACTTTTGGGTTTGTCCATATTTGACCCAAAATTGGGTTGAAACAACCCAGCATTTTTTAGAGTGTAAGATTTAACATTTAACTCTAATGTACATAACTGACAAAACTATGAAACATAATTATTAAAATTAAAAACCATAAAATGTGAAGTGTCATACAGGGATGAATGTCAGCTTCCAATTTTTCACGGTAAATTATATGTTGATTTGTTATTTTTACTTTCAAAATGGTACGTTTAACAGTATTTTACTGTAAAATTACACAAAATGTTAGGTTAGACCTATTACAGTTTTTCGCCATTTATGGTACGGGAACTTGTACTACTGTACAGTAAACTTTTTCCTGTCGCATTTTCACTGTCTTTTACAGTTAAAATGATTTACTGTGTAAAAAATTCTATAATTATTTAAAAACAATAGAAGTCTAAATGTTAATCATTATTTATATATCTAGATAAACGTGTGTCTGTGGCGAGCAGGACGAGGTTGAGGGACGTGAGAGAACGGCGCGAGACCGGTGGCGTGATTACTGATGAGCGACAGTAAACAAATTTGTAAACATTTTCAAATAAATGTTACTATATGCAATACACAAATAATACAATAAATATAATAGATTCAGAATGAAATATTGAATAAAAATAGTTAATGAACTTTCCCTCTCTCTATCATGCCATTGTCAATTACTAGTTAGTTAGTGAGAGGCTTCATGAATTCGAGCCCTGCTGGACACTCCACACATCAGCTGACCAGTAATTAACAATCCGAAGATTTTAGCTTTGAATGCGTGACTAATGTCAGACTAAGGGCTCCTATCTTTTCATGTTCTTTGAAACGATACAGCTTTCTCTGTTTTGAGTGTACATGGTATCTATGAGGATGCTGATAGTTTTTTTGCTTGAAATGCAGGTTTTTTTACCCATTTTTTGCAATGACAATGTATGTATGTGATTGTGGCTCCACCGGCCTGTGCAATTTTATGTGGTCTCCTCTGAACTTGATAGTAGTCTACCAAAGGCTGCACTTTGCAATCAGACAGCTGTACAAAGGTCATGGGCACTGCAGTGTCATTGTGAAATCCTGATGAATATCTGGCACATGGACTGTCTCAGAAGAATAAGATCTGAATTATCAGCCAAAGGTTGATGCATCTGAAAATACAAAAGTTGTTTTTAACTTTATGAAATGTAAGTCTGCAGAGATAGAGATTAAGTATCCTGCCCTCTACAGGATGTCAGTTTCAATATCTTCCATTTATATTTTTGTATATGTAAGTCAAAATAATTAGCACAATCCATTTCATTTCTGGATGTCCTATATTTTGGAGTTAAAGATAAGAAATATATATTGTGATTGTGATACTCTCTCTAACCCATGTGTGTTTGCCGTGTTTTTTTTGTGTGTGTCAAATTTAAAGATGCAGTACTAAAGCCATAAAAATTTTGTTTCACTCGTTTATATTTTGTGTTCTGATTTGAATGTAATCGATCTGGTGGGATATTTGAGGATAGGCGGACATGTGGATCACTCGTTGGCCATGTTTCCTCCCTACCAAAGCCATCTTGACCATCCGCC
The DNA here is from genome assembly GCF_949152265.1 of Phoxinus phoxinus. NCBI lineage: Eukaryota > Metazoa > Chordata > Actinopteri > Cypriniformes > Leuciscidae > Phoxinus > Phoxinus phoxinus. Next base: position 11,568,595 of record NC_136891.1, on the reverse strand, counting down.
ACCATATTTTCCCTTCTGCCCAGAGTCTTAAGACACACACGCACACACACACACACACACACGCACACACGCAACCAGCTTGAAAGAAAGCAGACTGACTGTGTGTTTATAACTGTTTTGTCCTTGTTGTTGTGTATTATGGTATTGTACTATAGTTGATATAGAGAGCTAAATCTGCATCAATACCTGATGATCACCCTCTCTGGGTTTATTTAGCAGTTAATGCATTAAGCAGTAAATTAGAATAACCTGCCAGTAAATAACATACACAGTTAAAGTGTTTATGTAAACAGTAAACTGTTACTTGTCAGTTTTATCTGACCAAACCATGAATGAAGGTTGGGTGTTGCACATCTCAATAAAGCAGCTGCTCGAAGCTGTATTCATGTTAATTTAATCTTAGATTAATTTGATTTGATCTTCATCTTGATGAATGATGAAATGAGTTAACGGATTGCAACACAATCGGTATTGGCAAAAAGGTGCAACCTTTGCCCTGTGTGTGTCCTTGTACTACGTTAGATAGATTATACAGTATGTGCTTGTTCTGGTACAAACTACCATTACCAGTATGTAGCAGTCCATCAGCTGCTGACTGAATGGTTAAAGCAGAAAATATTTAATAGGCTCTCAGTCAAGTGTCCTCTCACATTTACTCAAACAGCACATTTTTTTATTACACAGCACAGATTTAAACCTTATTAATGGAGGAAATGTATGTTTTGCAAAGGCACTCATGCCTCCACAGGTACTTGACGTTCCTGCGGGCACAGCTACTCGGTTCTCTGACGTCTGGACATGCTAAATGCAATGGGGAGAACAAGTATTTGATACACTGCCGATTTTGCAGGCTTTTCTACTTACAAAGCATGTAGATGTCTGTCTTTTTTTATCATAGGTACACATAGGATCACATATTTGATCACCTACCAACCAGTAAGAATTCCGGCTCTCACGGACCTGTTAGTTTTTCTTTAAGAAGCGCTCCTGTTCTCCACTCATTACCTGTATTAACTGCACCTGTTTGAACTCGTTGCCTGTATAAAAGACACCTGTCCACACACTCAATCAAACAGACTCCAACCTCTCCACAATGGCCAAGACCAGATTGCTGTGTAAGGACATCAGGGATAAAATTGTAGACCTGCACAAGGCTGGGATGGGCTACAGGACAATAGGCAAGCAGCTTGGTGAGAAGGCAACAACTGTTGCCGCAATTATTAGAAAATGGAAGAAGTTCAAGATGACGGTCAATCTCCCTCGGTCTGGGGCACCATGCAAGATCTCACCTCGTGGGGCATCAATGATCATGAGGAAGGTGAGGGATCAGCCCAGAACTACACGGCAGGACCTGGTCAATGACCTGAAGAGAGCTGGGACCACAGTCTCAAAGAAAACCATTAGTAACACACTACGCCGTCATAGATTAAAATCCTGCAGCGCACGCAAGGTCCCCCTGCTCAAGCCAGCGCACGCCCAGGCTCATCTGAAGTTTGCCAATGACCATCTGGATGATCCAGAGGAGGAATGGGAGAAGGTCATGTGGTCTGATGAGACAAAAACAGAGCTTTTTGGTCTAAACTCCACTCGCCGTGTTTGGAGGAAGAAGAAGGATGAGTACAACCCCAAGAACACCCCACCCAACTCCCAACCGTGAAGTATGGAGGTGGAAACATCATTCTTTGGGGATGCTTTTCTGCAAAGGGGACAGGACGACGGCACCGTATTGAGGGGAGATGGATGCGGCCATGTATCGCGAGATCTTGGCCAACAACCTCCTTCCCTCAGTAAGAGCATTGAAGATGGGTCGTGGCTGGGTCTTCCAGCATGACAACGACCCGAAACACACAGCCAGGGCAACTAAGGAGTGTCTCCGTAAGAAGCATCTCAAGGTCCTGGAGTGGCCTAGCCAGTCTCCAGACCTGAACCCAATAGAAAATCTTAGGAGGGAGCTAAAAGTCCGTATTGCCCAGCGACAGCCCCGAAACCTGAAGGATCTGGAGAAGGTCTGTATGGAGGAGTGGGCCAGTGTGTGCAAACCTGGTCAAGAACTACAGAAAATGTATGATCTCTGTAATTGCAAACAAAGCTTTCTGTACCAAATATTAAGTTCTGCTTTTCTGATGTATCAAATACTTATGTAATGCAATAAAATGCAAATTAATTACTTAAAACTCATACAATGTGATTTTCTGGATTTTTGTTTTAGATTCCGTCACTCACAGTTGAAGAGTACACTGTAAAAAAAATGTAACCTCTCCAAGTCAAAATATTCTAGTGACTGGTCACATCGAAATTTTTAAATTGGCCCAAGTGAAATTCTGTAAAATAAATGGAATTAATTGTTGCAATAGTCTGTTAACATTGGCTCAATGAGAAATAATATGTCAGACTAATTGAAAAATGTAGATGTTATCAGTCACTAGAAAATTTTGACTTGGGGATGTAATTTTTTTTACAGTGTACCTATGATCAAAATTACAGACTTCTACATGCTTTGTAAGTGGGGAAACCAGCAAAATTGGCAGTGTATCAAATACTTGTTCTCTGTAAAAACATGTCACACCTGTCACTTTCTTTTTTATTATTATTTATATTTACACTGTAAAAAAATTTTTTTTTAAAGATAATACTATTTCAGTTTCAAATTTCACAATTAATTCAGCATGTCACTTGCGGTTTCTTTGTAATTCTTTGTGATGTACAAGCAATTTCTGAGTGAATGTCATCAGCAATAATTTTTGCACTACATTTGAATTCCTCTTGTCTAATATGAATCGCTCTTTTCATCTCTTCATAGACACTAGTGCTCTTAATTCACCCCCCTCTCAGCCGCCACCCATGAGCTCCATGGTGGGTCATCCGTCCCTCATCAGTTCCTCCCGCCCACTGCACTCTCCCATGAGCACCCTGGGCTCGTCCATGAACGGCCTGGCCTCTCCCTACTCAGTCATCGCCCCGTCTCTGGTCTCACCGTCCATTTCCTTGCCCTCTACACCCAGTATGGGCTTTAACTCTCTCAACAGCCCTCAGGTAAGAACCTTCCCATAATTCTGTGCTCTCTCAGGCTGACACCAACTAAAAGCAATAAAATCAGGGTCTAGCATGCCGACTTAGAAAATTAGCTTTTCTTTCTAACTGCATATACAAAAAGTTCTGTCATGAAACTGATGGCACAGGCTGATAGGTCTTTAACTCAATCAGCTTGCAATCACATCATTCTCTATTTGCTGATTGGTGCCTGCTGTATCAGTACCCAATGAGCTCGCTGCCCAACCTTCAAACACTTGTCAGCATTTGCTGTAGCAGTTGCAGCGCACAATCGGTGTACGTATTGGCAGTAGCAAGTCCCGTACTTGCTCTGCAGCAGCAGCAATAACCAATAACGGTTCCAATACCATGCCAAACACTCAGTTGTCATGACAGAATTACATTTATTTGAATGTCGAGTACTGTATATTATCCCTTTTAAATAAATAAATGCAAACCTCAAAACCAGAATAAATTTACTCACAAACATTTTGAAATAGCAGTTTTAAATCATTGTTATCGGACTCCCATACAAATCATTTAAGGTCAAAATTATTTTAAAAATAATAATAAAATGAACTGCTTTTTATTCCCAAAATGAGATCATGTGACCTACATTTAGCATGTTACTGCATTGCATACTTTACTATATTTAGTATGTAGTAAGCTAGTATTTTGTTAGTACTACTATTCTGAACATTTAAGCTATGGACTGGGATGTGCATCACGTTGTACCGTGAATGTCACTCATACTGTTGCCCTGGTGTTAGAGGTCAGCTTATGTTTGTGTATGTGCTTCTCATTTCTCCCTGGAGGCCAGAGAAAGCCATTGACTCAGGCAAACGTTTTAGGCTTTTAATCCAATGAAAGGACATCACTGTAAGAGTATGTACCGACAGACACACTAAATATGCTAAATATGCTTGAAATGATAGTGAAAATAAAAGAAAACGTGTTAAAAAGCTTGCAATGCTGCTGCAGTCAAGTCAAGTCATCTTCATTTATACCTGTAGCGCTTTTAACGATGTAGATTGTTTCAAAGCGGCTTTACAATAATAAACGGATAATTTAAGGTATCAGAGATTGTTTTGGCTTGATAGCAGTTCTTGAATAAATATATTTTCCAGCTAAAGTTAGTTTTGATTGATTCACTTCCGTTGCAAGGATCATTAGTTATTAAATTAGAGGCCGCTAAGACGATTCATTTTGACTGGTGTTTCTTCTGAAATTGTTACATGGGTGTTTCTTGGCAACTTTTTGGAGTTTTATCTCATCAAAATAAAGAAATAAAGGCAGTCCCACCCCCCAACAACAACAAAAAATATATATATTATATAAATTATCATATTTATTGTGTGAAAATGATCAAGGATGGTTTTTACACATATTACAACAACAGAAAGTAAAGCAAAACCAAGGTACGTATCACAGACAGGTTTTTTTATTTCCAATCAAGCTGTAATTTTGTCAAGTTATTAAAAATGTGAGAAAATGTAATTGTGTTTAGGGATCATAAAATTAGCCTTTATGCTACAAAGAAGTTTACGTTTTCTACCAATATAATTTCTGTTAAAGAATGTTATCAAACCAGTGTTATTTTATGTATTATTTATGTACTTCTTGTATTCCTCATTTCTAAGTTGATTTGGATAAACGTGTCTGCTATTATAGTATTTATTTATATTAATATTAATATTTTAATCTTTACATTTTACTTACATTCTTATGTTTAATTTTGTCATATTGTTTTATATTTATATAGCTTTAATTTATTTTTATTTATTTTTATTAATTTTAGTACTAAAGTTACTTTTGCCAAGGCAGCATTTCTAATTTTCTAGTAAAGTTTAGTTTTTTTCATCTAATATTTATATTTTTTCAGTTTCAAATCATTTTAGTTTTAGTCAACAGTTAGTTTAGTTAACAGCACTGTATAATGAAATTACATTGTAGGGAAAAGTGTGTGTGGAAAACACTGTTGGATATGTTAGTGGACAAATTAAACAAGCTAGCGAAAGTTGAAAGAATGTTTTAAGAGAGTTTTTCTTTTTTTTTACACACAGAAACAGCCATATACAAACACATAAATCAACAAACATATTCCAGTAATTACCATAGACCGTATATAAGAGGGGTAGTTACATGACAACAAGCCTCTTCCTGATCTGACATGCTTTCTTTGTGCTAAGCATGGCCATGTCCTGCCACCTGCAGGCTGAATGAAGTAGTGCAGAAAATAACGTGATGGAAAAATAGTAAATTCTCCTGAGAGAGAGACAAAATATCCCTCCTCCCCTTTGAATGTTATGCTCACATAGCTGTGTGTGTGTGTGTGTGTGTGTGTGTGTGTGTGTGTGTGTGTGTGTGTGTGTGTGTGTGTGTGTGTGTGTGTGTGTGTGTGTGTGTGTGTGTGTGTGTTGGAAGTCTCTCCTCACCTCTCTTCCTGTCTCACAGATGAACTCTTTGAATGTGAATTGCTCAGAAGACATCAAGCCTCCGCCAGGATTGGCTTCGCTGGGCAACATGAGCAGCTACCAGTGCAGTAGCCCTGGATCCCTCTCCAAACACATCTGTGCCATTTGTGGAGACCGATCTTCGGGTACAACTCACAGAGATGTTTAGATGTTGCATTTGGTTTTAGTTTGGAAGTTAATGCAAGATACATCTCCATCTCTTCTGGGGTTCGTGACAAATGTGGTTGTGTTTGCAGGGAAGCACTATGGCGTTTACAGTTGTGAAGGTTGCAAAGGCTTCTTTAAGAGGACCATCCGAAAAGACCTGACCTACACGTGTCGAGAAAACAAAGAGTGCCTGATCGACAAACGTCAGCGCAACCGCTGTCAATACTGCCGCTACCAGAAGTGCCTAGCCATGGGCATGAAGCGGGAAGGTTTGTGTTTGCTCCATAATTATTTGAAGTCTGAGCACTTAAAGACACTGAAGATAGGCCTTTTGGAAATTGTTTCTTTGACCTTTGAATTGCTGTTTTGTTTTTGCTGCCTTTGTGGCCAGGTCACACTTGCAAAAGAGATTTTGGTTGCACTTTATTTTACAGTTATTTTACTGTTCCGCATGTACATACTATGCACTTATTATATTAATTACAATAACGAGGTACTAACCCTAAACCTAACCTTAACCCGTGTAGTTACATAATATTACCCAGTACTTTCTTAGGCAAGTACACTGTAAGTACACATACCGGTAAGTGCACATACTGTAAAATAAAGTGCAACTGACATTTAAATTTTAATATTATGCTTTATTATATTATATTATAGGTAGTTTTTCTATCATAACCTTATATGACCGATTTTATAATAGAATATATAAAATTTATATTATAAATGTGTTAATAATATTTTAAAAAATACTTGAAAATCAAAAAAAATCTAAATGTAAACACCATTTTAAATAAAGTAAATATATATATTTAATATAGCACAGTTGAATAAAGGTTATAGGTGCACTTTAAACTGTATAGTCCTAAAGAATTTTCAAATGTGTGATAATTCTTAATTACGCTGTATTCATTTTGAATGTCCTCATTTACTCTGCTCTGCTTGACCTCTGTGATTCCCCGCAGCGGTTCAGGAAGAGAGGCAGCGTGGGAAGGAGAAAAGTGATACTGAGGTGGAATCAACGAGCAGTTTTAATGAAGAAATGCCCGTGGATAAGATTCTGGATGCAGAGCTTGCAGTCGAACCCAAGACTGAGACATACACAGAGAGCAGCCCTGGCAACTCTGTAAGACAGACATTTGGCCAATTACAATTTATAATACAATACATATCTGCTGACTCGTGAAAAAAACACTTGGTAAATGACTTTCTTTCTCTTCCCATCTTCGGGCCTCCCTCCTCAGACAAATGACCCAGTCACTAACATCTGCCATGCAGCTGACAAACAACTGTTTACTCTGGTGGAGTGGGCCAAGAGAATACCTCATTTCTCCGATCTGCCTCTGGATGATCAGGTCATTCTGCTTCGAGCAGGTGTGTGACACTCACACAGACACACCAATATACATGACCAGGATACTGAAGTTACTGTTTACAAACAAGCTCAACTGAAACACACTTAAAACCACAGCGGTGTATTTTAGTATTATTTATATACTATTCATATTTTGAATTAGCTTTTATTTTTTTTATTTTGAGTTTTCATTTTAGTTTTAGTATTTTTATTGTGTGCTTTTTATCTTTTTTATTATTATTGTATTACTATTTTTTTATATTTCTATATAGCTTTCATTTTTATTTCATTTTTAACTTAAACTTTTAGTTGCAAAGGTAGCAGTTTTAATTTTTGTATTTTAAGTGTAGGTTATTCATCTTATATTTATATTTTATTTTATTTCAATGGTCCATAGTCACTCCAGGTCAAAGGGTCAGGCAGAACTGTGTTGGTTGTGTAAGTGGGAATGCTGACCTCTGCTGGACAAACAGTTCATGTTCATGCACTCATAAAATAGTCATCGCTAATGAAGAGCACTGGTTTGAGTTCATGAAGACGATATAGAAATGATTTTCCTGCTATTCATGTCATTTTTCTCCTTCAGGATGGAACGAGCTCCTCATTGCTTCATTCTCTCATCGCTCAATCACGGTTAAAGATGGCATCTTGCTGGGCACAGGTCTTCATGTCCACAGGAGCAGTGCTCACAGTGCAGGTGTGGGATCCATCTTCAACAGGTGAGGATCTTGTTTGTTTAGAGAAGAATCTGAAAATCTGTAGCATTTATTTTATTACACCTGCCGTGTGTGTATGTGTCTGTGTGGCAGGGTACTGACCGAGCTGGTGTCTAAAATGAAGGATATGCAGATGGATAAGACAGAACTAGGCTGCCTTAGAGCCATCGTCCTCTTCAACCCTGGTGTGTTGCTCTTGCCATCTATATACACTTTTCTGCTGCATAGATCAAATAAATCATTTTATTTCATTTGGAGTTCTATAATGTAATGTAACACAATATAATATAATATAAAGGGATATTTCACCCAAAATTGTAAAAAATTATATATTATATTACTCATAATATAATAATATTTTAGGTGAAATATCCCTTTAACTTTATTATATTATATAAAATATTCAAGTTATAGTTTATCTAATAATATAATATATTTTTAGCTGAAATATCCCTTTAACTTTATTATATCATATTTTATAATATCATTTTTTTATAATATAACTTTCTTTTAAAGTCCATGTGGAAAAGCTTGTAAAAAAAACTGAAACTAAGACTGGGGTTTTATTTTTAGGAATAAGGCTTGTTTCAATTTGTTAGATAGAAACTTGTGCAGACTATTTTTTTTAAGTGTTTTGGACTATGGTGATGTTGTTTACATGCATGCTGCCTCTAGTACTCTTCACTTTTTAGATTCTGTGTATCACAGTGCTCTGCTCATCATTGTACGTTGTATGAACTGAACACTAAGTCTACGTAGACAATTTAATTTGTATATTTTTCTATACAAGGCCATGTTGGGTAAACTGCCGGCATATTTATGTAATCTTCTTAAAGGAACACTCCGACTTTATGGGACTTTAGCCTATTCACCTTATCCCCCAGAGTTAGATAAGTCCATACATACCTTTTTCATCTCCGTGCGTGCTATAAGTCTGTTTGACGCACCCACCGCTAGCCTAGCTTAGCACAAAGACTGGATGTAAATGGTTGCAGCTAGCATACTAATCCAAATAAGTGACAAAATAACGCAAACATTTTCCTATTTACATGTTGTGATTTGTATAGTCACAGAGTGTACAAAAAACAAAGTCACATGAGACACAGACATATTTTAACTGTATAAATACTGGGAACTATATTATCTGAAGGCGAAGCACTGCTACTTGGGCGGAGTGATAACCGCAGCACCTGAGACGCGCCGTGGTGAGGAGCAGAGAGTTCGTTCAGAGCGCGTCTCAGGTGTACACTCTGTGACTATACAAATCACAACATGTAAATAGGAAAATGTTTGCGTTATTTTGTCACTTATTTGGATTAGTATGCTAGCTGCAACCATTTACATCCAGTCTTTGTGCTAAGCTAGGCTAGCGGTGGGTGCGTCAAACAGACTTATAGCACGCACGGAGATGAAAAAGGTATGTATGGACTTATCTAACTCAGGGGGATAAGGTGAATAGGCTAAAGTCCCAAAAAGTCGGAGTGTTCCTTTAAGAAGAATTCCTGCAGTTTTCATCTCCGTTCCACCAGGTGGCTCTCTTACCAGGTTCCAAGGGTTTTTACTGAGCGGGGGAAGAAAGCCTTCTTTTACTTTGCGCCATGGTCTTGGAATAATTTGCAAAACTTGCTACATCTAAATGATTTAGTCCCATTAAACGAATTTAAAACCATGTTAAAATGCCATATAACTCAAAAATGTAACTGTCATATGTGACCTGTTCCTTTTTATGTGATGCTTGTTTGGATGTTTTGACTATGTTGTATTTGTATCTAAATTGTAACTGGTGTGCCGTATTGGCCAGGTCTCCCTCGGAAAAGAGATTCTGTCTCAAGGGACTTCCTGGTTAAATAAAAAATTAAAAAATTAGGGCGGTTAAACGATTAATCACGATTAATCGCATCCAAAATAAAAGTTTGTGTTTACATAATAAATGTGTGTGTACTGTGTATAATTATTTTGTATATATAAATACACATGTGCATGTATATATGTAAGAAAATATTTTTATTTATATATAAAATATTTATATACAATATAATTTATATATAAATCTATACAGTATATACATGCAAATATTTCTTAAATATATACAAGCATGTGTGTGTATTTATATATATATATATAAAATAATTATACACAGTACACACATTTATTATGTAAACACAAACTTTTATTTTGGATGCGATTAATCGTTTAACAGCCCTCATTATATTATAAAATATTTTTTTCTTTTGTGGAACACAAAAAATACTGGGTTTTTTTTCATGTGATTACAGTGAATGGAAATTTTAATAAATTAGATGTAATGACATTTGTGAGATGTTAATAGACATGATTAATCATGCAAATTGCCTCTTCTCATAGACGCTAAAGGCTTGTCCAACCCAATGGAGGTGGAGGCACTGAGGGAGAAAGTTTACGCCTCACTGGAGACCTACACTAAACACAAATACCCTGACCAGCCTGGCAGGTACAGCCATACACATGTTTGTTCAGTAAATACTGATCATAATTATTGCTCATTCTTAATATTATCTGCTATCTTCTCTCACTGCTTAACAGGTTTGCTAAACTTTTGTTGCGTCTCCCTGCCCTCCGATCCATCGGGCTCAAGTGTTTGGAGCACCTATTTTTCTTCAAGCTGATTGGAGACACACCCATAGACACTTTCCTAATGGAGATGCTCGAAGCGCCTCATCAGATCACGTGACACGAGCTCCAATGGACCATTTTTTGTACATATTATTATGTAACTAATATAATAACGAACTTGATTGAAGATATTGCAGTACGCTGCATATTTTATACCAAGCACAAATTATTATTATTATTATTGTATTTTTTTTATTTGCAGGGGAAACAGAGTAATTTTATTGATATTGTATTGAAAAGAAGTGTTTGTGTAAATAGATAATATCAGGTATACATTGTGGCAAGACAATGCAATAAAGAAATTATATTTTATTCAAGGAATATGTTTATCAAACCCAAACAATAATTTCTAAAATTAAGTTTAGAATTCTGTCCAAATAAATATTTAAATATTTAAATGCTATGTCCTTTTTACTTGTTCTTTTCTCTTTTTTTAATAAAAAAAGAATGAGCAAGTTGTCATTTTCCATCAACCTTATTTTACTGAAGCATCTAACCTTTTTTTCCTGCAGAACCAAAAGCCTTTAAAGAGCATAAATTGGAGCAAAACACTGTCTCATAAACATTATCTGGTTCAGTGAGCACCGACCGCTAGATGGCGCCATTTAACGATACAAACCATAATTTAACTTTCACTATAACATGTGACTGTTGTGGCTTCCTCGTTTTAATCTTATATACTGTCTATGGTTTTAAGTGCGCAAATGCTGTTTGCTAATCCAGTTTGAACTGTCAAATGGGAAAGTAGCATGTAAGATTTCTTACCCCCCAAAAAATCTTTTGAATTAATTTCTAAAAAGTAGCCTACATTTAAATGTAAAAAATATCCTTATTTATTAGCTCATGTTAAATCATATAATCTGCAGGCTACTGTGTTCATTGTGTTTAAAATAATAAAACATGTTAATTTATAATATAAATTAGTCAAATTCATCAGTCATATAAATCCCTAATCATCAGTCTTAAATTCAGTTCAAAATTCAAATAAATAATTGTAGCCTTTATGCCACTGTTCTGGTCATGACTGAATAATATAAACTCAAAACAAATGTTTGAAATGTACTTATGTGTTTCAGATCACCCCAATGGTGTGTATGTAAAAAAGAAAAAAGATCATATTAATTTAGAAATTATATTTTTCCAGATCTTTTTTTTATATTTTTATCTGATCTAATTAAACCCTGATCATCTTAAACCCATCTTTTGTATAAGTACATTTGCACTTTGCAGAAAAGAACAAATTGTAGAAAAGGAGTGCACTGCTTGTCTCTGTGTCAAATGCATTGCATGTATATGCTTTAGATTAGAACATATTTCTATGAACCCAAGCTGAATTCATGTAAAAATGTTCGGGGGCATGTTTGAACCATCACGTTCCTAATAATATATATTTATAATCAGTTATTATACAACAATTTCAATAAGTGATACTTCCATATTAAGTAGCCCAGCATGTTTTTTATTTTTTAAGTATAGGCCTTGAAAGGGCCTTTGTCCTTTGGTAGCCTATCTCAGACCCAAACAGAGCATAATGGTTCAAAATTCACTTGTTTTATTTCATGCTTGAGGGAGACTCATTTACCCACCTATTTAAATGAAATTGCACACTCCCTTTATAAATTAAAGTTTTTCATATAATATAGACAATTTAATCATAAGTTGTAAAGTTATGGCTGTACACTTACTGCGCACTCTCCACCTTTTGATGGGAGGAGAGAGAGAGAGAGAGAGAGAGAGAGAGAGAGAGAGAGAGAGAGAGAGAGAGAGAGAGAGAGAGAGAGAGAGAAGGTAAACTGACTCACAGGTTTGTTTTCATATGGAGCTTTTGTGCGCGTTTACAACTATCTGAGCATCTGTCGAAAGTTACACAGGGCAGCAAACGGATATTTTTTCCTCAATGGTAAGTGCATGTATATGTCTAATAGGTTATTGCATCTTTTAAAGTTTTTGTGAAGTTTTGTCATGTAGCCTAAAAGCCGTTCCTGTTGTTGAACAAACATGGTGAAATATAACCGTAATGCTAGAGCCTGCATAAGTATTTTCCATGCGCAATGCTCAGTTAAAAGATAAACGTTTTTTTATGTTTGTTTGAATGAATGATCTTAATAGCCTATTGGTAATTATTATTTTTACGAGACACCATCAAATCACCTATTTTCACTGTATTTCTGCTGTTATTGTTTTTGTGTGAGTGAATTCACTAGTTTTTGCACATTTGTCCACACATTTTTTTTTACTTTTACATTTTCTTGGGATAACTCCTATTGTTAAAGTATGGCATTTGTCACAGTTATGTAAATTATCCATAGGCTATGCCAGGGAAATACTAAAGAGTAAAAACCATTCACATTTTTAATTAACTTAGTTAAGTTACCTTTGGATTAAAGGTTGGTCTTTCTTTCAGACATGTGGAGAAAGAGCTTGTGTGAGGGGTGTAATGAGCTCATCCGGGACAGGTACCTGCTCCGCGTGCAGGACGGACTGTGGCACGAGCGCTGCCTGCACTGCGCATCATGTCGCGAGCCTCTGAAAGACACCTGCTTCCTCCGCAATAAGACACTCTACTGCAAGCGAGACTACCAGAAGTAAGACTCTACTTACGGCTATTTGTGTAAACAATTATTTCGTTTTATGATACTATTTGACTTACTATTTAAAGTTCAATGAAGTGAGTCCACGGTAGTCAGAAGTTTCTTCCAGTCAGAAGAAGCACGCTCGTAACCTAATCGTAGATGTGTGAGTGTGATCTTCATTTTTCGCGTAAATTTCTTTACTGTTGATCTATTTTTTTTATAAATAATTTTTATTTATTTGCTATTTTAAATATTTGTTATTGTTAGAATACTGTCTTCGCCATTTATTTTTCTTAAATCAAATGTTTAAAACGAAAACACTTTGATTGCACTGGATTACTGCGTGAAATATTCCTAATATAGCCTATGCATTTTGCTGTAGACATAAAATAACAAATTGGTCATAGAAAATTGCCATAGTTTTTTAGCAATACATGTGAAAGTTCAATGGATTATTCCCTTTGTACAGATTTAAGGCTTACAATAAATGCTCTATTCTATTCCTCAACGAAATTGAGGTAACAAACCAAATTTAGTTAAAAAAAATGTCATACTTAATTTACTGCAGAAATTCCTTTCATTATTCTTGAAAGAATATTTTAATGATTAATAAATACTCTTTAAGCATAATACCAAATTAAGGTTTGACGTTTGAATATCTGAACATCCTCCAGTAATGATACAGTAAACAATTTAAAATACTTTCCATCATGGCAGTGGCGTTTATTCTGTGGATTTTAATGTTTGGATGTTGCAGGCTGGTTCATTTCTTGCTGTGAAATTAATTTTGACAAGGCAACTTTGTGCCTAAAATAAAATTTGAGTATTATTATTTTAATTAACAACAAATTTAATTCCTGAAATGTTAAATCTGCATGCTTGCTGATGCTGATATAATATGCAGGCATGTACTAATTTGTTATCACATAATGCTTTACCGATTTACATGAATATAGTAAACCTTACAATGAGTGTTGGTGTTTTGTGTGTGTGAGAGAGGCCGTGCGTATTGAGGGATTTGGCACAGAACTCCTGAAAGACAAGGTGACTGCAGGAGGAAGGGTCGCGGTGGGCCATGGAATGCGAGAAGGCTTTCACACACAAACACACACCGTTAGATCGGGAGGACAGCACTACTGACACACTGTCAAGATGTGTTAAATTAGCAGGACCCATCGGTGTGGCAACGGCAAGCTGGGGACAGCATATGGCCACATCGACATGGTGCGCAGACCCCCTACTACCCCCAAAACTCACTCTGAGTCTCATTCACACACTCATATGCACATTCTCACCTCCAAAAAAAAAAAAAAAGTTTGCCAAACGACAGAGCGATGACCCTGAAAAAATAGACAAGTGTGCACTATTTGAATTTTCATAAAGTTTCAGTTCAAAAGATGTATCCGCGCCAGCTAACAAAACATTTGAGTTCCCAAAAGAAAGGCTCTGACTTCTGCAAATCATAATGCATTTCACATTAGGAGTCCATCAGCCAAAGTAGTAATTGTGGAGAAGTGTCCAGTGTGCTCAAGAGAGGCTGAGTGGAGGATTGAGCCATATGTTCTGGGTACAGCAGAGCTTTGTGCAAGAGAATATGTGTGTGTTTGTGTGTTCGTGTTGAGGAGGGGAGGGGGGGTGCATGTAGCGGGGATCTCTGTTTGTGAAGTATGTCAAGGCATCTGGATAGGTTGGTGCCCAGTGGTGCCCCTGCTTGATGCCCGTCCGACCGTGAGATATCCGACCTGACCAATTAGCCACATACGCGGTGCTTGGCTGGCAATCCTGCCCAGTAGCCCAGTGCTTATAACTATAGGCTCAGGGGTGGGGAGCTCGCTGACCCAGCACTTACTGACCAGGTAAAGGAGCTGCTTTACTGTAAATGGGTCAGCGGGCTGTTCTATTAACAGATACTTCACTGTTTTATAATGGTGATCCATTTGGATTTTAAAGTGATGCTTAGACTGAGTAGTGGGGGTGGAGCAGCAAATTCGACAAAAAAGAATGATCTCCTCCTGACTTTTGATCAATATATGTCTTGAACTGATGGCTTAGAGTGTGATTCCCGTACTTAGAAAGATGATTTTAATGGTAGATTGTTCAACATTTATACTATCGTTCAAAAGTTTGGGGTCAGTGAGTTTTTTTTTAAATATATTTGAAAGAAGTCTCTTATGCTCACCAAGGCTGCGTTTATTTGTTCAAAAATAAAACAAAACAGTAATATTATTACAATTCAAAATAACTGTTTTGTAATTTTAAAATGTAAATGATTCCTGTGTTGGCAAAGCTGAATTTTCAGCATTATTTCTCCAGTCTTCAGTGTTACATGATCATTCTAATATGCTGATTTGATGCTCAAGAAACATTTTGACAGTAGAAAACAGTTATGCTGCTTAATATTTTTGTTAGGTACAGTAGGGATATTTTTTTCAGAATTTTTCAATTAATTGAAAGTTTAAAAAAAGAGTTTTTTGTCCGTCCTACTGAACCCTAAATAACTCGCAGCGGTTTCCCCAGCAACCCCAGGGCAACACTAATAGTTCTCAACAATGCAAGGCTTTGGGATGTTTCAATCCATACTTACGAAGGAGGAGGAATTTCTGCTGTCTGTACGTGAACACTGCAATGCTCCCATGCCACCTATAGCTTAGAAACACATATCAACAACATCACCCACTGATCAATAGCCAAAAGCCTATTGGTACAAATTGTAGCAACACAGTTATCTTTAATGCATCAACATACACTGCCATTTAAAGAAACAGTGTTTGATGAGTCCAATCCAAATGTCATGCTTTTTAAAAGGACCCCAAGTTTTTATTTCAGTCAAGACACTAAATAGGGTAAAAACTAATACATATCACCATCCTTAACCCCAGTTAATTAATCACTGTACATTTATGGCAATTGTTTTTCTATTACAAGTTTCTGAAATGTTATGTTTAAATATGCAAATGAAGCATTATCTAATTATATATGTGCTAATTTGCATACACTTCCAGAACAAAAATCTGAACATTGTTTTAAGCCATTGGTTCAGAATTCTTGTTTCATTTTGTTGACATATTAGTATTCAAGTTTTTTACGGGATTTTGGAGAAGTCCGAAAATACTGTCAACAGCCAGAAATAAAAATACATGTTCACCACGTTTTTAGGAATACAATTTTGTTAAAATTTTATTTGAACAAACCTCTCTGTAAAAACCTTCAGAATAAAGTATATGGAACTGGAAAGTTTAAAAAAAAAAAATGGAGAAAAGCCCTTTTAAGATATGTATTGTAATTGAATTCTACAGATGCAGATAGATAATATGTGTACTTTCCACTAGTCTGAAAGAGAACATGTCCACATTGGAATAGCCCAATATCTCAAAATTGTGCAGTGCATGAAAAAACAATGTTTTTTCCTTTAGTGTCCTGCATGCTTTAAGGAGTAACCTGTCATCCCAAGTCTGAAGCTGTCACACCTCTGAGGATGATTGTCTCTAAGCCTCCCTGTCACGCTCACCCTAAACCTTAAACATACAGCTCCACTCTCCACCCCCCTCCGGGCACGGAAATCTCAGGCCAGTTTGACAAACAGAAAATGTGGTGTCTGCCAGGGCAGGACAATGGCAGTGAGGCTCTGGGCCAGCTCCCTCTTTTGTCTGGGTTTGGTTAAGTCGAGTTAAGATCATTCCCTGGACCAGCCTCGCCCGCCGGGTGGCGTGATTCTTTCCCTCCGTCTGGAGCCACGGCCTGCCGAGCTCCTTTCTCCCCCCTCCCCGGGAGTCCTGCCCCGGACACAGTCGTGGAGCCGGCCGCCTCTGTCTAACCCACTGAAACCCAGCTCTAGTTGCCAGGCGCTAAGATGCACACTCACCATGCTGGAGGTATGCGTCTGCATGCTTGTTTTTGGGGTGGAGAGGGGACATGGCAAGTTCTTGTCTCTCTCCTTGATGGACGGGGCGACTCAGCAACATTCCTGGAATCTCTGATGGCGCACTGTAAAACTCAACCAGTTAAGGAAACTCCAACCATTTGAGAAAACCAATTACGTTTAAAATACAATATTTATGAGGACTGAATATTATGAATATATATTTTTTAATTCATGTGCTTTCCTAATCTTTAATCAAAATAACTTCCCCTTCCTCTTACAACGACACCTCTTCTCTGATGACGTGTTTACTGGCGTGAGGGCGGGACAACCTGTCACTCACATGACATCACAGCAATAGCAAATCACAACGATCCAGTCCATTCCCGATGGACAAAATCAAATCTCGAGAACAATATTTCTTCTTGTTTGAGAAGCTGTTTCGCTTAGATACGTCAAAATAGGGAAGAAACTATTGTGTTAGTTAGAAAATCAAAGAGACTTGCTGACTTTGTCAGTCTAAAGCAAAGCATGCTGGGAAAATGAAATCTACTGGAACTCATTCAGTTTGAGTTCTGCTTAATATTATCAGTTATTGAGCTCACGTAACATCTCTTCTATTAATTACAATGAACTTTTAGTATTTGAGTAAAATTAACTTGAGTAAATTTGACTGTTAGGTTTCAAAATAATAAAATAATTCTCTGCTGTTCATCAAGCGATTCTGAGAAATGCATATTTATCCTTTCAGATTGTTTCTAGTACGGTGCAAGGGCTGCGCAGAGATCATCTCTCCGGCCGAGCTGGTTATGCACGCGGGCCCTGCGGTTTTCCACCTGCGGTGTTTCTGCTGCTGTGTGTGCGCCTGCAGGCTGCAGAAGGGAGACCGATGTGTGCTTACAGGGGACAGGCTTTTCTGTGCCAGAGACTATCACAACCAACTGGCCAGCCCAACCACCTCCGACTCAGGTACTTTTTTAAAACCACAGCACTGCTCATGCATGCCTTACACTCAGTAAGGTCATGGTGCCTCTGTAAATGATCTAATTATATAAATCAGGTGTGGTAAATAAAGGAGACGTCCCAAATGTGCAATGCTTGGGTGCTTTATACCAGGACTGAAAACCACTGTTTAAAAAAAAAACTATAAAGAGGCTTCTTCTGGTACACCTCACTAGAACAGCAATGCTTAGACTAGATTAAAGAATGAAATTAGTATATGTATTAAAATAGTATAATAATAAAATATATATTAATAAATTATATTAATAAAGCACTATGGTATACTATAAATTAATCAATAATATAACAGAATATATTAATATAATATATACCAATATTTTATGATAAAGGTTACATTTATTTAATAAAAACAGTAATATTTTGAAATATTACAACTGAAATGAACTCTTTTCTATTTTAATAAATTCCTTTTTAAATTCTTGTAATGGGAAAGTCTCTTCAGTGCCACATGATCTTTCAGAAATCATGATTTGATACTTAAGTAACAGTTTTTAAATCTCTCTTGAAAACTTATATTTTCTTTAGCTGTTAAAACATGTTGATGCTCTTATTTTCTTATATGTTATTTTGGTTTTGATTACTTGACTTTGTACAGCAGTTTGGTCCGTCCTGTACGGGGACTGTTCTTAAATGTGCTTTATGAATAAAAGAACTATAAAACTAGAATATTTATTTAAATTTCCGTTCACTATTATTACTATTATTATTATTATTTATTATCTGTTATGGCACTACAAACATCTGTTTCCTTAACTACAGGTAAAAGTGGAGATGTTGAGGAGGAGGATGATGATGATGATGAAGACAACATTAAGACTGCAGGGGAGTCTAACACAATAGGAGACGTGGAACACAAGAGGCCTAAAAGGCCTCGTACCATCCTTACAACACAGCAGAGACGTGCTTTCAAAGCTTCTTTTGAGGTCTCATCCAAACCATGTCGAAAGGTCATTCATTTAAACTGACAGCCTGAAAATTAAATATAATAATAATAAATTAATATAAAATGTGTGAAGTATAAAATATAATTTAATTTAATAGATTAATAACACATTACCTATACGTTTACATTTGATTTAAATTAGTATCTTTTAAATTTTGTGAAGGAGGTTTTTGTGTAGCCACAGCTGTTCTGGACAGCATTGCTGTATTTATCTCTGTTGATCTGATACTCTAGTGTGAGTCAGTTCATCAGTTAGCCTACATGACCCATAGACCATGAAGGTCACACTATGGCTTTCTCTCTGTCTGTCTCTCTATTGTAAGGTAAGGGAGACGCTGGCAGCAGAGACAGGATTGAGCGTACGAGTCGTTCAGGTCTGGTTCCAGAACCAAAGAGCCAAGGTAATGTGATGCCCACCGACACAGACAAACACAGTCATTGAAAGAACATCAACTTATGCAATTGATAACAGATCTCTTTCTGCAGTATATGAGCTTGCCAATAAGGAAACAAGCTGTGTTATTGCCTCATAGAAAACTGATGACATATTATGTATAGATCTCCGTAGATTAGACTTGGATTTCCTCTCAGTGTGTGTTTTCTGCCTTTCTTCGCAATCGCATTACAAAGAGATTTTCTCTTATTAGTTTTCTCATTTCTATATGTGAACATGGACATGTTTTTATTAGGCTATAAGATTCTCTTTCACACACATTGTCTCTTTAGATGAAAAAACTGGCAAGAAGACAGCAGCAGAAGCAAAGCGTGTCCTCTCAGGAGAAAAGGGATAGCCAATCACAACACACTGGTATACAAAGTTCACAACAATTGTACACTTTGCTTCACCCCAGGCTATATTCTCTTTTTAAACCCCACTTTTAAAGTAACGTTTGTGTTTGTGTAAGTGTAACTGACCAATCCTTACCCTCTGGTTTAAGGGAGAAGTTATGAGTAGAGATATCAGATATGGGTTATGACTAAATATTTGGAATTTTGTTCCAGGATCAACAAAATATGTTGATCCAGGTGATATCGTCTTCAGAATGTAACAGCCAGTTGTTTAGCAACAACCAATCATAAACTGCAACAGCTCATATCATTAAATATTCATGAGCTTTGAACACTCAGAAATGTCTCATGCTGTATTCCATTTTCCACAAAATAAGTCAAACAGTGGCGGAAAACGCGTTAATTGGGACGGAGAAAACTACTTTATTCGTTACAAGTTTCTTAAGGTCAAACTGGAAGTTAGCTACAGTAGAAATAAGCGCAATGCGCAAGCACGAGACGAGACGTTTTTTAAAAAGGTCGCGTGCTGTATGTAGGCCTATTTGTCCAATTAATAATACTAACACCGCATATATTTACATTAGAACGTTAATTCTGGGTTAAAACGAAAGTAAATATAATCCATTATTCTGTTCAACCAAAAATTAGAATGACCTGGGGTTAACCATTTTATATGTAAAAATCGTTTATGTGGCTTACATTCATCCTTTAGGTGAAGATATGCAAGTAGCCTATCTAGACTGCACTAAGATCATCTTTTTTTGCCATTTGTGTGACCACAGCGCCTTCTTGTGGAGGTCTGCCTGCTGAGCTGGAGTGCGCAGGTTCATATTCACTTATCCAGCAGAATATCAGTCTAGACTCACAGAGCTTCAAGCTGGACCCCTTCAGACAGGGCCTCACCCCTCCTCAAATGCCTGGAGACCACATGCATCCCTATGGTATAAAGCACACAAGGCTCACAGTCAAAAATACAGGACTGGCGATAGGCATAGTCTTTGCTCCTTGCCCATCCCATTAATTTATCATCTCTCTCTTTACAGGTTGTGACACAATCTATGATGATACAGACAGTGACCCTCTGTTTCATTTTGGAGACTGTATGTCGTCGAGTGAACCCTCACTTTTAACACCGATTGATCGATTGTATTCAATGCAAGATTCTTATTTTGCCTCTTGAGTGTCATTCAGACAGCTCAGGAAAGATTTATGGGGAGAGAGTGCAAGTGTATGTATGCCTGTGTGTGTATTCTGCTTATGCATGTTTTTAGGGTGGTGACTGGCAACAATGGAAATGTACTGTGATGAAAATGTTCTTTGTGTCATTTGTATTTATTATTTTATGTGTGTAATCTGGACTGAATTACAATAAAATTCTGCAGAGATAAAAATGGTTTCTTCAATATTGTTTCTTAATTTATTTGACTTAAGTTAAGTCAATGTAAATTGCCATTTGCAGAGTTTTTACAGATGCATTAATGATATGGTAATTTATAACAAATTCAAGTACAATCACTATAGCTGGGTGCAGTGAGAACTGGCATTTTCCAAACTCAAGGTCATAAGCAGTCTTTCAGCACCTCTATTATTATGCATATCTTTATGGCACTTTTTCAGAGCCAGATGGTGGTCCACCACAGGGCATATCATCGCCCAGATCTTTAGACTCCCACTTCAGCATCAGAAATGGGGCCTACCCATAAATATACTCCACATGAATCATGAATGCCTATACTGTGATTTTTCTTTTGCAGATATAAGCCAAACTGCATTCTTGCATTTTCAGCGGCTTGTATGTGACCACCCAAAAGCCAGGCTATTGGGGCTGCTACTCTGGAATGTGTCAGTGTTATAGTTTGGTGTATTGTAGTGTAGAGGTTGAGGATAATATCAGGTGAAAATGTAAGGCATGCTGCAAAGATAGGAAGCCCTTCATACTGTGCCTCTTTGCCCCAGGAATGAACCTTCTTTCTGTCTGTACCAGGTTCACATTTCTTACTCCGATGTCAGACCTCCAGATGTAAGTGCCACAAGTCACTGGGCAGGAACAATTTAACTGTCTGTTCCTGTCATGTGGACCTGGCTGTCAGGAGAAGAGGTGAGATGAGCAGTGTGTTTGCATGAGCAAACGTTCGTTTTAAGATTATTATTTAGATAAATAATAATAAACAGCCTAAAATAAAAATAATATAAATAAAAATTTAACACTGTGAAATTATGAATGAGTAGGACTGGTTGTTACACTGAGAATGTTTCCTTTTGGCCTGATGTTGCCCACATTCGTGGAAACCCATAAACCACAGTGTTGTCCGATTTCCGAACTCTTATTTGCAGGTAAAAAAAACCACACCGCACAAGTTGTGCGGCACAACCATGTGTATCAGATCCTCGAAAGAATGGCAGCGATACCAGATTTGTGAAAGAATCACTCTTGATAATCGGTCAAGTTTTGACAAACTTGACAAGTTTTTGAAAAGGTCTGAAAATGTTAGCGATTCTTTTTCTTCACTTGGACACTTCACTCACACACTAAATTGTTTGCAGCAGTTTCTCACATCAAAATATGTCAAAACAGAATTAAGGGCCACTGTGATTTTGCCAAGTAGGCTAAGAGACATGTTCCTGGATCAGTAGCAGCCTTGGCTATGTTTCACCCGTTTCACTTTAAATTGACCTCACAACAAGAGCCCTCTGCTTGCACTCAAAAGTTTGCCCTTATGGGCAAAAATGCGACCAAATTTAATAAAAATGTCCCCAAAATTCAAGATATATGGGTTATATCTTTGTTGTGAATTCTTTACATTGTATGTCTTTAAGTGTTATCTACTGCTGTATTCTATAAGGGTTTATTATGTAGAATACTTAATACATACGGATAGTATGTAGTACGCAATTTTATTGGATGCGGTTTTGGCGTAAGTGACGCGTTCTCCGTTACGCATACAGAGCTGTCAGAATATGACGCATATTTCCACCCGTGCAGCATCTCTGAGTGCAGGACAAAAGTTATTGAAGAAGTGAGTTTATTTCCTGACTTTGTTATTAATACTGGATGTTTATACTGTTAAGATTATCTTAACACTAAGCCTGTAAATCGCGGGTATTTCGCAATCTTGAATCGCGGGTGTTTCGCGATCTTTATGTACATTAGTTTGTCATGTGAAACGCATGTGAAAGTGCCGCTAGCATCGGGGCTTATTTTGCTAATATTGGTAATACCTCATTTAAGGGTTATGCATCTGTATAAGATATTCTAGATTTATTATTATTTAATACAATAATGAGGTCGCTGTATAATGTACCTTAGGTTGTTTATATATTTTGTTATATTCTGTTTGCTTTCTTATTCTGCTAAACACACTTTGAGAGAGCTGTTAAAATAGTCTAATCTGTCATGTAGACTACTGTTTATCACAACAGTATGTGAGCATGTATGTTTAACATTTGGTTATTTACTTCTGTTTATTTGTTTATTGCAGAAACTACCTCAAATGCATAATTGACATGTTATATGGTGAAACCCTGCACAAAATAAATGTGGAAAAGATATGATGACTCCTACTCCCTGATCAGAGTACTGAAGTGGTTAAGCCCATTAAAGAACCGGCATTCAGTGGGGCAATCCCCAACAATCTTGTTTTATTATCAGGCCATAGAGTGCTGGGTTTTTTTCCGAATATCAGCACGATTGCAAAAGTGATAGCCTATTGATTTCATCACAGTTCAATAAACAAGAAGCTGATAGGCCTATTAGGTGACTTTCATTTGAACATTGTCTGTTGTTTTTTTCCCACCATGATAATAGTTCCAAACAAATCCAGAGAGCCATTGCGCATCTCCAAATAATAAAGTGATGTTAACTAAATTAATTTCTTACACGTGTTTAACGAATCGTTAGGTTAAATGATGGGGGGCCTCCAACTTTCTAACGGACCTCTGAATTGCAAATGCCGCCTCGATCTGTCCTGGAACAACATTCCTGTCCGAAAACATATTCCTTGCCCTATCCCCACACCTAAACCTAACCCAACCCATAATTTATCCCTCAAATCAGAGTGAGGTGATAGGTGAATAAGAATGGTGTAGAGCCCTTGACATTATAACTGTAAACTCCTCAAATCTGAGTAGCTTGAACAAGGATGTTGATCCGGAGGAACATGTTCTACTAGGTAAAATCACGTTTAGGAAAATCTCGAGAGTAGGCCTACTTATGAAAGGCTTACACCGGATGGGAATGACTATTGAGTCTTTAATCAAAAAACACGTGTAAATCAATCAGAATGGAAAATGAAATAATCTGATAGCCTACACATCATAGCCACTTATTTTTTTGCGTCCTCTCCGACTCAAAATGAACCAATTGTAATAGACTCGTGATAACGTAGTTAATAGCCTAATGGACATGAGTTTTGATGTAATCAGCGAAATCATATTTTCTGACTGTAGTGTCGATTGATGAGTGGACGGGGTCACTATTGTCCGCTTAAACCAGCAGTGGCACGCATCGCAGTCTCTCGTGCACTTATTGGCGTGATACTGTCAGTTGGCAGGCCTGGCCAAGCAAACGAAAAATAATCAAACGGCTATCATACGGTCACAGCGGGTATCAATAGCCTCGTTATTATTACGATAGCAGCCAGGAAGCATCCAGTCATCTGATCAGTTATTTATTACGCATTCCGTGCCAGGATGGGCTGCAGACCCGCTCCCTCTTAATATAATATAATTGGCGTCACGCTGCGTTAATGCCCGGACAGATGCGACTGGTTATGCACCCGCGCAACTCTTCTCCTTCTGTGCTGAAATGCAAAGAGCTACTGACCAGCAACAAAAAATGTAAAGGCCATTCTTGTTAAGGAGTACATTTGCATATTTCTTAATATATTGGCTCTAAAAATATAGCTCACCATTTCACAAAATTAATTTACAAAACAATAGCTCAAAAAATCATATTAGTTTTAAGTGAACAGTGTGAATTATTTTATGTAGGCCTAAGTAGCTTATAAAAAAAAAACTCTTACCATGCCTTTTGTAAAACCTAGACATCATGGCTATAGTAGAAAATGCTCATTAGCTCCTAACCCTAAAGCCTCCCACAGAAGGAACAAGGTGAAGGGGCAACTAGAGGCCTACAGACAGTAGGCCTGGGTGACAGTGGGCAGAGTGCCCAGAGGCAGCACGTCCTGGCCTGGGTGTCTGATCTGGGGCGGCATGTCCAGCATGAGGCTATATGAAACAGTGAGCATGTGAGCGAGTGGACAACAGGGTGTTTCTGGCAGTGTTTATACTGTCTCTCACATACTTAGTGAGGGTGCCATAAAGACACTAAGGAATGAACCCACTAACTACATTATTAACAATGCTGGAAACAGAAATGTTCTTTTATAGTGTGCAAATGACTCTTTCAAACACCAATTTTAATCAAATATTCATTTATTTTTCGAGCACAAAACAACATGGAAAATATTGGTCACTTTACTCAGAATTTGAGTAAATTCGTCTTTTAATTAAATTCAAATGCTGGGTTCAACTCCCCTTCCCACGAAGAGTCATTCAGACCGTAATGAGCTGCAGTGGACAAGAAAAAGCATGTTAAGTTACTGTTACAACTGACACAAGTTAAAGGTTAGTTCACCCCAAAATAAAAATTCTGTCATCATTTACTAACCCTCAAGTTGTTCTAAACCCGTATGACTTTCTTCTGCAGAACACAAAAGAAGATATTTTGAGAAAGGTTGGTAATCAAACAGTTTTGGTTACCAGTAGCTCTGCAGTTGCTATTGCATACAGTAACTATCATGGTTATTGTGTTTAAAGAGCAAAAACACATTCTGTGTGATCATCCCCTTATGCCTGTCACTCAGAAGTAAAAAACAATGTGGTCAAACTGGGCAGATAATGAAACTTAAACGCTTCTTGTCATCAAGAGGTGGATGAAAGATTTACGGTTAATGGTAAAATTTTACCATTATTTTGTGTGAATAGTATCTTACCGGTAAAAATACAGAACGTCATTGCTTGTGCGAACAGCAAATTTGTGTATTCAACAGAAAAGTCTGGTAATTTAACGGGTTTAATGTGTGAAAGGGGCTATTGATGACTATATTGTATGGACCAAAAAAAAAAAAAAAAAAACTAAGACCTTTACAAAATATCTTCTTTTATGTTCCACAGAAGAAAGAAAGTCATGCAGGTTTGGAACATGGTTTGGAATGGCATGAGTTTTTAGTTTTTTGGAGGTGAACTATCGGTTCAAAAAGCTTGTTGTAGTGCTAAAGCTCCATAGTCCCTGAAAATTACTGAATTGGTCCTTGTTGTAATAGACCAACACACATCATTGGCCTAACTTATTACGATAACCTGAGCTAAATTGACTTACTAAAGCTATACATACAATCAGTTTTTTTTTTTACCCTTTTTGGTGAATTGGCGCATCAACAAAAACATTAGTCCTCCAAGCAAAAGTAGTCCAGCTGAAGAAGCAACGCCCACAGCTGCATACATAAGCATGCCGGCACTCACTGACGTCTCCCGTACTGAAAGCACATAATAAGTATGTTATAATGCAGAGATTCACTAACTTTTTTGATTACCGAACCCCTTTGAAGTAAAATATTTACTTAAAGTGAGTTTAAAGGTTCTCTAAGCGATCCTGGGTGACGTCACTTCTTGTTGACGTTCGAACTATTGCCAAACAAAACGGAGGCTAGCTAGACCCTCCCTCCTCCTCATCCGCGCACTAACAACCCAAACCCCACCCCCAAATCCTTCTTGTCGGTTATTGGCTGGAACACTGTTTGTTATGTTGTGGTGCGGGTTATCCCAGTTTGTTTTTGTTGCTGTTTGTGGAGCCTGGGGTGTCTACAGAGACCGCGTTTTTTTAGAGTGTGTTCAGGAGACAGACAGCTAGCGGATAGTGAGGAGATATTTGCTGTATGTGACAAAAAATGTTTGGCCTAAAAAATGCGTGACATCGCTTAGAGCACCTTTAACTTGATCAAGTAGACAAGGGAAGTTAATTTGGACAGACCCTCAACTCCTCGATTTTGACAGTCTACTCAATATTTAGGCAGACCACAATGCAACACAACTGTGACGTCACAGCAGGTCGCGCTTAATAGAGTGGTGCAGGTATGACATCACTTTGTAGGCCAGAACACGGAAGCGAGTTAGCATTTTAGCACTTCCTATTCCATCGTCCCGAAGTCAATGTTTGTTTGTTTTTTAAATGGGGTTTTGGTTAAATGACTGAAATAAGGTTTGTGGCTAAATGGGACTACCGAGGCTGTCGAGGAGAGTAAACGTCATCACGCCGAACAGGTAAACACAGTCTGCTTTTACAGCCTCGTCATGCTTATAATTGTGCTCTTATAAACTATTCTAACTTCTGGGAAAATGTTTTTAGATAAAAACTTAAAGAGTTGTCGGAAGCTTAATGGTGATGATTTATATGGAACCGTGGTATTAGCCTACCTTTAGCTTTTTACTACAGGCAACTGCATTTAGGCTTCAAAATTCATAAAAGTTCATCTGTGAAAATGATCTTGATGGACAAAATGTGCAAGTATCATAAACTTTTGTTGAACACAGAGCTTGTTTTAAGCGATAATCCAAAAGCCTATGTGAAAATCCTATTGTTTTTTTCTCTCAAGGGAACCAGTGTGATGTTAACTGCCGGTTGGCCTACAAAGTGACGTCATACCTGCACCACTCCATTTCCCACCCCACACAATCTAGTGTATGATATTGGAGTTATTTAATATTTGTAGCTGACTGTTTTTACACAGTGATAGTTTATTGTATTGTTATAATTTTCGTTTGTGAATTTCTTAATATTTTATTTTTAATATACATTTATTTATATAATAATATTTCATATTTTTTAACAGCCCAAGCAAACATACAGGTCTATAGAATGGTGTGTAAACAAATTTATAAGGAAAATATAAATTTAAACACACTCCCAGTGTTCGCCAGTAGAAGGCACTCATGCAACGTAAGCAATGACGCACATCCGAGTGAACGAAACGGAGGAAAATTAGCGAGGGAAGGGCATACAAAAATTGTTTTGTTTTTTTTATTTATCATTTTTTAATGGCCTTCCAGTGTAATTATGCATTTTGTAATGTAATATGTAATGCTGATAGTAATGTGCATGTAGTAGCCTATTTTTTCTACAAAATTAATGGTTTAGGAGGTTAGGAGGAGTTGGCCTTACCAACACAACTGGGTGGAGAGTTGGTCCAGTACCCTTTGGAATTGCAGATGAGCTGACTAGTTCCATTGAGCTTATGGCTCTTGGCACACTGGAAAAAACACTGAGATCCAAAGCTGAAGTTTCCATGTGGGTGAGAGCAGTTCATTGAGGGTAGAGGTCCCAGTTCAGGAAGTTCAGAGAATGAGAGGGGCCCACAACGAACAGCTGCCATTCAAAAGATAAACGATAGCAAAGCATTTCATGATTAATGTTTGTCATGTCCCATTAATCTTACTAAGATTAGTTTAAATGATATGGCCTGATCATATTCATCAGTGTTTAACAGGGGAAGCCTGGTTTGCTTAATATGTAGTTCTTATTAGATTTTCAGAAGAAGAAGAAAACTCCCTGCAACATTATGAGAATGTTAGTTTATGGTTACAAAAATATAACCTAAAGAGAATGTTCCTTTAATGTTAAAGGATTAGTTCACTTTTAAAGTAAAAATTGTGTCATCATATACTCACCCTCAAGTTGTTTCAAACCTGTATGAATTTCTTTCCTCTGCTGAACACAAAGGAAGATATTTAAAAGAATGTCAGTAACCAGACAGTTTTTGGTTCCCATTGACTTCCATAGTATATTTTTTTCCTACTATGGAAGTCAATGGGAACCAAAAAATGTCTGGTTACTGACATTCTTTTAAATATCTTCCTTTGTGTTCAGCAGAGGAAAGAAATTCATACAGGTTTGAAACAACTTGAGGGTGAGTATATGATGACACAATTTTTACTTTAAAAGTGAACTAATCCTTTAAGAATAGACAAATAAACCAAATGGGAACATTCCATTTTTGTCGAGAGGTACAGATACCAGTGCAAGAGGGCATCGACTGACTCCAGATCCCAGAAGCAGAGCACTTCATGCTTGGCTCTCCTGTAATTTCAAATCCAGCCTCACATCCCAAGAAGCATTGTGAGCCGTAGCTAAACAGGGAGTGAGGATGAGAACAATTCATCCAGCCATTTTCTTGAGCGGTCAAAAGGGGGCACTGTTGAGCTATGGACAATAATAATAAATAAACGTCAACATACCGTACATAATAATCAGCTGCCTTAGGTCACAAACTTCATGACATTAAGTTTTACTGTAGATCAAGTCGGTCAATTTAATCTCATTTTGCTTTAATGAGGTGACAGATGAATACAGAATATCAATAGAGGACACATCATGATTCACGATGCCTGCTGTGAAATAGGAAGACCCAAAAGTGATTACCCAAGCAGAAGGGTGGGGTGTCTGTCCACTTCCCCATCTCCAAGCACTCCATTCGGGGTGTGCCATGCAGTTTGAAGCCTGCCTGACAGCTCGCTTCACACACTGTACCGAAGCTGAACTGCCCGTGAGGATGCGTGCAGGTTACAGTACCATGAGAAGGGTCGATTAAGAGGCTGCACTGCCGTGCTATTGGACAGAGAATCAAAAGATATATGATAAAGCATGACTTAAATTGAAGATGTCAGTGCTACATTTTTGTTCGATAGGACAGGACTGGAGAAGGTGGCAATACAAATAACTTATAAACTTTTGTCAGATCTAGACCTCTTGGAGACCCATTAAACTCCCTCAATAACCTTCCTATTTAACAATCACAGAGTATCAAGAGTGTTTGGTAACCTTGACAAACAGGAAGGTCTTGACTCCATTTCCCTTTTGATGTGCAGTAAGTGGAATTACTTCCGTTCAGAGTAAATCCAGCTTCACACTCCAGCCAGCACAAGGAGCCATAGCTGAAGTTGTCCAAGCGGTCCTGACACCGCACAATGCCATGCTGAAAAGACTCCAGAGCATCACATCTTATAACTGAAAAGATAATAAAACGGCATGAGAGCATGTATTTATATATTTCATCATTTTGAATGTGTGGTGTTGCTCTGTTGATTACTTTTATTAGCTGCAACAGGACAATATATATTCTGTTTTAGTCCATGTGGATTTATTAGCAAATCCACACAGATTTGTCCAGTAATAACTATTTACAGAAGCCATCTAGTAATGTAGGGATAATTAACTATATATTATATTTTTTATCTTTACAAATAATAATTGGTGTTTTATTTAGGCCTATATTACACACACACACACACACACACACACACACACACACACACACACACACACACACACACACACACACACACACACACACACACACACTTTAGCTTGCACATGACAAAAAAATTCAAACATACTGTGACTGACAACTTGAACATATGAACTATAAAAATTATTTTGCGCACGCAAAATACTGATTTTGGATTTAATTCTGTTTATCAATTGCCATGTGCTTTTGGGGTTCTCTCTGTTCTTTAAGGATGGACTGTTTGGCTTCTTAAAAAATAATGAGGACTTTATTATTAATCCCTTATCTTACAGTACATCCAAACTATTTTATCTTCTAAGAACTCTGAGGTCTGGTTTCGCAGACAGGGCTTAGATTAAACCAGGATTAGGCCTTAGTTCAATTAGGACTTTTAAGTAGCTTTTATAAACATGCCCTAGAAAAAAAACATTACTGGTGTGCATCTTGTTGCTTTCAGTTAAAATATCTCAAACATGCATTTTAGTCTGAGACTAGCTTAAACATTAAGACAGTAAACTTGTTCTACCTTTGTAATTTATGTCACTTAAGTTTGTGTTATCGTGCTCTGTATTTATTTATAATGAATGATTTGCCTGCCATTTTATTTAAAAATGGTCCATTTTATATTTTGTTCTGTACTTTTTTTTTGATACCTTGTCATCATTATAGTTTCCGGTTCATGTAGTTTCACTTTAGTGTCTCCGTACTATTAGAACCATCAGTTAAATCACTCAATTTCATAACATAACATGAATTTCATGGTGCTATCATTTAAAACAAAAATGTAAGGATTTAAAATGAAGAATGAATGTATGTTTTATTAAAATTGATTTAAACCTACCTTCACATTCAGGAGTTGGTGCTGACCAGTTTCCGTCACTCAGACAGGTGAGTGTGGATTCTCCTCTTAGTGCGTATCCCTCCTCACAAGTAGCATTGCAAGAAGAACGAAAAGAGAACTTTCCCAATGGATCAGCACAGGTCAGGTGACTCTGTGCAGGGACCACAAGAGGGTCACAAGCCACAGCTTAATTTTTTTAATGAGATAAAAAAAATATATTTAATATATGATGGGAACCCCTAAAAGGTTCTATATATGAAGTGCCTTATAGAACCATTTCTTCTAAGAGTGAATATAATTTCATATACAGTAGTTATATGGTATTATAATGGTATTAGGTCAACTATAATTATATGAACTGTTGACAAACCTGTACAAATGGGTGTACTGTGTGTCCAGTGCCCAGTATGGTCACAGAGAGTGGAATCTGTACCTTTAAGCACAAAACCCTCTTCACACTTGAACTCACAGCTGGAGTTATAGCTATTGTTGGAGAGGGGGTGTATGCAGCTCATACTTCCATAACTTGGTGCATTAAAGAGAGGTGGACACTGTATAGCTGTGGGAAAATCAGAAGCAACTCATAAAGTGAATCTGTTGGACCTACAGCATATATATATAATATATATAGTGTGTGTGTGTGTGTGTGTGTGTGTGTGTGTGTGTGTGTGTGTGTGTGTGTGTGTGTGTGTGTGTGTGTGTGTGTGTGTGTGTGTTGTTTAATAAGCAGGTTACCATGGCAAACAGGCAGGATGCGACTCCATTTCCCATGTGTGGTACAGTGAGTGGAATTTGTACCATTGCTGACAAAACCAAAGTCACATTTTACCCAACAAGTGGAGCCATAAGCAAACTCCTCCATAGGATCATAACATTGCAGGGAGCCATGTGGGCTGGGCTTCAGTGGGTCACACTTTACAACTACCAAAAACAAAACAGGAAAGACAGATTGTAGACTCAAAAGATTCTGAAGAGCATATGGATTCCATGAGAAATCATGCTTCAAAAACCCACCTTCACATGCAGGTGTGGCGGCTGACCAGTTGCCGTCACTCAGACAGGTGAGTGTGGCTTTTCCTCTAAGTTTGTATCCCACATCACAGGAAACATTGCAAAAAGAACTATAAGAGAAGTTACCGAATGGATCATCACATGTCAGATGACTCTTTGCAGGGGCCAGAATGGGATTACAGGTCACCACTGCAACAAATGCAGAACACATCGATTAAATTATTAACCATATCTGTTCAAACGCAAAAACACCTTAATCACCTCTTTTCTTTATAACACTGTTATTGTGTAATTTTTTATAGAACGTGCACTAGGGTGCGTCTGTGTTGCCTAACATTAAAATGTTTCACGAGAAGGAAAAGGAAGTGCACAACCTTTGCTTTCAGCACTTTTTGAACTATTAAAAGCTTGTGGGTTTTTAGATGATAAAAAAAATCCTTTTGTTAAATCATGTCATCATGCATATTCAGTGCACTTGTATGAACCATGCAACTGCCTGGTGATACACTGAGCAATGTTCTGCAGATGTACAAATGGGTGTACCTGTGCAGGTGGGGGTTTTGTGTGTCCAGTGTCCAGTGTGATCACACCAAGTTGTATTTGAGCCTTCGAGCACAAATCCCTCCTCACACTTGAACTCACAGCTAGAGTTGAAGCTATTGGTGGAAAGGGGATCAGTGCAGTTCATACTCCAACCACCAGGGGGATCAATGATCGGCAGACACTGGACAACTGTAATAATAACCATTATAGAAAGTCAAGATACATTTTTACTGTTCCTATGCACTACGTTGACAAATATATATGGAGAAGCTGACACCAGCATGGACACCAGCGACGTATTTGAAGAGAAGAGGATTACATGATAAGTGCTATAATTTTCAGATATTAGTAAACAAGTGTTCAAGAGAATATTGTTCTGCAGGATATCTCAGTGATGTTATGATAGATGAATAGTGAAGTCTGTAGTTTGAGAGCATGTTATTTATAACTAATATAATTATATTAAAAAAAAATAAAAAAATGTTTAAAAAGTCATAGCTTGTGGGGTATATGACTTTTTATATGTATATGTAAATTTTACATTTACTTTTGATACTTAAGTACTTTTAAAAACGAGTACTTCTGTAGGCTACTTTTACTTAAGTAAAAATCGGTCTTTACAACTTTTACCTGTAACGGAGTAATATTTGGATAAGACATCTGTACTTTCTCTCAAGTAAGGAAGTTGTGTAGGCTACTTTGTCCACCTCTGGCTAGTATATAATATATTTATGGACGTTTATCGTTATCGTCCTTGGTATGAACTCATAATTGGCAATGTATTTTGTTCCATACCCTGACAAACAGGAAGTGCGTTATCCCACTGCCCAGACGCCAGGCAGCGTAGCCTTTGTTCCCCCTCCAGCTTGAACCCTGTGGCACATTGGAACTGGCATGACGAGTTAAAATAAAATGCTCCAAAGTCACCATCACACTTTACAAAACCTTCCTGTGGACTTTTAACTGGCCAGCACTGGACAACTGCAAAAGTGAAAATGATAACTTAGTGACAAAATGCACAAACAAACAATGAAGATATTTGAACTTCTTGATTCTACAGAACCTTCCTCACAGCGCGGGCCCATAAAACCGTTGTCGCATTGACATTTGTAGTTCCCAATAGTCTCCACGCACTCCGCATGCTCACTGCAGGATTTATCTGAACAAGAGGCTACACAGAAAAAGCAGGTGTAATGACAACAAATGAGTGCTGAGGTTTCAATCAGAAATATACATTATACACTTATTTTACAGCACCTATAATGTGCATTAAAGAGCAAATCATAATCTCTCCAGACAAACTGCATATTCATACAAAGGATTTGATCTGATCGAGCAGCTTTTCTTGAATTCATTTTTAAACTTAAATCAATATTTTATGTTATCTGTGTTCACCTAAATAACAGAGAGCTGCTTTCTTTTTGCTGCACCTCTCATCATTCCACTTGGCTGTGTCTTTTTGCCTCTTAATGTAGATCTCTACACAGTCTTCTCCAGTTCCCTGGTTATTTGGTTCATTTTTCGCCCAGTTTGCTGCTTCAGGGACCAAGTGCTTTTTGGTCCCAACCCACGTCCATTGGCCTTCAATCCTCCTAATGCCAATCCAGTAGTATGTCGGATGTAAGGGTAGAATTTGGTTAAGGTATGCAACTTCTGCCTGGTTTTGGATGGCCACCATATCAGTGAAATTCTTTTGACACCACTGACGAGCTTTTGTCCAGTCCACATCAGTGTCTATGTTGTAATGGTATGTCCAGGCCTTGACTGATAAACACAGTTTAGTTGCATTAATATGTAGTTTATATACAAAGTTTTAATTCGCTATTTTGTTCAATATACTTTGAAACTTTG
This sequence comes from Phoxinus phoxinus, assembly GCF_949152265.1. NCBI lineage: Eukaryota > Metazoa > Chordata > Actinopteri > Cypriniformes > Leuciscidae > Phoxinus > Phoxinus phoxinus. The sequence continues at coordinate 11,534,449 of NC_136891.1, read as the reverse complement.
TAGCTTATTATCTATTTAAGAAACATGTTGATTAGAAATAGATTAAATGAGAACATACCATTATAAATTCCAGTTATAAGGACAAGACATCCAGAAAATAGTCTAATATTCACCCACAAAACCATCTGAAGGATGTGAGAAATGCATGTTTATTAAGACAATATTTGTGTTCTCATTTATGCATGTCATCAAACCAAAGGGTCTAAAGATCCAAATGCTATTGATTATTTTATCTGCTATTTATTTATTTTTAGTTTTTGGGGTATGAATATAAAAATATTACTCTAAAAAGCATTTGGTTTGACGAAATGCGAAAATACTCTAAATATATAAATAAAGTAAAGCAGAAGGTTCATCTTACCCTTTCTGCAACTGCAGTTTCTTTTGAGGAATTCTGAGAGGACGTTCACAGTTTAATGCATACGAAATTGCTGGCCAATATGATTTGCCAATATTCAGACAGTTGCATTGCATGAGAACTGTGATGGGAAATTGTGTAATAGTGCTGCCATTGAAGGAAAAGTTACAACACAACAGTGTACGCTACTATTGTTATATACCAGATATTAAATAGTTTTAATGTCATATAGCTCACACTACATAATGTTTTTTTTTTTTTTTTACAGCTACAATAAACAACATCAAGCATTTTTGAGCAAAAGATAACAATGGGATAATTGACTTTATTTTGGTTTTTTTCACATACAAAGTACCAAAAATACGAATGAACTGAAGAAGATTTGACAATTAAAAAATCTAATATCAATCCAGTTATTGTCAGACATCTTTATGCTGAACATAGAGGTCCATCAAGTGGTGTGTGTTCAGCTTCAAATGCTGGATTCAGCATTTCCTGTTGAGTTCTGCAAGAAAACATTTATGGTTAATTGTAATCTAAATCAGTGAAAAATTGTAAGTAAAAATTTAAAAATTTAAAGTAAACTAAATTTACCGCAATCTCACTGCCTTTTTATCTACAACCAAATTTAAAAAGGAAAAAGAAAACATTTAAAAAATATTAATTTATTTCTCTTTGGAATAATTTCTTTAATATTTGATACATCCTTCAAAACTTCACACTATACTCACTCTTTCTGCAGCAAAAACAGCCACAAAACACTGAGATGACAACAGATGCCAAAAGAGCAATTTGAAAATGGACAAGACCTGTGAAAAAATATAACAAGATTGTAAGTATTATTTTTATATACAAATGTAATAACTACTGTTGATTCATTTTTTTTGTTCCCTGACATTTCTTCCCTTTAAAAAATAATAAAGTTAAGAGTGTGCATTTGGAAATGATTAATTTTATTAAGGAAAGGAAAGCAACATTTTTATTATGTTAGTGTGTAAAAAAAAGAAAGAAAAAAAAGGGTTAATTTAATCATATTTTTGACCATTGGGTTCATACATCATAGAATAATGTTCATTAGAACCTCAAAATATTTTAAATGTAACAGTTGGTTTTTGAAAGAGAAAATGTTTGTGTGAATGATTCAGAATTAAATCAGTTATGTATTCAGATTATAAATAGGCTATATTATAATACATATTAAATAAATATGAAAAAATACTCTAATGTGGTTGAAATAGAGGCTTAGGGTAAAAATAAATATTAGAAAATAAAGTTTCCATATTGCCATTGATGGTTCCATAAAGAACCTTTAACATCCATTGAACCTTTCCATTACACAAAATATGTTTTAAAAGGTTCTTCAGATTATTAAAATGTTCTTCACACTAAGAAAAAATGTAATGTAAGAACTTTGACAGAAATATTCTTAAGGAAACCAAAAAATTATTATTCTACATGGCACTGCCGCTAAAAAAAGCCTTTTGGGACTTTAGTGAGTTTAGTAACAATTAAAAAAAAAAAAATTGGTTATTTCCAAGGCTGCATATTCATGATTTGGAATATAGAAAATTGACCCTGGTTGGTAGGGTGAATATTTATTGGATATGATTTTATGAATGGATATGAATTTTTAAATGCAGTAAATAACCAAAATCTTTTCAAATTAAATTGTTAAAAAATTTCACAGACCAGCATGGTCTCATTATACCCCTTATCTGTGGGACACAACTGAAAAGTGCGAACTCCTTACTTGCACACATCAATGGAAAGAAAGACTCCCACATGCCATCAGCTCTGCAGGTGAACTCAGTAAAGCCCAGAAGCAAACGTCCAGGTGGACACTGTAGTCTACAGGCAGATCTGAAGCTGTCATGTCCTTCAGTGCAGTTCATCATTCCACCACCAAACAACAGAAGGGGAAAACACTCCACTGCAAGCGGAAGACAACTCAATCGTGCATGCATATATTGATATCTATTAAGAGATAAATCAGTGCAAACACTGAATCCTCCTATTGAAATATACAGTATATTGTACCTGCACATGAAGGTGGAGGTGCGTTCCATGCACCTGAGGAATTGCATTTGAGCTCAGCTGTGCCACTCAGCTTATAACCACCAGCACAGGAAAATTTACAGTTTGAGTTGAGGGAATGATTCCCATACAGACCGGAGCATTTCATCCAGCCATGCACCGGTGCGGATAGTTGCTCACATGACACGACTGGAGAGAGAGAGAGAGAGAGAGAGAGAATGACATGTTTAAGGAATGTCGTAAGTAAAGATTTTCGTAATATATTCAGGATTACATAGCCTACAGTTTTATCCATTTAACATTGTTTTCCCCCCACTAATTTAAATTATAATATATATTTCACTTCATAGATAGATATTTCACCACTTTACATTTGTTCAAATACGGTTTGTTCTGACCTGTTTCACACCGTGCCCCAGAGAAACCTGGCTTACATACACAGGTGAAGTTGTTGACTTGTTCTTTGCAGAGCCCATTATTAATGCATGAATTGTTTAGACATTGTGCTGAAAGAAAATATATAGATTTATAAGAAACATCCTTTCTGGACTGTTAATAACTCAATGTTTCTCTCAGATGTCTTATAGACTATAGTGCTCTAACTGGAAATAAATTAAATTGAAAAATTGAAAAACTAACTCAGCATCCTTACCTTTGTGACACACAGGATACTTTTTTATATTGCAGCGGTCATCATTCCACTTGCCATTGTTGACTGTGTTCCTGTACATTTCCACACAGTTTTCATCAACCAGAGGAGCATTGGGCTCATTGTGTGCCCAGTTTTGATAGGTCATGATCTGTCCATTGGCAACCCACGTCCAATTGCCATTGATCTTTGTGAGTCCAATCCAGTAGTAAGGAGTCAGTGATCTACTTCCCAAATGTTCTTTAAGGAAATGTGTTACATTTTCATTGTGAATCACTACAATGTCTGTGTACTGTTTTTGACACCACTCCCGTGTCTCATTCCAGGTCATTGTCGTGTTATCTGAGTGATACGTCCATCCTTCAACACTGACTGTAATGTTTGGAAATGAAAAGTTCAAGTTAAATCTGTTTCTCAACCGTTTATTTTATTCTTCAAGGTTGATGAAATGTAGAATACACTTACCCAGTATAAGCCAGAAAACTCCTATGTGCACAGATATAGCTCTAAGCTTCACAACACCTCCAGTCTAAACAACAAAAACAACCACTTAATTCAATTCACCTTTATTTATATAGCGCTTTTTACAATACAGATTGTTTCCAAGCAGCTTTACAGTGATAACAGGAAAATAATGCAGCAGAGTTTGTTTCTGCTGTACAGCAGATCTGAGAAAATAGCGTAGTCCAGCTTAAGTAAGTCATGTTCAGTGATGTTTCATTTTTGTTGTAAAAAAGTTATTAATTTAGTTCATTTATATATATATAGTCTCTGGAGAAAACAATAATGTCATCGTCCAGCTCAGTTCAGTTCTCATATAATGGTGTCATTGAGGCAGATCAAGCCAGCCAAAAGCCAAAGGTGACAAATTGCGCATATAAATGCAGTAAAAAAAAGTTTTTATTAAACCAAAAAGCTTACAATAAAATGCAAAGACTCATATTAGATACATACCGTGGTCTTCTTTCGACTCCTTTCGACTGAATCACTTGTCGTTAGAGAAATTCTGTTCATAGTTGCTTTTCAACAGTCTGTTCTCACATAAAGTCTCTTTTGCTCTGTAAGCAAAGTGGGTTTTCCCACCATATATATCAGTCGTTCGCATTAAATTGCAGGATGTTTTCTTCTCAGGTTTGAGTGAATAAACATTATGTAACATGAGAATAAAACAATGCCACTTTCTGGAAATGACTGGTCATCTTTTATATGTTCATTTATCTTTTTATAAAATCATCTCTTGCACAAACAGAATGGTGCTGAGATGAACAAAATGATTCGATGATTTTGATAATCGAACAACATACTTCATTTAAAAAAATAATTAAAATAATAAAATAAGGTACATTTCAAGCGACACTTTAACCACTGTAAGGTATAAACTAACTAAAAATATATATTATATAACAAACATACACTCCCTGATATTACGCAGCTTCAGGGAAGGACACAGTCACAGGAAACGACCAGATGAACATGACCCGGGTTATTTAAACAAAACCTTTCACTGCACTCACAATGCTATTGGATTTATGCACTTAGGTGAGGAAAGATAAAGAGGTGCAGTGACTTAAATTCCAACCTTTATTTAGGTGTTAAAGGGATAGTTCACCCTAAAATGAAAATTATGTCATCATTTACTCACCCTGGTGATGTTCTAATGCCATAACCTATGCCTTTCTTTCTTTCTTTCATGGACCACAAAAGGTGAATTGTTTTTTTTTTAAATCCCACTTGCGCTCATCTAGTGAATAGCGGCCAGCATATCACAGAATGATCCCAGGAAGGGTTTAGTGAAAAACTAACCAAAATGTAATGTAGGCCTATTATTAAGTGAAATTCTTGACCATGGCCGTTGGTCTTCTCTGCACAGCTGCACAATGTTCGTGAGACTATTAGCGTTGCGGTTCACTCCGAAAAAGAAAAAGCATAACCTTCAAATTGTGAGAAATCAAGATTAACAAAAAAAGTAGCCTACACTTGTACTTTCGTCACTGAGTAAAACATCACTGGAACTCTATTTGTCTGATGTAAGTCTGACAGATCATTGTGAACACGATAACTTGTTACGACAAACACAACGGATATATTCATTTCAGAGAAGAAGATGCTTGGGTTGTATTTCATGTTATGTTTTTGTTCATCTTGATTTCTCACAACTTGTGTGCTTTTTCTGGGTGAGATGGAGTGAATAGTGCTAATAGTCTCACAAACGAGCACGTCGTGCTGCAGCCGTGCACAGAGAAGACTAATTTGTAAGGTCAAGAATTTAGTTAAATAATACATTACATTTCGGTTTGTTTTTCACCAAACTCTATCATATACCCCAGAACACTTGTAATATACGGAATGGGATCATTCTGTGATACTTCTGGGTCTTTTTAAAAAGGTTTGATGCTGGTTGCTATACTAGGCCTACTGCCATTATATGGACAAGCGAGAGGAGAGCAGGACATATTAAGAACAGAAAGAAAAGCATACTACATTAAAACAACACCAGGGTGAGTAAATTATGACTTCATTTTAATTTTATAGTGAACAATCTCTTTAAGATTCAAATATTCTGCTAATCGTTCTACAAATGGAATGATCAATCACATTGAAAGTTTATTTATACTTTTATATTGTAAAATGATAATGCTTTATATGCTAATGACATATGCTTTAGAGAAGATTTAGGCACTCATCTGAAAGGGGAAAGGGAATTGAAAAACCCAAGTCATGATGTCATGTAAATGTAAACCAACAAAGTTTGACTTTCAAATAGTTTAATTTGACCAATACTTTTTTTGGAACAATAAATAGTACAAAAAATAGTGTACATTAATAACATATATAATAAAATATTTAAACCGTTCAGAACAATATGTTCAGTCAAGTACAGTTTATAATAAAAGCTTCCATTGGGAAGTAGAAATCACATTCAATTAGGACTGTTGCCTGATAAAATGGTAATGCCCATTAGATTGAGTATAAATAATATCTTATCACATTAAAAGTGTCAAATCATTTGGAAATGGAATGATATGAATTTTCCTGTCCAGCGATGCAGCAGTGATAGATTCCTGTGAAAAGGAAGGTTGAATTAGTTTTCACTATCATTAGCAATACTGGCCTGTATTATGTGCATGAGGAATATATGCTCACCTGTAGTTTGAGATTATATGAGACTGTCAACACTCTTATAAACCTGTGGTGGATCCTCAATATCCGAGGTACTAAAAGTTAATATAGACAAAAGCAGAGTTAAACAGGATATAGTCCAATATGGCTAAACCAAATGCAATAAATTGATAAGTAACAACAGTAATAATGTAAGAAAAAAGGATATAATTGCTAAATAAGCCATATCTCACCTGTTCAGGTCAAACTTGTTAGCTGAAAACAAAAAGACATAAATTAGCATTTTAGTTAATTGTGGGTATATTATTAAATAATTATATGGAAGAACATATTCTAGTTAACTAAATATGGGATCATCGCATGTAGCAATTTAAAAAAGCTCACCTTTACTCCTCAGTCTCTTCAGTATCCAGTAGACTAAGAACAGACTGGAGGTGCTGATAGCAGCCACAAGAGTCACTTCTGTCGCTTTGAAAAGTGATGCAGAAGGATCAGGACGAACTGAAAATACAGATAAAAGGAAAGCTGTAAAATGTCTTTCTCACTTCATCACTGAAATGACATATCTGCATCCCACAACAATCATTGCTTGCTGTTTACCTTGACACAATGCCACTTCCCCTGACCAGCTCCCATTGAGGTTGCACGTCATTATCTCATCGCTGATAAGTTGGTGGCCGTCGAGACAACTGAAGGTGCAGACGGTGCCGAAGGTGGGATCTTCAGACGAGCAGTTCATATGCCCGTTGATTGGCTCAGGAAGTTGTGGACAGACTACTGCTACAGAGATAAAAATGCCTTTTTTAATTTTTAAGTAAAATAAACTAAGTAAATTTAAAGTAATTTCAATTAATATTACTTTAAACTGACTTAAAAAATTATTTGAATCTCGTATAACTTAAAAATAAAGTTTAAATTATTTTGATTAGCTGAAGTAATGTAAAAACATATGCTGTCATGATGGATCATGTCTTTTTCTACAGTGTGTAAATCCACAAATGAGACAGCAGTTTGTTTATTACCTTCACAGTGAGGTGGTTCCTGACTCCACTTTGCCATTTTTGTACAGCTGATCTCTGAACCCCCCTGGAGGAGGAATCCTTCCACACAACTGAAGCTGCATTTGCTCCCATAACTAAAGCTTGAAGTACAGCTCAGCTCTCCATTGACAGGGCTGTCAAGAGCTGGGCAGTGATGAACTGAGTGGTAAGAAAAAAAGTTTTTCTAATAAGCATTTGTAAATATATATCTGATGTGTTTTGCCTTGCACAACATACATTCCATTCATGTTTTCAGCTTAATAACTTGTAAAGAAAAATGTAATTAAAACTAAGCAGTAATATTTACAACAACAAATAAAAATGACAAAAAGCACATAACAAAATTACAAAAAGTGTAACTAAAATACAAAAAATAAAAGCTATAAGAATACTAAAACAACACTGATCCCGACCCTTCTTACTTCCACAAGTGGGATGTGAATCATTCCAGCGTCCCGTTGCTCCACAGAACAGTGTAGAGGAGCTGTTGTCTCGCAGCTTATATCCTTCTTTACAAACAAACTCACAGGTGGATCGGTAGCTAAATCGGCCCATCGGATGATTACACCGCATTTCACCTTCCTGTGGTTTAATCAGCTCTGGACATTGAACAACTGCAAAAAGATTCACAGACATTTCAAAGATAATGAATTTTAGCAGTTTTTAACAGAATCTGTAAATGTTCCCTAGTGTAAATTAAACTCACGTTCACAGGTTGGTGGTTTGCTTGACCACTCTGTTGTAGAAGTGCATCTGGTTGTACTGGAGCCCTTTAGTTCATAACCCTCCTCACATGAGTATTTACACTGAGAGTTATATGAGAAATCGGTAGGATCAGAGCACTGGACGCTGGCATGATCTGGTGGCGTGAGGTCCTCCGATTTGCATTTTACAACTGAAAAACAAAAAACAGGACCATGATTAAACTCTTGTGCCTAGTTTCAAAGAACTAAGAGCAGACCTGCAACTAAACATTATGTAAAAACATGACCCTTCTTACTTTCACAAGTGGGTTTTGAATCATTCCAGCGTCCCATTGCTCCACAGAACAGTGTAGAGGAGCTGTTGTCTCGCAGCTTATATCCTTCTTTACATACAAACTCACAGGTGGATCGGTAGCTGAATCGGCCCATCGGATTATTACACCGCATATCACCTTCCTGTGGTTTGATCAGCTCTGGACATTGAACAACTGCAAAAAGATTCACAGACATTTCAAAGATAATGAATTTTAGCAGTTTTTAACCGAATCTGTAAATGTTCCCTAGTGTAAATTAAACTCACGTTCACAGGTTGGTGGTTTGCTTGACCACTCTGTTGTAGAAGTGCATCTTGTTGTACTGGATCCCTTTAGTTCATAACCCTCCTCACAGGAGTATTTACACTGAGAGTTATATGAGAAATCGGTAGGATCAGAGCACTGGACGCTAGCATGATCTGGTAGCTTGAGGTCCTCCGATTTGCATTTTACAACTGAAAAACAAAAAACAGGACCATGATTAAACTCTTGTGCCTAGTTTCAAAGAACTTAGAACAGACCTGCAACTAAACATTATGTAAAAACATGACCCTTCTTACTTCCACAAGTGGGGTTTGAATCATTCCAGCGTCCCGTTGCTCCACAGAACAGTGTAGAGGAGCTGTTGTCTCGCAGCTTATATCCTTCTTTACATACAAACTCACAGGTGGATCGGTAGCTGAATCGGCCCATCGGATTATTACACCGCATATCACCTTCTTGTGGTTCGATCAGCTCTGGACATTGAACAACTGCAAAAAGATTCACAGACATTTCAAAGAAAATTAGTTTAGGGAGTTTTAAACAGCATCTGTAAATGTTCTCTAGTGTAAATTAAACTCACGTTCACATGTTGGTGGTTTGCTTGACCACTCTGTTGTAGAAGTGCATCTTGTTGTACTGGAGCCCTTTAGTTCATAACCCTCCTCACACGAGTATTTACACTGAGAGTTATATGAGAAATCGGTAGGATCAGAGCACTGGACGCTAGCATGATCTGGTGGCGTGAGGTCCTCCGATTTGCATTTTACAACTGAAAAACAAAAAACAGGACCATGATTAAACTCTTGTGCCTAGTTTCAAAGAACTTAGAACAGACCTGCAACTAAACATGATGTAAAAACATGACCCTTCTTACTTCCACAAGTGGGGTTTGAATCATTCCAGCGTCCCGTTGCTCCACAGAACAGTGTAGAGGAGCTGTTGTCTCGCAGCTTATATCCTTCTTTACAAACAAACTCACAGGTGGATCGGTAGCTAAATCGGCCCATCGGATTATTACACCGCATATCACCTTCCTGTGGTTCGATCAGCTCTGGACATTGAACAGCTGCAAAAAGATTCACAGACATTTCAAAGAAAATTAGTTTAGGGAGTTTTGAACAGCATCTGTAAATGTTCTCTAGTGTAAATTAAACTCACGTTCACATGTTGGTGGTTTGCTTGACCACTCTGTTGTAGAAGTGCATCTTGTTGTACTGGATCCCTTTAGTTCATAACCCTCCTCACAGGAGTATTTACACTGAGAGTTATATGAGAAATCGGTAGGATCAGAGCACTGGACGCTAGCATGATCTGGTGGCGTGAGGTCCTCCGATTTGCATTTTACAACTGAAAAACAAAAAACAGGACCATGATTAAACTCTTGTGCCTAGTTTCAAAGAACTTAGAACAGACCTGCAACTAAACATTATGTAAAAACATGACCCTTCTTACTTTCACAAGTGGGTTTTGAATCATTCCAGCGTCCCATTGCTCCACAGAACAGTGTAGAGGAGCTGTTGTCCCGCAGCTTATATCCTTCTTTACAAACAAACTCACAGGTGGATCGGTAGCTAAATCGGCCCATCGGATTATTACACCGCATATCACCTTCCTGTGGTTTGATCAGCTCTGGACATTGAACAACTGCAAAAAGATTCACAGACATTTCAAAGATAATGAATTTTAGCAGTTTTTAACAGAATCTGTAAATGTTCCCTAGTGTAAATTAAACTCACGTTCACAGGTTGGTGGTTTGCTTGACCACTCTGTTGTAGAAGTGCATCTTGTTGTACTGGATCCCTTTAGTTCATAACCCTCCTCACAGGAGTATTTACACTGAGAGTTATATGAGAAATTTCCATTGGGATGAACGCACTGGACACTAGCATGACCTGCAGGTGTGATTTCATTTGGTTTGCATTTGACAACTGAAAAGCAGAAAAAAGGCAATATAATTACATTTCACTGTTCAATGTCAACACAGATACAGTCAGCAGTACGTAGAGAATTTTTACCCACCGGTTTCACAACGTTCTCCATAGAATCCTTTAAAGCATGCGCATGTATGACTGTTTATGGTTTCTACACATTCTCCTTGACCACTAACACAAGAGTCATCCTTGCAGGATGCTGAGGGAGAAAAGGTGCATGATTACATTTATACAACAAAAACATCAGAATAACTCCTCTTTTTTCATTTCAATTGAAAATGCATTGGTTAGAACACCTTATAAATGCATAAATGCTACCTACCCGTGTAGCACAGTGCAGTCTTCTTCTTTAAGCACGATTCATCATTCCATTTGCCTTCATCTACATTTCTTTTAATATATATTTCCACACAGTCTTCATTATTCCTTCCGTTATTGGGCTCCTTATCTGCCCAGTTCTCAGCTTCCTTGGTAAGTGTCTTGTTAGTTCCCACCCAGGTCCACCTGCCATCAATTTTACGAATGCCAATCCAGTAATATCCATCGACTTTTGGAAGTATGTTGTTGAGGTGAGAGATCTCCTCTTTGTTCTGGATGGCCACCATGTCAGTGTAGTTCTGCCTGCACCACTGTCTGGCATGTTCCCAGTTCATTTTGAAGTGGGAGGGATGGTATGACCAGCCTTCAGTGCCTCTCCATATGTTTAGCACTGCAGAATTAAACCATTGCAACTTTTAATTAACTATGTTTACAGGTTGTATTTACTCTTTACACACTAGAATGGTTTACTTTCTTACCTGAAGATATAAGAACAAGGGAAGCAAAAAAGTGGAAAGGTACTTTGTCGTAAACGCCCTGCAAAATTAAAGAACTATATCATTTGGATGAACATAATATTAATTGATACTAAAATAATAGAAATGCATATTTTAAATGCTTTACATACCATTTTCAGTGATATCAGTACAGATATGAAATGGTCCTGTTGACTGTCGTCTCCTAGGTCTTCTGATTTGAGATTCTAGTCTGGGAATCACTGTGTTGGGGCATTTATATAGGAGCTCAGCTATGGTTCAGGACTTCCCTTCCCGGATCCACTTGTGAAATCAGCCAGTGGAATTCCTGTCTCTGGAAATACCCCTCTCTGACACTGATCAAGGAGGAAATTGCTTTCACTTACATTTTTTTAGGGGGGAGTTTAACTCTCTCAAGGTGGAGAGTGTGAAGAAGTGACCTCTCAGAAAATGTAGTGCTTTTGGACTAATACAGCCACAGCAGGATGACTGCATATTTTAATATTTAGAAATGGAATTAACACTTTCTTTTTATTTGACAAATTATTATGTATTAATCTGACATTTTACTAATGCATATTGTCCATTTGTTTCAAATCAATCAACTGCATATGCAACTTTTTAAAAAAACAATTCCGACTTTCACTTTTGGTGTGAACAAGTAATAAGCAGGGAGATTTCCTGTGACTATATTCATCTCTTCTTATAAAGGAAAGAGAGAGACAATATGGGTCGAGAGGGGCATGATAGGAATTGTCATGTTGCCAGTAATCATTTGGCACCTTCACTGTTTCTTCCATTGAAATTCAGTAAATGGTCATTTTTATACACTAGGCTACTCTCAGTAAAGTATAGGTCACATAAATATGACATAAGAACTTCCATAAAATATTTACAATTAAATTGAATTAAATTCAAAAGTAAGAAAGGAATCAGTACTGTGTGAGACAAATTGGTTGAAATAGGCTAAAGCTGTGTTTAAAAATGTGCTTTGTTTAAAAGCTGTTATTGTAGTAGGTTTCTCGTTTTGACGTTTGTTTTTGTTCATTTCTGTGAGACCTTGACCCTTCTCGGATGCCACGTTAAGTGTGTTTGCACACGTGTTGTACCCGCTTCCGTATTACAGAAATAGCTGTAATGAGGGCAGGGCACCAGAAAATGACTAGTGCGAGCAAAGAACAGAAAAGTAAATAAATTGCGTGTCAAAATAATATGTGATAACTTTATCTAATATTAAGTTCATACAAACATACTCAAATTGAGGATGATTTAATTATTTTTATGTGCGGATTAATTGGTTAGCTAGGCTAGGCCTATTCACACACGAGACTGAATTAGAGAATGTAGAATGAATTAATTAAAATTGATTTTTTCAACTAACGGGACTCTTGGACCAGTAGAAATGATTTTCCCTTTACTATTATTAAACGCTTAATTTAACAATTACAGCCTGACATGAAAATGGCCCACACCAACACAAAATATTGTTGTGATATTTACCTTTGCCTTGCCTTTTCTGTTTTCTTTTCGAACGTGATCTTCGCGGACACTTCTAGCTGTATTGTATATTGAAAAAAAGTATCGTTTTGGGGCCAAATGTTTTTGATATGACGTCAAAGCCGAGGGACATGCAGCAAACAACTTAATGGTCAATGATTGTGAATTCATTCACAATGAATGAATGAATGAATGAATAAATAAATAATTATTTACTTGAATTCATCTTTTAATGGATTAACCTTTTTTATTTTTAAAAGTCAGCTAATAGGCTATATTTGCCTCTAGATGAACAACATGGAAAAATGTGCTATACGAAGCACAGCAGACAAACTTGCTTGCTGGTGGCGGTTGAGAGGGAAAGTCCGCAGTTCAGAAAGGAAGGGGTGGTCAAAGCGAGATAACGTGCACAATGATACACGACGAACTAGTCTTTTTTTTTCTTCCAAGTTTGAGATGCATGTAAAACCAGATCTGCCAAATAACTGTCTATATATTAATTACACCTTTCAGTAATTTCTGCTCCTTACAAACTGTTTAGCCATATTTTTAAAAAGACATATACTTTACATTTTTTTGCATTACCATATTATTTATTTTAAAAACAAATCCTCGTGTTATTTTTGTTGTGTACTTCCGGTTTGTAGTGTGTGGCGTGATAAGGTTCGCTTGCCCTGTCTGCAGCAGCTGCCACAGCGTCAGCGAAGATGGCAGACGCTCTGAGCAAAGTGCCCGATGTCGAGATTGATCCAGAGGGACAGTTTAAATACATATTAGTGAACATAAAGGTTAAAGGTGGAACTGAGCATAAAGTGATAGTGAGGGGAACTAAAACGGCGGAGTACCACAGTAAGTGTGCACGCTAGTGCAACAGCCTGAATGTATTGAATGCAAGCCAGCAAGTCACTTTATCCTTTTCAGACAGCTATTTATAAATGCTGGTAACATCCACTCTGTTCTTCTCTGTTTATGGGCATTGAGGAAAAAATATCTGTCAACATAAAAATATTGGTATAAATGTTTGACAGGTAACATTGAATTGATTCTGTGGATTGATTGAGATGCTAATTTGTTAAGAAGTTATAGTAGCCTAATAGCTATATTAATGTTTAGTTGAATACAAAAACTGTTGACATGCTCACGAGACTTTACGAGATCTCAAAATAAACATTATCATGGGTAGTATTGCTGGAATGATTTTGACTCTTCTTCTCATTATTTATTTTATTCAGTTCACATATTTGAAAAAGTGAATCCTGCTATGGAGGCCTTGGGACTGGAGTGTAATTGTCTTGGAGGTGGCAAGATTGAGCACAATAACACAGACAAGAAACTTCGGGTGTTTGGAGAGTCTACGGTAACACACATAACCATTATAACAACTACTTAAAATGATGACATAAGTTACGGTTACAACAGGGGTTACACAGGCACACACAATAGTGTTTCATAGAGACACCCACGGTAGAAGTAGGCCTACTATTCAGATATTAGTGAACAAATCTCAGTGCATCAATAAGTGTAGTCTTCTTTTTGGGCATGAATATTTGGGGGCCTTTCAAATAACCAGATGTTGCTTTTAAGCCTGCTTTAAAGAGTTGGTCTCACATATCTTTTCTTTTTCTAGGGATATGGGAAGGCTGACCATGCTGTCACTGTGGAAAAGCTCAAATCTGTCTTTAAAGACTATGAAATCACTATGGAATAGAAGACTCAAATCCATGGCCATGAACCTTTAGTGAAAATGTACATTTTTGTAAAAATACAACAAATGTAAAACTCTCAAAAATGTTTTACAAAAAAAATGTTATATCTCATTTTTATTTGGATGCAAATTAAATAATTGTTCACTACAGTGTCAAAGTTTAACTTTATCATTAACCTTAATATCGAGGTCTAACCTGCACAGGAACTCTGCATGCTTTGCACAGCGATAAACATATCCTGTCTCCTGTCTCTGTCACGGAATCTGTCGGTTTAGAGATCAGGAACAGATAAAAGAGCATCTGTATGATTCATGAATGGTATGTATAGTTAAATTATTATCAGACTTCATTGAGAAACCAAACCAAACACTATGTTCTCACTGTTACAATTAAATTGTACAAAGAACCATTATTTGCAATGTGATTTTCAGTAGAACCCTTTGAATAGATCTCATACAATGCCATGTGTGTTGGATTTTTCCATCCTGTTTCTGAAGTCAAAACCTTTACCAGTTTCCTATATCCTGAGACCCTGAATAAACAAATATGACCCTCATTGTCTATTACCATTAAGAGATTAAATGAGAAAGCATAGACAGCTTTAGTCATTTACAGACAAGGCACCATTATTGTGTATTTAAGTACACTTATGGGGGTATGAAAAAACTACTCAAATTACCAGATTGGATTTTTTTTACAGTCAATAGTGTACTATTGGTTCTTGTAAAGTTATCTTAATAGGTGCCAGTGTGAAGTGATTTGTTTATATAATTTTGAAATTCTTTTTAGTACAGTGTCAGTGCCTGTGCTGTAGTAGTAATTAATTTTAATTCAAGGTAAGTATTGTTTTGTATTTGTAAAAAAAAACAAAAAAAACAGGTAAACCAGGACCAGGTTAAGTGCTGTGATTTATTGTGTTTTATTTTCCTTCTTTATTCTTTACTAAAAAAAGAAGATATGTTGGCTATAATTAAGTTTTTTATGTCAACAAGTTCCACATAGTTGGGTTACGTTAAACAAACATAATTTGTTCATATAACTTCAATATCATGGAATTAAGTCATTTTAAGCGACCCAATTTAAGTAGTATCAAAGTGAATATTTTAAGGCTCCCTGACATGACTAATATTCATATTATTTAATATTCAGTCACCCATTAAGATTTCATTTATTTTAGTGACACATAATTAAATTGATAGACTATAGCTAGCTGTTTGCTGCTAGCAGAAGCACATTATAAGCATCTTAAACAGTAAGATTTACATGCTCTATCAACCAAAGCAGTTGAAAACAATTGAATCATTCCACAGCCAAACACAATTCTCCACTCTTCTCCACAATGGTTACCGACTGTAATTTAAATAATTTAAATGGTTCTAATAATTCCAATGTAATAAAACATTAAACACAATTACACAAGTCCCCCATAAAATAACACTTCATTTTAACATTTATTCTCTTAATTCAACCATGTGCAAAGCATGCTGGGAACTAACAAGCAGTTTCAGTTAATGCAACACAAATCATTCATGTAATCCAACACAAACACAATCAAATTAAGTTAGGGGAAAATGGCAGTTGGCGTCGCACTATACTGCCTTCCTCTGGATGTAAGAATTTTTTACTTAAAGGGTTAGTTCACCCAAAAATGAAAATAATGTCATTAATGACTCACCCTCATGTCATTCTAAGCCCGTAAGACCTCCGTTCATCTTCGGAACACAGTTTAAGATATTTTAGATTTAGTCCGAGAGCATTCTGTCCCTCCATTGAAACTGTATATACAGTATACTGTCCATGTCCATAAAGGTAATAAAAAGATCATCAAAGTAGTCCATGTGACATCAGTGGGTTAGTTAGAAGTTTTTGAAGCATCGAAAATACTTTTTGGTCCAAAAATAACACAAAATAAGACTTTATTCAGCATTGTATTCTCTCCCGGGTCTGTTGTGAATCTGCGTTCACGACTCCGCAGTGATGCTGCTGACGGAAGACGCTGATGACGTGTTATCTGGTGCGCCCGAGCTTCGTTTACAGTCTGAGGGAGACGCACGCTATATTCAAGCTATTCTACATTGTTTGCGTGGATATCATTTTTTTAATGGTGCGTAAATGTGCATGTCGCGGATGAGACACTTTTACAGCGTGCGTTTCCCTCAGTCTATAAATGAAGCTCGGGCGCACCAGAAATACACGTCATCAGCGTCTTACGCCATCAGCGTAACTGTGAAGGATTGACAACAGACCCGGGAGAGAATACAATGCTGAATAAAGTCTTATTTTGTGTTATTTTTGGACCAAAAAGTATTTTCGATGCTTCAAAAACTTCTAACTAACCCACTGATGTCACATGGACTACTTTGATGATCTTTTTATTACCTTTATGGACATGGACAGTATACTGTATATACAGTTTCAATGGAGGGACAGAATGCTCTCGGACTAAATCTAAAATATCTTAAACTGTGTTCCGAAGATGAACGGAGGTCTTACGGGCTTAGAACGACATGAGGGTGAGTCATTAATGACATTATTTTCATTTTTGGGTGAACTAACCCTTTAACATAAATGGTTTGTGTTTAGACAACGCGTTAGGATTGTATAGCCTACTGTTAAGTTGAGACATAATTACGTGGACCTTAATAGAAAAAAACATTTAAAGTCAACAAACACAATTATTATAAGTAAACTAAATATAAATATATTATGTAAAGTGCACAACCTTCCTTGTTCATTTTTTGTGTGTACATTTCCGTCTTCCTGTGACACGTTTGGAGTCTGGCTTGAACATAATGGTGCTGTATTTGGAAGTTCCTTTAGATGTTATCTCCATCATAGCCTTGTCTTAATAGACTTTTGTTTCCCCTCGCATGTGGCTGGCGCATGTGTTCGCACTTACCGTCAATGATGTTAAAAGACAAATAGAAAGTGTCACTTTGAAGTAGAGAGGTGTGGCATAGTTGAACACAATATTGGCAGCCAACATTCTCCAGTGTATTCTGGTAATTTCTTTGATGTGTGTAGGAATGTGTCAGCTCACTGTTCCTGCCTTCATTTACAGGAACCACTTTAGAATCCATCTGAATGTACTGTATAAATCAATCTTAATTACAAATAATAAATATATAATTATGAAGAAGTTGAAGAGTAACTTGTGGTGGAGATAAGAGCTCTGAAATTAACAATATTATAAATATTAATAATATCACCAAGAAAACTCAAAAAGGTCAAATACTGTAAATTTCAAAATAGTTACAAGCAAGAATGGATTCTCATTGTTTCTTCTCATTTTCTTAAATACCCCCTGTGGTAAAAATCTAGTTTTCTATGTATGTATGCTTTAAGACAAACCATGTGCAAATTTAAGTCAACAACATTATTGTGTATATAGTATTTTCTATAAAACTGCAGTGAACCAAAGACAGTCTGTCTTTGAAATCGCCAGCGTTTCTTATGTCACAAAGTACTTTGTAACCAATCTCGTTAACTCTCAATCTCGTGGTCTTTAGCATATCATTAACTATGCTGCGAAGCATGGGATTTTCAAGAGAAGCCAGGTTATCCCAGTATATTTTTCTGTTGATATGAAAAACCGTGTATTTAGCAATATATCAGGTGAATTATGTAGGGTGATATCAGCTAAATTGGGCCACTTTTCGGTAAATCGTTTGGGACAATAATACAACACCATATATGCCCTTTCCATGTGTTTTTATGATTAATAATGACTGTTTTTTATCATTTTGTGTTGAAATTATTTAATAAAATATAATTATTTAGGCCCTACAGTTCTTGAAACATCAGCTGTGCCAACTTTTTTTGCATGAGCAGTTTCAGGTAAAATGGGCCAGCTGTTCAGGTAAAATGGGCCAGTCAAACTGCAAAGGGAAATAGGAATTTATCATCAATTTTAATTTTAAAACACAATTGCTTATACAGCCACATAACATTTAAAGTGCATTAAACAAAAATATTCATATGTGCCATTAAAAAAAAAAAAACATTTTGGGTGCAAACCCACATATTAAAATGTGCTATTAAAAAAGTGTGTGCATGTGTGAGTGTGTGTGCGTGCATGTGTGCGTGCATGTGTGAGTGTGTGTGTGCATGTGTGAGTGTGTGTGCGTGCATGTGTGAGTGTGTGTGTGTGATTGTGTGAGTGTGTGTGTGATTGTGTGTGCGTGTGTGCATGTGTGAGTGTGTGCAATGTGCATGTATGAGTGTGTGTGCGTGCATGTGTGAGTGTGTGCGTGTGTGCGTGTGTGTGCATGTGTGAGTGTGTGCAATGTGCAATGTGCATGTGTGAGTGTGTGCGTGTGTGCATGTGTGAGTGTGTGCAATGTGCATGTGTGAGTGTGTGCATGTGTGAGTGTGTGTGCGTGCATGTGTGAGTGTGTGTGCGTGCATGTGTGAGTGTGATTGTGTGTGCGTGTGTGCATGTGTGAGTGTGTGCAATGTG
Source organism: Phoxinus phoxinus (assembly GCF_949152265.1). NCBI lineage: Eukaryota > Metazoa > Chordata > Actinopteri > Cypriniformes > Leuciscidae > Phoxinus > Phoxinus phoxinus. Next base: position 11,515,579 of record NC_136891.1, on the reverse strand, counting down.
CATGTGTGAGTGTGTGTGCGTGCGTGCATGTGTGAGTGTGATTGTGTGTGCGTGTGTGCATGTGTGAGTGTGTGCAATGTGCATGTGTGAGTGTGTGAGCGTGTGTGCATGTGTGAGTGTGTGTGTGATTGTGTGTGAGTGTGTGCAATGTGCATGTGTGAGTGTGTGTGCATGTGTGAGTGTGTGTGTGATTGTGTGCATGTGTGAGTGTGTGCAATGTGCATGTGTGAGTGTGTGAGTGTGTGTGCATGTGTGAGTGTGTGTGTGATTGTGTGCATGTGTGAGTGTGTGCAATGTGCATGTGTGAGTGTGTGAGCGTGTGTGAGTTTGTGTGCATAATGTGAATAAAATATCTACTACCATTATTACTGTTCAGGGGGTGTGTGGGGTCATGGTGAGACACGCACAAACACACACACACACACACACACACACACACACACACACACACACACACACACACACACACACACACACACTCACTCACTCACTCACTCACTCACTCACTCACTCACACTCAAACACATGTGTGTCATTGACACAGATGATGGCCCATTTTAGCTGAAACCATGTAGCCCATTTTACCTGAGTGGGTTAAGGTAAATTGGGCCGCCAAGAAAAACATCACTTTTTCAAAAAATATGTTCATATACCAAACTAACAATATTATTTCTGATCGATGCCATCAAGACAGATATTATGCATAGTTTTTTTTATGTGAATGTTCGTTTTTTATAGATGTATCATCCTTATAATAGTTTAAAAACCCAAGTATACATTGCCTTAGTTCCATTATTACAGCCACACTGTAGTAACACATTTTAGCCCTTGTTTATAGTGCCATGAATACTGTCCCCGCCCAGCCCCAAACAAGATTAATTGTTCAGTGGACCATCTTAATCACAGAATCAGTGCCTCACTTGCATTTAAGTTCACTCATCACAACACAAGCAAAACTCAATTAAAGTCCCCCTGTGGTCAATAATTTTATCCCTTAAAACTCATCTTTAATCACCAAAATTAGATTTAAATGTTTTTTTCCTGTGAAAAAATGTCCTCTATGCCTTATAGCTTGAATGTAACTCTACTCCCCTGCTTAATTTAGTATAGAGAGCCTAAGTCCCGCCCCTCCGCTTCCGGCTCATGGGACCTTATTTCGGAAAAAATATGTATGGAAGTCAATGGGGAGAGATAACTTATCTTTTTATTCCGTCTGAACTGTCCCCTGAACTACACATATGATGTTTGTCAATTTAAAAGGTAAATATGAAAGTCAAGAAAGTCGCAGTTTGTCATAAAACAGAAGAGTAACGTTTAGTTGTATGTGAAAATCGCTCGATGAACTACATCTCTCGTCTCGCACTATGTAGCCTACGTCACAAGATCCGTTGCTCGTATGTGTGTATTCTGGCTCAAAACACGAGTCAGGCATGACGGCGTAACGTTACGATTATAATGTAAGACTATAGAAAAAATGACAGACGTTAGCTTCAGTAAAGTTAGCTTCATTCATTGAGAGAAAAGGTATGACGTCGCATGTGCGCCTTCTGGGTTTGTAGTCTTTGTAATTACGTATTTTCATAGTCTTATACCTCAACCGTTTTACATCAAACTGCGACTTTCTTGACTTTAAAATGTATCTTTTAAATTGACAAACATCATATGTGTAATTCAGGGCACAATTCAAACGAGATCAAAATATTTGTTGTCTCTCGCCATTGACTACCATACAATATTTTTCCGAAATAAGGTCCCATGGTGGTCGACCGGAAGGGGAGGGACTTAGGCTCTCTATACGCTGATCTATGAATATGCAAATTAGCACGGCCTCCGCTCACTCACACCAGATCAGAGATCCACTTGATCAACTTTACTCAAGTTATGTAGTAAACGCTGCACAATGGTATCGCTTTTTACTGCGTCAGACATATAGCGGTAATTAATATTATTAGCATTTTGCTTGACTACATTATCAAACAGCTAATAAGTGTTGCTAATTTTACACACCATGTTCCCCTTCACCACCTCAGTCAGACAGCTGCTTTCTAAAAATCGGCATCCTTACAAACGCTTTGAACAACGTCATTGGAGAAAAGCATATTTCATCATAACATCGTAATATACATGATATAGGGTGATATCAGGTAAAATGGGCCATCAGGTAAAATGGGCCATCTATTAGTGCTGGTTGCATTTGATCATGTGTATAGTACCAGCCTAAAGGCTAGGGCGTTTTGGCCCCGGGTGCTGATGCAAAAGCTTCAAAAAGATAGTGATGGGCAGATCGAGGCTTCGTGAAGCAATGAAACAGCTGAACCAAATGGTCCATATTGTTTCGAGGCTTCGAATCAATTCGACACCCGTCTCCACGGTGACACCTAGTGGTCACTTGCAGGTGTTGATCTGAAACAACCTTGACGAGCCATTAAAATTGTTTTTTTTTAATTATTATTGTACTTTTCTAATATGTGAATCTAGTAACCTATAGGCTCCTCACTGTGCATAATGTTATTTTGATCCTGCAAAATGAATATTAATAAAATAAATCAAGCCACAATGTCTAACTTTTTTAGATATTTTTATTCAAAAATATTAATGTCTCTGCTGTGGAAGGACTTAGCCTACTTCTTTTTTTACTGATAATTTCTCCAGCCTTTGAAAAAATCCTCTCACAAGGGACACTTGTTGCTGGAATGCAAAGATATTTTTTAGCCATGACATACAAATGAGGAAAGATTACTGCTCTCTCTTTCCAGTAAGTTAGTGGATCATGAGTTCTGGGCAAATACGCATCGTTGATGTATTTTTTCACTTCCACTGTGGCATCAGCTGTAGCATTGTGTAATATCTGGGTTTGATGGATACGACGAGTATCAAAAAGTTCCCATAAACTGTCCTGTGTTTCTACTGGTGTTGATGTTGATGGGTCTGATGTTGACATTTCTATATATCTTTAATCTATCTATGTATCTATCTATTAATCTAGCTGTCTATATATATTTATATCTATGTATCTATTAATGTGTCACTATATGTATACTCTGTGTCTCTAGGTCAATGTGTTGTGTAAATTTAAATGTAAGCCTAAATATAACTAAACAAATCGCACTATAAATGTCACTATATCACCAAAAATCCGCTATCTCAAAATCAAACTCCTCTCACAAAAACCCACGAGGTCAATATGCGTTGACTTCACTTTTATACAGATGTGCGATCGTGTGGTCTGTTTCCGACCGTGTCAATCAAACGCTGATTCGGCGGATCACACCTGATGAAACACTTGTGAAACACTTCGAGGCTTCGTTTGGCCATAGTCACGTGACATGGGTGTTTTGAATCACGCTTCGGATCAGTGTTTCGAAACATCTGCGCTTCGGGATCTCGCAAAGCTTCGGAACGACTGTTTCGCGTCAGCCATCCCTACAAAAAGATGATTCTCATCTTAGGGAGCAGTGGAAACCAATCCAAGCCCCTTATGGAGTTCAATATCAGAGGCCATAGGTGGCCCCACTGATTCCAAATCTAGCCCCTTCAAGTATTCAGTCTAAAGAAGAGTTTCAGGGCCCAGTCAAGGAGCTGACCTGGAAGTTCCCAGTGGCCCCAGAAGAGCCAGCACAGCCAGATTTTAATTTTGAGTTCCAGCAGCCTAAACCTTCTAATAGTTTAGCAGTCCAGTGTTGGGAAGATGGGATACACGTGGAAGTGAAGCAGGACTTCTTTGGTACTGGTCAACTCCTTGTGCCCTCTCTTATGTCCCTAGGGGGCTGTGGTGTTGTGGACATAGATGCAGCTGCCAGAGTCCTCATCTTTCATTCAGCGCTTCAGGATTGTGGTGGCGAGATAGTTGTATGTCTAGTGGCTTCTTAACTGAATTGCTTATATGCTTGTGAGGCCAAAGCCCTGCTGTATTTGTCTGATTCTAAACTCCCTTTCACAGGTGACTGAGGATGAGCTTGTGTATATTTTTACTCTTGATTATAGACCAACAGCATTACAGAGCACTCCGATCGTAAGGTCTAGTGGTGTTACAATTGGCATTGAATGCCACTACCCCAGGTCAAGTTTTTCTTCTTGCACTACTAATGTCATTTTTCCATTCAAGTCTTTTTGACATGAATAAATGAGTATTTCACTACAGGAGACAGAATGTGAGCAGTAATGACCTGGAGCCAACGTGGATCCCGTTTATATCCACCAAGGTTGCAGAGGACATTCTGGTTTTCTCTCTGAATCTCATGACTGGTTTGTATTGCCTTCCTCTATAATATTTTCATTAGTAGTTTCTTTACAATAATTGTGTCTTTCTTTTAAGATGACTGGATGTTTGAAAGGCCTTCGAATGTTTTCTTCCTGGGTGACATGTTGAATATTCAGACATCTGTGAAGCAGTACAACCATATTCCCCTTCGTATATTTGTGGACAACTGTGTGGCCACTGCAGGCCCTGATGTGAACTCCGCTCCTATGTATTCTTTTATTGAAAATCATGGGTAAGAAGTCCCATTCTGAACTTTCATATAAGTGGGGAAATTGAGATCTTCATGAAACTTCTTGGTGTTTCAGTTGCCTCACTGATGCAAAGTATACAGACTCCAGCTCCAACTTTCTACCCCGGGTGCAAGATGACAAACTACAATTTCAGTTGGAGGCTTTCAGATTCCAGGAAAGCAGTGGTGCTGTATGTATTGCAGGATTATTTGTTGCGGTCCAAGTTAAGTGTTTTTGGTTCCTTGCATTTAAAAAAAAAATGGCTCTTTTCAGCATATTTACATCACCTGTCTTTTAAGAGCAAGTGCAGCTTCGTCCCAGATTGATGAGGATCATAAGGCTTGTTCTTTCAGAACAAACGGGTGAGTCCTGATGGATTATTCTATGTTCTGTATAACGTGCATCCTCTTGACAACTCTTGTGTCTTAGATGGGTCTCTTCTGATGGAAGTGATCCAGTGTGTGGCTGCTGTGACACAAGCTGTGGATTGAGGACGGATAGTGTGTTATCCAAAGTTTTAGGTATCTTGCATGTGACCAAGCCCATAAGGACTGCAGATTTCATATTCTGACTTGTGTTGACTGGTTTCCTCTATTTGTCACTGCAGGTTTCCAGTGGGAGGGAAAAGCCCAAGTGGGTCCCCTTCAGGTCTGGGAGAGCAAAAGTCAAGTGAAAAATGTGTTTTAATTTTAATAAATAAATATTTAAGTACTACTACTGTTTGGTTCAGAATCGATGCAGTCACTTTACAAAAACACACTGGAATACAAAATAATTTGTACAAACATCATGAAAAAGCTAACCTAAAAAAAGTTTAAGTTGGATTTAAAAATGCTTAGATTTTGTGCATCTTTATATAAGAAAGTGTGTTAGCGTTGCTGGAAGTGGGATCTACTGTGTGCTGTGTCCCCAGCTTTATAGTCGTTAAATGTGTCCCCACCCCAGCTTAATAAAATCCATAGATTTTATCTGACACTTTTAAATGTGGGCTTAACTGGAAGCACGCATGGACGATACACTGGAAAAATCGCTTCACTGACAAATCCTATACCTTCACTGACAAATCCTATTAACATTGTGTATTCATCACCGTTGTTCCACTGTGTCACCGCCTCGTACATCGATGAAATTACATTACTTTTGTGATTGGGCCATAAATGAAGTATACCACATTCTGGCCAATCACCGTAGAGTGCGGTGTAAATGAGGTGAATTAAAACAACTTAAAACGGCGCGAAGTTTGGAGCGGTACCATATCAAATTTATAGGGGAATCCGTAAGCACCGTCCTATTAATAAAGTACATTAGTTAAACGAACAAAAACTTAATCGTCGATTTTGATTTGCATATCGTTATATACGACACACATAGCTTTAAACAGTCTCCAAACAGGTTTCGTTTTGATAGGGAAACCCCATCCAGTGCTGGCAAATGTAATCACCCAGCACTGCAGCAGAAGGAAACGAGGATAATTCAAAACAGAAGACCTAGCTAAATATGTGTTCAGGATCTCATCATTGTCTATAATTATCACATGCATTTGTTATTAAGCGCTATTGTATCCATCTGAGTGAGTTGGTAAGTTCTAAGTAACGTCTATTAGTTTGAAAACGGCGTAAGAAGCTAGTTGTAGTTGTTAAGTGTAACGTCGAAACTTTGTTTTCAAAGGTGTGTTTTGAAAAAAAGTTACCACAATGTCTCAAGTGACTCTTTTGGATGAGGTCTCTCAGTGGAGCCAGGAGACCTGTCAACAAGAACTCAAAACTGTCCTACCTAAACTAGTTATATCCTTTCCTGAGTTCCTCTTCAGATTATTATTTTTTAGTAGTTTAAGGCAATGTATGAACGTAGGAAGGAGTCACAAACATGTATTTGATTATTTAGGACTGCTTTAGTTGTCATATGTGTATTAAAACGATTAAGACTGACCTTGACACATGCACGCCATGCATCATGACACTGACAGCTGGGAAGAGCACACAAGTAAGTCTAAACTGTTTTCAGTACCTCACTTTCTGAACTGGCATAACGTTATCTCTGGTGCCTCCAAACATCTGTTTTGTTTTATTTTACTTTATATATGTAAACCTTTATTCAAGTTAGGTTTTGAGACATTTAATTGGCCTATCTTTATCAAGTTCCTGAGTAGCCTACTGTATTCTACTTTGTTTTTGTTTTTTATCTCCACAGATATTCTGCAGATAATCACAAGCAAGTTCCTCCCTCATCTTTCTTTATCTGAATTAGAGACGGGATGTTTCTCCACGGTCTTACCCAAGGTTTGATCTTTAAATTCCCATTAAAAATGTCTATTTAAAAATAATAATAAATCCTTTCAAGTATTTGATAGCTCATTAAAAAAAAACATTTGAGTACTCTGGGAATCATGACGATAATGAAACGATTTTAATTAAACCATGCTGTCAATGAAAACAGTACGAGTAAAATAATAGGCCTACTGCAAATTATTTATAATAATGCATCAATGTTTGTTTTTTTATGCAATGAAAGAAATACGATTATTTAAAAAAAAACAATCGTATTAAAAAAAGTTGTGACATTGTTGTTTCAGTTGCTGAAATCACTGGTAAACTCGAGCACTTTGGTAGCAGATGAATTAACTATATGCATCCAAGCTCCAAATGCATCCTATATGAGATTAATCGCAGTGATTCACTGTCCACTTTCCATAGTCATAGTCTCACTTTAGTCATCTGGTATGGATGGCATGCTGTCTTTATGCTAACCAATTAGACCTTCAAGGTATTGCCCACAATGGTGCCATAACCAATCAACCAAAAAAAATAAAAACATTTTTAATGATCAATCATCACTGTACTTGTGCCCATTCCTTTTCTATAGCGTGAAATATTCAACACGAGGCACGTTTTTATGTGTTGTCATGATCAATCCACAGGTGGTAAAAGTGTTTGCAGGTCTTTTGGAAGAAATCAGCAAGCAAATTGGAGGCCTTTCTAGTCAGAACACAGAGCTGCATGTATTTTTGAGAAATATACTGAAGGTTTGAATATATGCCTTTATTTGATTATATTTCAAGCTTATGTACAGCGGAACAGATTTCTTCATAGAACTTTCTGCTGATGTGTTGTTGTTGTTTTTTTTGCTGTCTAGATGATGGTTCAGACCCTGGAGTCCCTCTCTGGCTGTGTGCGTCATGTCAGTTCCTTTGAAGAGTCTGTCTCCTTTGACAACATTCGCTCTCTGCCTTCTTGCATCCTCAGAGTCCTAAAAGACACCTTCCAGCACTGCAAGGTACATTATTTTTAAATTGTACACTGGACATATTTTGGCACCATCAGTCATGACCTGTAAATACACCAAAAATGCTGTTGGCTGTTTTAGTGTGTTTACCGGTATGCTATAGTTGTGTAGTACTTTTGCTATTAACCAGAGACAATGTATGCTATAGCACTTGTTAGTACAGTTTATGAAAATTAGCCCTAGAAGGTTTAGTTGTGTACTTGCTGCTGATGAGTTAGTACTCATGTTGTGTATCTGAAAAAGCGTTTAATAAATCCTCATGTTAAAGTAAACTCTGTGTGTGCACCCAGAGCCTCATTGTACACCTCATCATCTTAGCGCAAACATAACAGTGTGGAGAATTGTATTTGCTGTTAATTTCAGTATGATGTTGATGTGTTTATAGGACAGTGAGGTCATGTACAGTGGAAAGCTGTCATTGGTGGGTGATTTACTTCAGGGCCTTTTTAAAGAGGCCTATTCTTTGCAGAAGGGTCTGATGGAACTATTGGAAAAAATTAACATGGAGGACACTGCATCTGAGGAGGAAGTATCGGATATTGTCACAGGTTTGTGTTTTTTCTATGTGAGGGAAAGATTCAGTTTGTTTTGTGCATGTTTCATCTCTAGTGAGGAGATGGATGTGATTTGCAATTGTTATTTTGAATGTTTTGTTTGGCTTGCCTTGCCTTGCAGTGATTCACAGTCTGCTGGACATATGCTCGATCATATCCAGATTGGACATTGCACTACATGCCAACACATGGAAATTTATCATTAAGTGAGTATAATTTGCATCATGAATAGAGATGCACTGGTCATTCAGCCATAAATCAGAACCGGACGTTTTTTTCTCCAAACACACAATCAGCTCTAACATCACCCGAATCCGCTTTTAAAAATAAATAATTCACCGCCCACCCACCTGAACCTATTTTTTCTGATTTAGATATCCGCATCCGATCGTCACATTACCATAACTCCAATTCTCAGTGTTAAAGCGTGATGATAACATATTACACTGAAATTGGCTGCTTTAAAATTTATATTTATTCAAAGTAAAAGTTCTCTTTTTGCAAAATTATATTTCCTTAATAGCCTAAACATAGGCTTTACCCCCTTCGAACTTAAATTGTCACTTTCTCTCACTGCAACTTCCCGAACACACGCACAAGAAATGAAATGCATTATGCTGGATATAGGCTTTAATCGTTTATTGTCATATACATACAGCGCTTCATAGCCGTTACATATCGCATACCCAGCATTTGATTGGTTGTTTAAATATTCCAGTAAAACGTTCCCACTCTGATCGGTTTTTCCTTCCATTGCTGCTTAAACAAGTGGACCCCGCAACTGCGTAGTTTAAAGGGACAGGTCACCCAAAAATAAAAATTGTCATCATTTACTCACCCTCAAGTTGTTCCAAACTTGTATGAGTTTCTTTCTTCTCTTCAAACTCAAAAGAAGATATTTTGAAGAATGTTGGTAATCAAACATTTGACGGTAGCCATTGACTTCCATAGTAGGAAAAAAATACTATATTATTAAATGTAATCATACTTTATTAAATCAAAAATTTGTATGAAGAAATAAATGATAAAACAATTTATACTCACAGTTTGTATTTGGTTTCAGACAGAGTGTGAAGTACCAGTCTCTTGTAGAAGATCAGCTTCACCACACTGACATAGCCTTCTCATTGTGTGAAGACCTGTGTACGTCTGTCCAGAACTGTCTTGAGCTGGCTCAACAGATCCAACAGGCAGACCTACAGGTGAAGTAGACTCAGTTCAAATATGTTCAAATAACTAAGAACTTTTAATTCTAAAGAATAATTAGATGCTTGAAATTAAAAAAATAAATAAAACTTGAATAAATAATATAAAAATCTTTGTAAACAGAAGTGCAAAGTAACAAGTAGATAAAACAAACTCATGTTTGACATTGTCATCTTAGAGTTTTAAAGTGTCTCATTCAGATGTCCATATGAACATACACATGCCTCATCAGATCTGCTGCCAAATACATTTTTCTAGAGACTCATTTTAACTTTTAACAGGTTTATAACACCGTGTCATGCTCGAGATGCTGCAAAAGACGCAAGCACACCGGTCAAACACATCTGTCATATCCGTTATGTCATATCCTCAGGAGCTGCCTGAGGCTTTCGCCTCTTACACAAAAAGCAGATGAGAAGACAGATGCCGCGTGATCGTCTAAATTAGAAATGTGCGTCAGGGACTTTTTTGTGTTTTTATATAAAAAGTAAACTCATATCTGCCTTCCTCCTTTTGTTTCTCATAGGAAGTTGTGCACTGTCCAGACTACAAGCTTTTCCAAAAAGCAACAAAGATGTGTAGGTTTTTTGCCAACACATTAGTCCACTACACAAAGGTAACTTAGGGAAAAACTAAATGTATTCATCATAACCATGATTAGTAAGTTATAAAGTATTATTTTTATTTTTTTCATTTGATAGGAGTTTCAAGCATTTCTTGCCAAGTCTTGCTGTCGATTTCACCAGTTGTATCTCCAAATCCACAGGTAATCAAATATATATTGCATAAGGTCAACACCCAACATGGGGATTTTAATTTTAAAATCAAAGTTCATATTTACCCCCTCCTTGTTTTGTCCATTTTGTCTAATTGAACTTGTGGTTTTCCCCTCCTTAGCAAGTTCCCCCCGTCTGTATGTGCCCCATCTGTGCCTCCTACCCTCAGTGAGGAGCTGAGAGTGGCTGTCCTGGTTCCCTTAGATGCCATGCTGACACAGCTGATGTCCTTCCAACCCTTTGCTCAGTCTGTCCTGGACCCAGACCACCGTGAGCTTCTTATTGCAAACTTCCAGTGTCCTCTTGAACCCTGGAACATTCTTTTAACATTTCCTCCAAAAATGTTGTCCAATGCAAGATCATATATCACTCAGCCTGGTCATTAAGTTTGTTGTGCTGTTTGTTATATGAGTGATTGGCCACTGTTGGCATAGTTTTTGGAGGGTGAAAAGATTAAGTGATGAATTTCTTTCATGTCAAGGACATGGTTATATAAGAAATCCAGAGAGACCGACGGTCCATGGGCACATTGCTGAGTGCACATCCTGTGCCTTCCAGGTCATTTATATTGAACAATCGCTTTTGGCCTTTCATTATTACAGGGCAATGCATCCTTCACTGCAACATGTGGAGTTGCACTTTATGTCTGTGATGTTAGTTATCAGTAAAATTCCTTTTTATTTGTAATGTCACATGTGACAATTTCAGACTAATTACAGGTTCATAGGTAAGCGAAAAACATTCTATACTTGTTCCATGCTGTAAACTACCGAAACTTAATTAATTCCCTTGATTTAGGTAAATCATGGCCAATATTTAACTACATTAGAATGAGGGAACAAATTATGTGCAGGACTTCATACATAGAACACATTTCCGAATGTTTTCGTAAACATTTCAAAACGTAAAGATTTTGAGCCAGACCTGTTTTTTGTGTATTATAGAGAGCAGTACAGAGCTTTGTCTACCACAGTGTCTGCTACTGGTGAATATACTGGGTAAACTCTCCTCCCAGCAAGAGGAGGTGCTGCGGCTGTGGAGTGATGGCAGCCAATTTTCGGAGGAAACTCCCAGGTACTTTACAATTGTTTAATTTAGCAAGATAAATGTGTCGATTAAACTAGTCAACATAGCTGCGGTTGAGTTTATTGCATTATTAACTGTACAGCCTTTCCAGAATTGGCTTGGTGAACGTTTTCAGTTTTATTTGTAATTACATTTATTATTATTATTAAATATCATTTATTATAAAATGTAACATTATAATTATATCAGTAGTCTTAAGTTTGAAATGTCTAAAGTATATATTTGTGTGAGAAATGTGATATTATCATTTGTGACTTTAAATTGTTTAATAGTGTTGAAGTCTTAAAGGGTTAGTTCACCCAAAAAAGAAAATTCTGTCGTCAATTAATCACCTTCCAAACCCGTTAGACTTTCATTCATCTTCGGAACACAAAGTTCGCGAGTGCTTATTTCCCACTTATTTTTGGGTGACCTAACACTGTAAATGTCACTTTTCATCATCAATATAACAAATGCTTGCTGAATAAAAGAGAGAAAAAATCTCACTGACTCCAAACTTCAAAATGTGAATGTTCTTCTATATATATATTTTTGTAATTTATCCAGGTATTGTTTACTTCTGCATTTCAATCCTGGAAATGGTCCATACTTAAAACAACATTTGTTTTCTAGTGTTTTTAGCTAAAGTACATAATACCAGCAAAAACTCTCTTTCCTCAGATGGTCTGTGTTTGAGGCCGTGTTGCAGAGTTTCAGGCATTGTATGTTGGAGCGTCTAGTTCCAGTGTGGTTACCGGGGGTAATGCTGAGAGGGCAGGCTCAGGGTAGAGTCAGTCTGCACCAGCATGTGTGTGTGCATATGTGTGCTTATGTGGCTGTGCTGCCCGCGCAACACTTCCCTCCACTGGTCAGTGATCTCTTTTGAACATTTATTGAATTCTGTGTACTAACAAAGCTTGACGTTTCTGTCTGGATGACGTGACATGTATACAATTTAGTTCAGACGTCGCAGTTTGACGTGTCTTCTTGACATAATTATTTTCTCATGCTATTTTTATGATCACTTTATGGTAACACGGGTCTCTCAGAGAAAACAAAGAAAGAAGATGACTCATTACTTTTAATATTAGCTTTTAAATTCTCCCATTTATGCCCAAAGTATTATTAGATATTGAATGCTAAAATCATTTTCTATTGGCCAACTGACAAATAGCTGGTACTTATTAATACAGGGGTTCCCAAACTTGTCCATGACAAGGCCCCCCAAATACCACTAGGTTCTGGCCAAGGCCCCCCTTTTGCAAGATGTGTTATTGAACCCATCGACAATACTACGGCAAATGTAGAGATAAATTAATAATACATCTAGGTAAACATCAAATTATGTGATGGTGTTTGATACCAGCCTGTCAGAAAGATTATAGAGATGCACCGATTACAATTTTCTAGGCCGATTCCGATTTTTCATTGAGATTGACCTGCCGATACAGATTTTAGCCAATTCCGATACAGATTTTAGCCAATTCCGATTTAATTTTTTCTAACCACTTTACAGCACACACAAATATTTATTTTCTATATTATAATTTTTTATAAAACACCATATAGTTTTACCCAAGCTGAATAATGAAGTCAATTTTAAATGGGTTAATTTTCTATACATATTTTAGTCTTCATTTTCTTTTCTGACATGGCCTTCTCCAGTTCTTGTTAAAACATGCAAAATCTGTGCATTTTAGGCACTTTTTGTGTGAAATCATATTTATTTTGTCCATCAAAAGTGTGCTTTTACTTTAATTGACCGTGAGCTCCGCAGCAAAAATAGACTCAGTGCCGAAACCCGCGCTTAACTGCTGCTCACGCGACTCTCCTGCTCGTGGTGTGAATGCACTCATTGATTAACATGCATGCCGGAAAAATATGCGTACTCACCCGCCACTCACGCTTGCGGTCTGAAACGTCCGTAATTCACGAGGTTCCCTACATGTGCGCTCCGTGTGCACGTGTGATGCTGATGTTGCGGCGCCCGAGTGCATTTGACTGGCATAAAAACGGCATATGTCAGACTGACCGGCCGGTTGGCGTCGCGAGATGCTAATATCTCTAAAATATTAGCATTAAAAGTATAATGTTCAGACAGGCTATACGACAAATTATTATAATGCTATTTCATAACAATACTCATAATGATATAAATATTTGTACGGTTTTTACCTTTTTTTTTCTTCCAACTTGCTGTGGCCCCCCTGGCGGCCCAACTTTGAAAACCCCTGTATTAATACATTTAATCAGAAAAAGAAAACGCCACATAATATTGCAGTCATTTCTGTTTCCTTCAAGGAGCGGTCACTATTAGCTGGTGTATTACAGGCAGACACACAGACGGCTGTCTTGGCCACAGATGTCTGGTGTTTCCTGGCACGGTAAGTACAGATACACACACCCAGGAGCATAGACCATCGGACTTCTATGACTACCACTTTCCAGAGCTGTCACAGTAACCTTTAGCATGAGCAATCAGGGGACATTCCTGTGTTTAATATATTAGAAAATTCCAAAGTTGGTTCAGGAGTCATTTAGAACTTTCTATTTACCCCCGCAGATATGTTGATAACCATCCTTTACTAAGACTTGTGTCAATGTTAGGCAAGGAGGAAAGAAAACATCCACTGAAGAATGCAAGAAGTACACATTTATGTACAATATCAGAGTTGTTCTCTCTTTTTCTCTTCAGGTATGGCACGGCCGAGTTGTGTTTTCACCACGTTCTCCTTATTGCTCACCTGGTGAGTGGAGTCTGTTGGGAATGTGACGTTTTCTGTGCTCTTGTGATTTTTTGAAAACATGTCTGGGATGAGGGACCACAGGGGACCCTTTTTCTCTCTTACACCCAGACTCAGCTGACAAATAGTGTCAAAAGTACATGGTGAAGAACACACCTGTCTATCACAACACTCTAGTGGCATTTGTCTTGAGTGCTTGGTGTTATTGTAAATGTCATTAATTAAGTGTTGAATGAACAACTTGTATTCTATGGTTTACACACACACACACACACGCACACACACACACACACAGTTTGAGGCCAGTAACATTTTTAAAGAAGTCTCTTATGCTCACCAAGACTATATTTATTTGATTAAAAATACAGTAATATTGTGAAATATTATTGCAATTAAACGGCAGTCTTCTGTTTTAATATATATATAAAAAAAAAATGTATTCATTTGGCAATTATCTTCAGAAACTTCAGTCACCATTAGTCCAGTCTTCAGGGTCACATATGCTAAACATTGCTCAAGAAACATTTATTATTAATATCAATATTGTTAACAGCTGTGCTGCTTAATGTTTTTGTGGCAACTGATACATTTTTTCATGATTCTTTGATTAATAGAAAGTTAAAGAACAGCATTTGTTTGAAATGGAAATATACATAAATGCCTTTACTATACTTGTCCTATCTTCTTAATCCTTTATTTTATAATCTATTGCATCTTTCTATTGACAGTTTTTGAAGGTGACTAAATACTATTTGGACCCATTGTAATTTAACTTTTTGAGAGTGTTTAGACAAAATAATTTTTTCTTAAGAGTTTTTTAAGTTTGAATATTTTGCTGAACATATTTCCATTACATATATTGCCTTAAGTAGAGAACTAGTTGCTTCCGTGACCTGTATTGTTGTTGTACTGTCTAGATAAGGTCATGTCCTGGTGAGGGTTATCAGCTGTTTCACTTGGCCCTGCTGCTTAGACGCCTGCTCTTTCTCATGACTCCAAAACACCAGGTTAGTTTCTTTTTCTCTTGTCCAGATATAGCATATGAACACGACTGCAGAACACTTCCTCAGAACATTGATGAGTTTGTTAGTTTTTTGGCTTGCTAATATTGTTTATTTATGTACCCACACTTTGCTCTGTCTTTGTTTTGAAGGTAACAAAATGGTACATTTCTAAGTATGATGAAGTGTTTTTGTAACAGGTGGAGTTTGTGGAGCGCTTCCCTCCCTCTCAGGAGGAGAACGTGTGTGTGTGGCGTCACACTCTGCTGAGGTGTCTTTGTGTGGAGGCACGCATGCAGGTGGAGGAAGAGGTGCTCGCCAGGGCTTCTGTTGTGCTGCAGGAATGGCAGAATAGTGGCCACAGGCTGGGAGATATACCAAGACTGGTGAGGGAACTGAAGTGACAGTGCTGCCACCAACCACATAAACTTTTAATACTTAACAGGATGTTTGCCATAATTTTGAATCACATAAAGCCTTGATTTTACAACCATCAAAAATGCTGGCATATAAACTCTACCTAAACACAGATAGTTCATTACTCAAGACGCCCATCTTTATCCATCTGTGCTAATCATCTGAAAGCAGAGGAAGTGGAGAGGCTTGGATCCAGATTTAAGTTCCAAGGCTGTGAATGTGTTTTACCCTGAACAAATTCTGATAAGGGCTTTTGTAGATTAAAGTTTTGATATGGACATAAAACTAAAGCCTGCACTTATAAACTTTGGCCATGGAAAACTCAGGGACTTTTATTTTTATTCCAATGTTTAAGGGTTTATTGTGTTGTAGATTAACACATCCACAGTGTGTCAATTATATTTCACACCCTGCTCTTAAAAAACATATAAATATGCCCTTTACCCACTTTTAACACTTGTTTCTCTTTGTGATCCAGAACCGAATACTGGGCTGTGTGCTGCTGGTGATGGGAGGTAGCAGCCTGCAGGCTGAATGTGTGCTGTCTTCTGTAAAGATCATCTCTCAGCTGTGGAGTCGCATGAGTAGCAACCAGGTGACCAGATTTCACATATACACAACTGTTTAAAAGTATTTTATTCCCCAATAGAAATTGACACTTATTCAGCAAGGATGCATTAAATGGATCAATAGTGACAGTAAAGATTTTTATTTATTTAAAATGAATGAACTTTCTATTCAGCAAAGTTTCCTGAACAAGTGTATCCCAGTTAGGGGTGTGCAGCGGAGCAATATCTGTATAAATAGACCTGTATATATCTGTGTGTATATATATATATATATATGTGTATGATGTAGTATTTTAGTTGATATCACTCTTGTCACAGCCCTGATTTCTGAGAGACACAGACTGCAACGCGGCTATTTGATTTGCGATCGCACTCTGCTCATTTCATTCATTAAGTTTACACTCATTATATATTGTTAATATATTAATATTGTGCTATAGGGCTGGGCGATATGACGAATTTATCGTATATCGACGATGTCTCCCAAGTATCGCGATGTCGATTATAACATTCGTTTCTAGACGATAATCGTCGATATAAAAAAATGACATAGCCTATATTTCACATAGCCCTATAGACATATTTATTCACATGCAATAATATGAATGAAATATTTCTTATAGTTAGGATTAGCATTAGGAATAGAAAATCGATTCTTCTTGATAGAATTCTTGATAGAAAGCGCAAGACGAAAGAACACTTCTGCACGCGCGATGTGTTCTGAGCTGCGCACTCAAACAACGAGCCGCATCTCACATAGTGCACGGACACATACACACAGAATTATATCTCACAATTATCGTTAGTTAATTTATAGAATCAAATAAACATGAATAAACATCAGAAGCATAGTTGTTTCAACCACAGAAAGACGTCAGTAGCCTACACACCTTTTTTCAAGTTCAAATATCCCCGTAATCACAGTCGATTTTGTCTTCGGTGGAGAAAGAAAAATACTCGCTGCCACCATTAATGATGATCAAAAAACAAAGGAAAAAGAAAATAACTCACTGAACTTTTGTAACTTTAACTAACATTATATGCCCGTTTTCCGGTGCTGACTGCTCTAACGACAACATGTCTGTGTAGCCGAGACCTTATGCGTTCCCGGTCATACATTATCCTTACTTTCGTAATTTTGTTAAACATTTTTTTCTGGATTTCTTGATCTTTAAATTATTTTTATTTTATTCATATGCTATTTGTTTTTATACAATTTTGTTCTGCAGATGAAAAAAATAAACTATCCTGTTAATTTAGAAAAGCAGAGATATAGCCTACAAAACATGACCATTGTAATTAAAATTAAAATTATGTTATATTGCAAACGGATGAAGACATTTCGTTGATGTGAATCTCTCATGCACGCATTCGGAGTTTATGTTGGCAGCTCCGTTACAGGCTATTGGAAGCGTTATACTTTGCTTTAAATAAAAATAAATAACACAAGAAAATAATATCCATAACTTTTAATGACTTCTGTCTCTAAATAAATAGCTAAAGCTATCATTTTTATTTTGTAAACGGTGGTGACATTGGAACTCTATTAGACCAAAAAGGAGGAGGGGAAAACCTTTTTTCTCATGCAGAATGAAAAAATCGCTTTTAATTCCTAATTTTAGACAAATAATAAATATAGTATAGTTTAAATACAAGTTTAAAAACAGCGCTACATATTAGGAAATTAAACTGATCATCATTAAATCAGGCGATAGGTAGGCGTACCGCCAAAAAAGAAAGAGAAACATCGGACGTTATGAAAAACACATAGGCAAGCCACTTGCTATAACATCAACATGCATTCACCATTACAATCACCAAATTGTCTTCTGTTCAGTTCAGTTATATTTAATATTTCTCCTCGCGAAACGAAATCCGTTTCAAACACATGCGATAAAACAGTGTGGAAATGATTAGCAACACTAACATAACAGCAAAGCTAATGTTTTATGCTCAAACTAACCAAAGTAAAATCTTTAACGTTTCAATCATTCAATTAAACTAATTAAATCGCAGGCTATCATTAGATAAAGTGCAGCCAAACTCAACATGACTTTTTAACGGTGTATGTCGGTAGCGTTGTCTCCGGCGGGGCGGGGTTTGGGTAGATGATATTATCGGATATCGCGATATTTTTTAAGGCGATTATCGATAAAATATTTTTTACATATCGCCCAGCCCTATATATGCTGTCTCCTGACTCACCTGTTATTCAGCAAGCACAAGTGAATGGGTCTGCAGAATAACTGTTTTCAAAATTGCAATTGTAAGAAATGTTTCTTGAGCTCCAAATCGCATATTAGAATGATTACTGAAGGATCATGTGACACTGATATGGAAGCTTTTTTTTCTTGCAATTGCGAGTTCACATCTTGCAATTCTGACTTTTTTCCCTCAGAATTGCATGATACAAAGGCCGAATTGCGAGATATAAAGTCGCAGTTACGGGTTATAAAGTCAGGATTTCGAGATATAAACTCACAATTCTGACTTCTTTTCTCAGGAAAGGAAAAAAAATAATAATAATTTTGTGATATAAACTCACAATTGCGAGAAATAATGTCAGAATTGCGAGTATAATCATAGGAGTAAATTACATCATAAAATATTTTAAAACATTAAAATAGAATAGGTAATTTTAAAATGTAATAGTTTTTCGCAATATTAATGCTTTTACTGTATTTTTAATCAAATAAATGCAGCCTTGGTGAGCACAAGAGACTTTTCATAAACATTTAAAAATCTTACCGACCCCATATTTGTGAAAGCTTGTGTATAGTTTTACACAGACTAAGTTTAAGTTTATAGGCCCTATCTTACACCCGGCACCAGGCGCGACGCAAGTGTTTTTTGCTAATTTCAGCCCAACGCAGTTATCATTTTCACGTCCTGTGCCATGTTGTTTAAATTACTTAAAGAGTAAGTTTTGTTACTTAAAGAGTGCGTTAGTAAGGTGCACCTATAGCCGGATCCACAACACGCGTACACTGCTTATTACACACACAGGAACACCCAGCAGCACACAAACTAGCCAAATATTAAAAATAAAAGGATTACAATGTAAAAGATTAATATTGTGAACATAAAGATATGGTGGAATCCGGCTTGTCCCGTAGATGGGCTGCTCACGTGCTTTAACCTTGTGCACGAGCAGATCCGTTTCCTCTCTGGAGACGCGTTCAGTCTTTCCGCTTGCAAATTCCACCATGTAAATAGCATCCCGTGAGGCGCTAGCGCAACTGGCTTTTAAAGGGATTGGGAGATGAGACTCTGGTTGGTTTATTGCACGTTATGCTCAAAACACACCCAATACTCATTAAGAGAATAGGGACAACCCTTTTAGACCATGCGTCTGCTGCCCCGACCATTTTTCCCGTCGTTAATCTATCAAAAGTGGATTTGGACACGCCTTAAGTGCACTTGCGCCGTGAGCTTTAGACCACGCGCTTAGATCGTTAAAATAGGGCCCTTCATATTAAGCAGTTGCACTTACAGGGGTGGCATGAGAAAATTAAGAATTGTTCTTAATTCGGTTGTTACTGGGTTTGTAGTTTCTCTTCATAGTTTTTCTTCACTAATATCAGGTGCAGGTTCATCCTCCTCTCCAGTGCACTGTGAAGCTACTCCTGTCATTGTCAGCTGTTCTGATCAAAAGTGTAGAGCCACATGTCATCGTTCAGGTGATCTTTTAACATTACATTCAGTGGGTCATTTTCCATTTCTTTCAACTCTACTTTTACTGTGTATCTTTAGAACCTTCATAGTTATCTTTCTTTTAAAGCTTCATTTATCTTTGTTAATTAGATTTTTTTTTTAATCAAATTAATGATTTCAGTGTTTTTTTTCAGGCTGTTTCATGTTTGAATGGTTTGACTATCCAGAAATGCTCTGATGACCTGCTTTTAGCTGGTTTGGGGTTCCTTGCTTCCATGGGAAAAGTATTTTTTCCTCCAAATATTCAGGTATAGGTGGAATATGAGTAAGATGTTTTTTTAAGATCACAAATGAGTCTCTTTCATTTAGTCATTTCTCTTTGTGTGTGTATAAATATGTATGTGTGTGACTGCAGTGCCAAGTTTTGCCCAGAATCAGTGCTCTGTTTAATGGTCTCCTGACTCACCCATCCTGGCTGATACTCCATCATGTCCTGGAGGCATTTGGCCTCTTTGCAGAGGTCAGAAATTTCCCATTATATAACCATTTTAACCATAACCATATAACCAGGTAGGTTTTTTTAATTTATTAAACGAACAGTAACCTTAATTGTTAAATTTGTATTTGAATAAATCAGAAGTGAATGTATAATAAAACATTTTTGAAACGCAACACAATAACCGAGTCTCTCAAGAACTCTTTTCATTATTAATATTTATTTACTTGTTGAAAAACCTAACATCTCATCCATTTATTTTTTTATGTGTATATATATTAGTATTAAGGTGATTTGTACTCTTTTTCAACTTTTAAGATAACCAACCACGAGGAAGTGATTTCTCAAACACTGACATCAGAGGAGGTCAAAACCAAAGTGTTAAACTTCCTCAGTAAGGTAACAAGTGAGATATGCATAAACTTTAAATGTATAATTTTTTCTTGTTCTGTTCCTTATAGATTATTGTATTACTTTCTATAGACCGTCTCACTGCAGGAGTCTGAGGAATTGAGACTAGAACGTCTCAAGGAGTGGAGGAGTATAATAGAGAAACACTGTGAGCAAATGGAGTGTGAGAACAGCTCATCTGATCACATGCAAATTACTGAGGAGGTAAATGAGCGAAAGGATGTCTTACTTTTCTGCCTGACATACCGATGGAAAAAAACTTGAATGACTAATTCTATAATTATTCTTCTGTGCCAGCCGTGCCCGAAAAAGGCAAGACAGGAGACCAACACAGAAGAGGAGTATGAGCGATACCTCCAGACAGCAGAAAGTGCCTTGAAAGCCCTGCAGGCTATAGAGGGTCCTGGCCACAGCCCGTCCCCTCCAGTGTGGGTCAGGGACAGACTTCAGGTCTTACAGACACTGATAACTCAAATCAACACCTCTACAGAACAGCAGCCCTGATTCAACCACAACACCACCTCTACCTCTGGCGGCTTTTAACACAACACTTGCTTGTCTGTTCCATACCACTACATTTGTTGATGTCACCTAAGCTATTTGTATAGAAGTTTATATGGAGAAGGGTTACTCCAAAAGACCATTTCATTGTTTATTAAACTTTATTAAAATGTATTTTGTAGATTTTATAGCTTCTAATATTTGTTATTCTTGTGGATATTGACATTGCATCTTTAAGTCTGAAGTGTCCCATTTAATGGTGCATTTAGCACTATGTCGGAATTATTAGAATTATTAGATTCTGACTCAACATGACATAAATGTACCATATTAATGCACCATCCAATTATCCTAATTAAGAAATACTAGTCCTTGCTGTTGTTGTGATGCTCTGCAGCCATTTCTTTTGGTTGTGCATGAAAATCAACATACCATTTCGTGTAAAGGCAGTTACATGGTTACAAGGGTTAGTTAAATGAAACAGAAGTAGTGCCAGATCTTTTCTTCCATGTTTTAACATGCATCAGAGTGTAACTTTGGTTGTTGTTGAGATGTGGCCATTGCACTTGAAAATTAATGCGAGCTTGTTGAGGGGTGGGGTTTAAACTAAATTAGTTATGAGGTAATTAAAAAACATGGATGAATTGTTCACAATAAGATCTATATGCATTTACAAAATAAATGACTTTAAATAGATATGGGAAGTAAATGCAATAAATGAGACATTGCAATTCAGAATTTAAAAATTACAATGACATCATGGCTGCAATTTTGAATTGTAAATCATTATAAATGCTAGTTCACTCTGCACAGACACCAACAATCGCCAGATTAAATAATTTTGTTGATACCATAAAAATCATACCATAGTGCCCAGACATTCCATAACCCGACAAACACAGATTGAACATGTTCAATGTGTTCACTGAAAACAAATACCAACCACTGAGCTAACACTGCTCTGACATCCAACAAATATGTCTGCTGGCTTTGGTTGGTGTCTGTCAGTGTAGTGTCAACTTTAACCTCAAGTCAGTGGCAGATATTTTATTTGTTTTAAATGTCATAGTCAATGTAAAACAAATCTGTACATGTCGAAAGGAATCAAAGGTGGTCAAATACCATAAAACCATTTTATTTAATCAGCAGCTGATAATACAAATAAATTATGTCAGGCTCTCACCCAAATCTAGTGAACAAGTTAGAGTATGCATTTTTTTCTCAAGTTGAGGCTGTCTGTCCTCTAAGGCTCATCGAACATAAAAAAAGAAAGCTGTATGGCACAAATAAAACCAACATTAGAAGTAGATGTATTTTCAAGTTATGTACCCCTTTTCTATGCAACATAACTGAAAGATTCCTAATAGAATTTGGCATATTTAGATCCGTCATGCTATCTTGAAAAAACTAAACGGCACAGAATCTTTTTCAGTAGCCAAACAATTTCTATGGTGACAGTAGAGTGATTATAATATTGGACTGGGTGGGGGAATCTGAAAATAGACACTACTCTCTTAAATTCTAGTTCTTAATTATTACATTTTTATGTCAAGTTGTGGTCTAGGTTGGTCTTTAGTGGCAATGTCATGATGGAATATGTAACTGTTTTTGTATGGGAATCTCTGTCATATGGCTTTGTGTAAAGGACCAAGCTGATCACCATGCGTTCTCATCTTCCCAGTTGAGGTCATCATCCCAACCTTCTGCCTCCGTCTGTGAAAACAAAACAGAAGTTCAGCGCACGCTTCAATGTTATTCACCGTCATACTGTAGTTATAAAAATAAATGCTTGCTCGCACAGCTGAACTTACTTCAGTCAAGTCGGCTGCAGCAAACTTGCCAGTGAGGCTTAGTCTATCTATCGATGGGTCTGATGTTGTGTGTCCCGTGATGGGTTCACAAGCCGAGCTCTCCACAGGGAGCAGAAAAGATGAGGAAGACAGCTTTATATCTGGGACCATGTCTGCAAAGAAGTCTAGTTCTGGATCTTTCCCTGGCTTCTTCTTCACTGCAATTGTGAACTCCTCCCCGAGACTTCCAGCTTCAGGGCTTTTGATTGTGCTTTTTGGCTTGGGCACGGATGCCAAGCTTGTTTTGCTGGGTTTGAGGGTGTCAGTTCCCTGGTCCCAGCTGGTGTCCCATGATGAGGTATGGTTATGATCTGGAACACTTTTAACACTAGGGTTCAGTTTGAGTGCTTTTGATTGCTTCGGAGGAGATGACGCACTGCTTTTTGTTGATGTCTTTGGTACAAAGACTGGTAAAGCAGTGGAAGGTCCTGACGTCACTTCTGAGTCCTCGAAATCATCCCAGGGTTCCTTGCTCTCATCCTCATTGTCAGCTGGCATAGCAGAGTTGCTCTGATCTGAGATGTCTGCCGACCGAATGCTGATCTGGCCTGATTGGCTCTTGTCTTTCTCTGCCTCCTCTGTGTCACTCCAGTTAGGCCAGTCTTCATCAGATCTCACCGCTCCATTACTTTTCATGCTGTCCACAGCCGGTCTGCCAATTTTGTACCCATTCAAAGGGAATGACATCTCGCTGCTTAATGCTGGAGAGACCACTTGTTTTAGAAGGGTTGCACATTCAAACACCAAGTAGTGACAAATACATTTAATCAAAGATAAATGTAGCTTTTCTTTTCAAATGTACAAATTATTGCTTGAGAAAAGCAGTTCAGAACTGTAAGTGTCAGTTGTGGCATACCTGCTCTCTCTGCAATGGTGCGCTGGGTAGTGTTTTTTTCAGTTGCTTGGAAGGAGTACATATTTTCTAAAACAACCTTTTTGTCCTCTGAGCCCTTAGGGAACACATTCAGAACTTTTGGTGGTTGTGAGATATAGGGATGCAATGGCCCAACAATATGCACAGGCGATGCTGCAGAGGAAAAAGTTAGATGAGTGTATACGTTTTTTTTTTTACATTAAAAATGTCTTTATCTGTTCATAATCAATGGGATTAATCTAAAAACATTTTTTAAAGTGTGCACAGGCGATGCTGCAGAGGAAAAAGTTAGATGAGTATACTTTTTCTTTTTTACATTAAAAATGTCTTTATCGGTTTATAATCAATGTGATTAATCTCTATTCTTTTGTTTTAAAGTGTGGTGCATTCAGCTGCTCTTTTAGGGAAAGAAAAACAGATCGTTTTGTAAAATTTGATGCAGCAGCGTCCTCCAGTGGCCTGAAAATAATGTTAGTAGTACCATCAAAAGTGTTTCATACCTGAGCACCTGAATTTGATTTATAAATACATTAGCCATTAAGAAGACTTTTACTGATAAATGAGATTCCAGGTACAGGATACTTACTCTCTGGGGTGACCTCTGTGGACTTGGGGAAGTTTGGCGTAGTCCGTTTAAAAACTTTTGTCCTCTCCCCACCAACAACCACTTGGGCACCCAGCAACGGGACAAGCACAGCCAAGCTCTGTAGTGTCAGAGCGACGAGTGAGTCATTTGTATCCCTCATTCCCAGCAAAACCTGCATGATAAAGTGTGGGAAATAACAAACAATCAAACATTATGAATTTATCTAAACAAGTATACAGTAGTACTAAGCTGTTGATACAAGCACAAACATTCTCAAAGTACCTGAGGAAGAATCTGTTTTTTGAGTTCTTCATGAGGAAAGAACTCTGCATAGATGTGAATGTGGGAGAGAAGCACAATCCTGACGTGTTCCTCGTTCATCCTATAGAGCTTGAGGAGCTGAGGAACCACGTATCTCCGATACAAAGACAAAGACAGAAGACACTCCTCTCCAGCGCTCACACTCGAGTCTGTACATCAGAAAACAGATCACCACTGAGACTAATGAAGAGTGCAGGTAAGCATCTCCTAAAAGTTTACCGACTGCTTTTACCTTGCTTGGGCCGTAGGAGGCGAGGAAGAAAGCTTTTCACAGCCATGGGCTCAGCAAACACTAAAGAATTGAGCAGTTTAGGCGCCAGACGTGTAGCAATTAACATCTCTGGGAGGTTCTGAACTCGGTCCAAGAGAAACCTGCAGAAGCACACAGTTATTTAAGCACATCATGTCATCATCCTAATAAAATGATGTATTTGAGAGGAAAGCTTACTTGAAGAATTCATTCTTCTCCTCCTCATTTTTCAGGGTCAAACTCTTCAGAAAATTCATGATATCTAAGAAGTCATTTCTATAAGAGATAGGTTATGTATTTAAATCATTTCATCATCTTAATAATCAGTACGGTATATTACAATTTAGGGAAATTAACTTTTTATAGGCAAACTAAATTATATTAGTCTGATCAAAAAAATACCGCAAAAACAGTCAAATAGTGAAATTACTACAATTTAAAAAGTGTAATTTATTCAAGTTATGGCAAAGCTGAATTTTCAGTTCATTTCAAAAGACACTTTACCACGAATAGAAGTTTTCAAAAGCAAACCTGAAGAAAGTGTGAGTCAGCAAAATGCTGAGAGATGGGCGAGACATGGGGTCAGGGGTCAATAGGCTGGCCTGCAGCATGTTCTTTAGACTCTCCAACAAATCATCTGAGACTGAGACAGAAAGTTTGGGTGGAGGACCACATGGAGATTACAAAGATGGGGCGCAGACATGGAAAAATAAATAAAAACACGCAAGAAAGCGGGAATGGAAAAACTATTTAGTGTGAGACTCACTAAAAGAAAAAAAGATAGCACAGACAGCCACGCATATGTTTTCAGTGAGCCTCTGCTCCAAAAATCAGCATAGAAGCCAAAATGTTGCATCACTATTACATTGCTCATGTGGATCATTTTGTTCTTTGAACATGAAAACATTATAACCCGCTCTGAATGGAAAACCTGTCTTTAAAGAGCCTCTGACGTGTAAAATAGTTTTGATCGCAGCTGTCAGTCCATTTACAAATATGTCACAATGTCTGAGCAGTAAGGGCTTAGCAACTGCCACAACAGGATGAATCCTAGACACACCGAGCCTGCTTTACACGCGTCTGTTGAATTAAGAGCGTTACTAACCGTGTCCCGTAAGGAGTGGAAGAAAAGCCTCCACCATCACCCCGAATGAAAAAGCGTCTCGGGAGTGGGCATGCTTGTCGGGAAGAATCTTGAATCCTTCAAGCTAAAAAAAACAACAACAACACATTATTATATTACTTAGTCAGAATGATCAGGGCTGTCATCGTCGGCCTGTAATTTGTCCCAGGCCTTGTGAATTGGTATATATGGTACCTACCGTTTCCTCGGGAGGAATGGCACCATTTTCCCTTACATTCTGGATACTTCTGAGAAACTGGAGAGGAAGTCACACATACAAAGAGTTAGAGTAATCAACTTTATAATATAATATAATATCTATCAAATAAATCTATATATTATTATAACTTAATATATATATTTTGGTATTAAAAATATTTAACTATTTTTAACAAAGCCATGACATTTAAGAGACATTGAGACCCTGGTGGTGCACTATGTAACCGTTTTGTTTAAAATGAACAAAATTTAAGTCAATACACCACCAATCCTTTTTCTAAAACATGTTTTTGTCCTACCCTGATTCACTATGTTAAGCCTGTTATATGTGTTTTTTCCCCCGAATTTCGAAATTGCTACTTGTGTCACTCTCCCGTGTGTAACTCGTCATATACATAAATAGAGAAGTTGCTCTAGCTACTTTGACTTATGTGGAAATGGCATAGCTTAGTTGTCACAACGAGCAAAAACGGTTGACATGGAGCACACTAAATCTCAAACCTCTGAGGAATGTTTTTCACGATGTTCAAACAGAGATCACTAACACAACTAAGCAAAATAACATGTATTTTACTAGAGGTTCTGACTAAATGTTAATTGCAGTCTATTTAAAATGTTTAATTTTTACTGAATTATTTTTTTTTTAATCAGTTTGAATGAATGATTCCGTGACTCGCTCATAAATACTTGTTTCATTACTGGATTATTATGCTGGCTTACTAAGGCAAAAGACCTTAACTCACCAGAGTGTGAAACTGAGAAAAATGACTTTAAAGTTATCTTAAAGGACAAGTTCGGTATTTTACACTTAAAGCCCTGTTTACAGATCGTATCTGATGAAATAGAACGGTTAAGATTAAACTTTGGACAGATGCTGCTGTCGCGAGAATTTTAGGTTTATATCGCTTTCCCCCCTCACCCCCACAATGGTTGTCTATGTTCACTGGAAGATTCATTCCTAAAACACATTAAACTTTCGTTTACAAAGACGTGAAACTCACCGAGTGGTCAGGGGTGTTCACTGATACGGTTCCAAAAAAAATCGCTGAAAAAGATGCATTCCAACAGGTTTTATCGTAGTTTTTGTCCAACTCCATGACTTGTATTGAATGTGCTGTGTGAGGTGCGGTATTACTCCGCCGCTGGAGTGTCTATTATTCAAGCTCTCAACGGAAGAATCACGGGTGTGACACGTTTGGCAAAATAGGTCCACAAAAGCTAAACAAACCTAAAATTCTCGCGACAGCAGCATGTGTCCAAATTTTAATCTTAACCGTTCTATTTCATCAGATACGATCTGTAAACAGGGCTTTAAGTGTAAAATACCGAACTTGTCCTTTAATGTCCTGACAATTGAGTTATAGGTGTAATATTGTAATTGTCACATTTTGCAGTGTATACCTGTATTAACCTATCCTACAAAAAATGTTGAACTCAAATTTGACCGTTGACCCTTTTTCGGAAGTTACTGTATTCTGCCTCAGCATTGCCCACAAAATGACAATCGGTCATACCAAGGCAAAAGATCTTAACTATTCTATTATATAGCACAATGTTATGATAACTTAAATAAGTTTTATCAATAAAGTAAAGACATAGAACCAGTTTATTTGTAGTGCATTGACAATAGTATATAATTTGTTTATTAATTTAATTAATAAAAAGACAAAAAAAGACCTTTATATGTTTGGTAATTGTACCTGAATGAATTTAAAATTAATTTGCTATATTTCAGATCAATATATTTGTTTTCCTTAATTTTAATTAACACTAACTTCATTCTCATCTGAATTATAAATAATTAATTTCTCTATAAAATAATACTACCAATGTAGAATGTGTAACTTAAAAATAAACAAATTAAAAACAATGCACAATGTTGTGTTTTATTGTGAGTGTACACAAATATAAGTAAACTCTTTGCAGTTTGAATAATGTCCTGTATGAACAAAATGAAAAGTATGTTTTTATGTTTCCACTGTATGATCGCACACACACACACACACACACACACACACACACACACACACACACACACACACACACACACACACACACACACACACACACACACGAGAAGCATATTTTATTTCAGTTGTACAAGTAGTCTTGTATTACGGGCTGTGGATTAAAATATCCTACTGGATAAGTTGTTGTTTAATTGCTACTTCATAACCCCGTAACCCACGCGCGGCAATACTTTGATGGTCTGTCAGAACAAGGCAGCGTGCCGTAACTTCATTAGAGTGTTCAGGAGCAGCGAGAAACGAAGGCATAAAGCCGTAACTGACGTTATGTAACCTACCACAGTTTCCCCTTGGCTTTTTGAAGTTACGCCAAAAACATCATCTTATTCCCCCCAAAAAACAATCGAATTGAAACTTGATGTTTGTCTATATGATACAACTTGTGTTTATTGTCCTAAAAATTACAATAACTAATTTCCGCCAAAAATCTAAGTTACGACCTTTTGCCTTAGTGCGGCAGTATGGTTGTTGTTGTTTTTTTACCGCGAGAGGGCCAAAAGTTACATAGTGTACCTTTAAAGTATGTGTAAGGCATAAATTAGTAACGGATGTCACCTCTGGTGTTGCCTCTGAAAACTTGCAGACTGTTTCCATCCCCCCAAGCTTCCAATGGCCATCTTCACTGACAAACACTGAGGATATGCACACATTGTTGTGACTTGATTTGCCCTAAGAGACAAAAAGGAATGATTTAGCTAGAACAAAGTGTGTATACTATGTCATTGCTCAACTAAATGTCTGGATTAAAAAAACTAAACATTTATTAAATGTAAATGGACTCTTACCCTGTCATGTAGAAAAACTAGCGCTTGTAGCAGGTCGTAGAGGCCTGCGCAGATCTCCTCCGGAGTAAGATTGTCAAGCAGCCGTTTTAATGGTTCAACTGGCTCTGTCACTAAATGTATACCGTGACCCTGCACTGAGCATGACAGGAAGCGAAGAAGACATGGATGCCTTAATGTCTTCAAGTGCTGCAAAGGAAGATGCACTATCTCAGGTTAATTCATTTCAATGTACATATGTTCGTAACTGAAATAGCTGAGTGATTTAGAGGTAGGCTGTATTATATATACCTTGGCAGCTTTATTGACTTTATCTTCATCGTCTTGCTTATGCACAAAGACGGAGGCGGGCTTGCCATCCTGGAGGAGGGCGGAGTACATGGTAAGACCAGACGGCAGGGTCATCAGCGGTTCTTCCAGCACACAGCTTGGCAGGGCACTGCTCTCAGCACCCATCCTTATACTGAGAGAGTCTGCCTATCTCACTGTCAGGGAAAAAAACATGATGAATACCTGTACTACAAAAGACAAAATGCTCCTTCGTATGTATGCTAATGACAATATCCTAATTGAAACACCACTAACCAATGAAACAGTAGTGACTGACGTGCAATAAAGAGTATGCCACATGTCAGAAAGTAGCAGAATGTTCGTTACCATCCTTATTCAAAGCTCATCTGTCTTTCAATGACAATCCGGAAATAACATTCAGACTAAGTGATCACAGTAATGCTTGGCATATGGTAAGTTTTACGAACAACATGTCATGTCAGGAGTTCATTACAGAGCATTTTTACTGCATCAACACTGACAGAATCACACTGGACAAGCTCTTAACGTCACATATTAGAATCGGTTCGCATTTTAATTGTCACTCGGTATTCAGGAGAAGTGTTTATTTTTGTGTAACGATCTATACCCTATTCATGACAGCTGTACCGGAGTAGACTACCTGTATGGCGGTGTCACCTCACAGGAAGCGAATTGCCTAGGAAAACCAGTTTTCCTTTCCAGTATGCACCATTATTGCAAAATCTCTCAGCGTTCGTTTTCCATTAACCTCGACCAAGTCTTTGCGCAGCGGACAAACACTTTAAATTCATTTTCTCCGCAACAAATCGATTGATTTGACAGACTGCATCGATTTTGGCACGATGCACAACTTCCTGTTCGCAAACGGTAAACACCGGCTCTTCCTGTTATAGATTTGGACGAAACCATCTTGCTGTACAGGGGTCTCTCAGCAACGAAAGGGGAATAAATCTTTTTAAGATAGCTTTTTTTAGCTCAGCGTTTCCGGAATATGATTCATATATAATGTTGTTTTTGCTTCACACGCTTGCACGTGAAGGTGTTTTAAAGTGCTATGTATATATTTAGTCGATTGGTATCCACCGAAATATAGTCAATGGTTTACCCGTCGGTGGTGTGAGATAACGCAGGTTGACCAAACTGGACATTAATTACTAAAAGTCCCCCTGTTGTCCATATTTGTATCCCTTAAAACGCATCTTTCATCACCAAAATGACAAAACTTTTTTCCCTTGAAAAATAGCCTTAAAGGGATAGTTTTTAATTATGTCATACTCACCCTCAATTTGTTCCAAACCTGTATGAATTTCTTTCTTCCACTGAACACAAAGGAAGATATTTTGAAGAATGTCGGTAACCAGTTAACTGGTCCCATTGACTTCTATAGTATTTTTTTTCCTACTATGGAAGTCAATGGGACCAGTTAACTGTAAATAGCTTGAATGTAAAACTACACCCTTGCCTCATTTAGTGGGCTATACGCGGTCCTTTGAGTATACAAATTAGCCCAGCCTCCACTTAGGCCTACTCACCAGCTCAGAGATCCACTTGTTGTCGATCACACGTTGACATGATTGGTTACAGTTTGTGACGCCAGAACCACCAGCGATTTTTTTTTTGAGACTGTCTTTTGTTCACTGGAGTTTTAAAGGCCCACTGAAGTGCCTTGGAACATGCAGGTTTATGATGCTTTGATGTAATTTCCATTGAAACAGGAAGCTAAGGTGGGAACTCTATGGGTGGGACATATTGAATGGCTCCTCCCCCTTTTCAAATAGCCAATAGAGCACCATTGAAGCGATAAATTCTAGCCATTTTATGTCCGTTACAATTGTACAGTTGGGAAATAGAATAAAACTTGAGCGTTTGAGTAACCGAACACACATCTCCATCCCATATTGCTCCGTGATGTGTCAAAGCCGGTGGCTTTGGCCAGGTGGTATTTATAGCATAGGGGGCAGGATGCTTTAGATTCTAGAGAGCATTTGATTGGACAGAAGCTGTGATGAGAAGCTGAAGTCCACGGTGATGTCATAAAAATCTGTGATCCATTTTAGCGGAAGTGAGAGACTGTACGTTTTGAATGCTTATATCTTCTAAATTAGAATTTTGTAATTGTTTTGGAACACACCAGCTTATTAATAACCTTAAAGGATTAGTTCATTTTCAAAAAAAAATTGCTGATCATTTACTCACCCCAATGTCATCCAAGATATCCATGTCTTTCTTTCTTCACTCTGTAAGAGCCGGCTATTCGGCCCAACTTCCGGTTTCCAAATAGCCGGTAAGGAAACGCGTGTTCAAGTCTCTCCAGCGTTTTAAAGGAATTTTGGTTAAATAAGACACAGGTTCTCATATGCAATTATCTCGTTTTAATCTGACTCCATGAATTAAATAAAAGTTCAATGTACAATAAGGTTATGTTTACACTTAAATAGTTACAACATGATGTAATGAGAATTTAAACCATCTGTAACCAGCATAAATGTTACCTGAGAGAGAGAGAGAGAGAGAGAGAGAGAGAGAGAGAGAGAGAGAGAGAAAGAGAGAGAGAGGGAGAGAAAGAGAGAGAGAAAGAGAGAGAGCGAGAGGGAGAGAGCCCTCTCCCCAGCTTGGCATCCAAAGACAAGAGAGTGAAGAACCTTTGCCCTCCAGTTTTGTCATTTCTCCCCCCACCGTGTCCCCATCACCCAGGTGTGAGACATTCAAACTGACCAATCAGACCATCACAATTTCCTCCATTGTCCCAATCACTGCTATGCTGGAAATGTCTTAATGAAAAGAAAGTGTCTTTATTGCATTGAAATAATCTTGGATTATTTCCAACCTTACAACTCTTAAAGAAATTAAGGTGTTTGAGGAAAACATTCCAGGCTTTTTCTACACAGAATGGACTTCAATGGCAGTCATTAGTGTGAATCTGTCATTTTCTAAAAAAAAAATAATAATAATTTATTTGCTTTTTTAACCACAATTGTTCATCTTGTGCTGGTCTGCGACGCGCCACGCATTACGTAATCACGTTGGAAAGGTCACGTTCACGTCATCTATCTAAGTTATTTGTCTGTGTACTCCGGCTCAAAAAAGTAGGGAAGGGCGAAAGACTCCATCTCATTTTCTCTTCCAACTTCAAAAACGTCCGATATCTTTTTTTATTATTATTATTTTATTTTTTCGTGACCTTTCCAACGTGATGACGTAATACGTGGCGCGTCGCAGACCAGCACAAGATGAACAATTGTGGTTAAAAAGTATATACATTTAATTTTTTTTAGATAAGACCCTTATTTCTCGACAGGGATCATGAAGCTGCATTGAGACGGACAGTTGAACCTTCTTTTGAACATTGGGATAGATGGTTGCCATTGAAGTCCATTCTGTGTAGAAAAATCCTGGAATGTTTTCCTCAAAAACCAAAATTTATCTTCGACTGAAGAAAGAAAGACATGGACATCTTGGATGACATCGGGGTGAGTAAATTATCAGCAAACATTTTTTGAAAGTGAACTGATCCTTAAGGCTAACATTCATACTAAAAGCTAAAAAAAACTTCTTCTTTTTTTTTTTTTCAGGGGGCCTTTAAGGAGAAAATACTCAGCAATGGTATGAATTGGCACATGGTTTGTCTTGTGACAAAAGCAACACTAAATAACTTTTCCTCTTCTGTCGCCCTACAGGTTGGAAGCGGAATTGTCCATTACCGCTGTCGTAAATAATTTAGCATACCACAGCCTACTGTCGCACGCACGCTCGCTGTTTATCCAGCACCGGCTTTGGAATGATCGATGTCCACAGACAAGGTAGAGTATGTTGCATAATTTCATGAAAGTATGATGTATTGCGACATCAGAAACGAAGAAAAACTAAATAATGACTATTGTAACGCTTGACGTAAAGCAAGTCAAAGTTGTAGTTGTCTTATGTCTCATTCGAACTACAGAAACGCGACCTGATCTGGCAAACTTGTGGTAAGTCCCGCCCCCTCCGTAAAACCCCGCTGGACCTCAAAGTTGAAAAACCGTCAATGCAAGTGAATGGGAGAAAATTATTATTTTCTGGTCCCGTTTGAATTGTGCCATGAATGTGAACATATGTTGTCTGTGAATTTTTTATATAATCTTTCATGTTACAAGTTTGACAGTATATGGTATGATTCGTCGGCTAGCAGTTGTGGAAAAGACATAACGAGAAAGACTACATGTCGCCTATGTGACGTCACCCCATAAAGTTGACTTGCCCGTGGTTTTCGCCAACCTCAACGATTTTGTCCTCTCCCTGAAAGAAGGCGGTGAAGTGCACCAAAGACACAGCCATGTCTAGCGGGATCCGTGAGCTAGAGCCGTGAGCTAGTGGTGTTGACGTTTCAAACGCGCCGAAAGCAGCGAAGAGTTGTAGTCCACAAAGTGCTCTCACACAAAGTCTACCCGTATCAAACTTCTACCCGCTAAATTGTAGCATTTTTCACACGAAAGATTATATAAAAAATTCACAGTCAACATATGTTCAAATTCATGGCACAATTCAAACGGGACCAGAAAATTATTATTTTCTCCCATTCACTTGCATTGACGGTTTTTCAACTTTGAGGTCCAGCGGGGTTAGCGGAGGGGGCGGGACTTACCAGCTCTTATAGAAGTGCCTTTCACCCTGTTACGACTTGATGAACCACTGAAACGATTTTGGAAACATTTTTTTGTAAAAAATATTATTTAGTGTTGCTTTAAAGCACAAAAACACCACATAGACATTAAAAACAAACAACATTAAAAGCTTGATTTTCACCACAGGGAGACTTTTATATGTATATTTATATACACAATGTAAACAAACAACCAAACGTTTTTTATATAAAAGAAAAATATACAAAGGAAACAAAAGTAAAGATATTATACATTTATTAATAACTGCAGAACAAAATTTGGTTCCAAACAGTGTTGGGTGTAGTAGGCCTAATGCATAACTAAGTAATTAATTACTGTAATTACCTTTCCCTTGAAAAAGAAAAGTAATGTATTACTTTTAATTATTATTAATTAAATTACATTTACTTCTGATGTAATTGCATTGTAATTGCTGATGTAAATGTTTTGGCAAAAAAAAATTATCATCAACTGGAACTTTGAAATCTGAATAGCCTGTGATGTCACCCAGGCAGAGAACTTTGTAAATGTTTTCGGGCAGGCGCACACCGTAAGGGGGGGTGTGTGTGGGTGGGGGGTCTGTTTTCACAAAGTCTGTTTGTCTTTGTGAATCACCGCACCCTTGAAAACTAGACGATTACTAATTCAGCACTGACTGTATAATTGGACAGACGGGAACACCAACGCATTCTGCCTCTATATAAAAGTGAAGATCACTGCAGGTGAAAAAACAGAGGTCTACTCTAGATGACTGTGATGACTCCAGCAAACAACTAAGATGGCCACATATCTGTCCTTACTGCTGCTCTTTGCATGTGCCTCCACGAGCTTTTCAAATCCAAGTAAGTCAACAGAACTACATCTATCTATCTATCTATCTATCTATCTATCTATCTATCTATCTATCTATCTATCTATCTATCTATCTATCTATCTATCTATCTATCGCCATATTTTATTCTGTAAATATAACAGTGAGCTGTTTTTCTCTCAGGGTAGTGATGCAGTCATTTCTGTTGACACTGTAAATAATTAACTCATCTCTCGTTGTGTTTGTCTCTGTGTCTAAATGTACAGATATGTTGCTCAACATAGTTCTTAGTTAAATTCTGCATTTTTTTTTAAAACAAACTCTGTCCAGATAGCTGTGGGGATCGTTGTGGAGAAGGGTACTACAGAGGAAGCCTCTGCCAGTGTGACTATGAGTGTCTGGGCCTGAATGAGTGCTGTGCAGACTTTCTAGACTTGTGTACTACAAGTAAGGTTCATATTAACTTCATCAGTTTTTGTGTAGCATTTGGTGTGAATGTCATTAACACTGTGAGATTGCTTTGCTATTATTTTTGATCACAGAGGACTCATGCAAAGGACGCTGCGGGGAGCCTTTTAATAGAGGCAATCCATGTCACTGTGATATCGACTGTGTCCCATACAATCAGTGCTGCTCTGATTATGAGAGCATGTGCTTGATGGAAGGTAAAACATTCAACTAAATGAATTGATAATGCTCCCAACATGTAAATACATTTTCAACAATCAATACTTATTGTATATTTTGATGGGACTAACATGCACTGATTGCAAACAATATACCTAATATTACAATAGATTATGATTGGAAAGTTTGTTTTAAATGTTTTTTCTAAAAAAGTCTCTTATGCTCACCAAGACTGCATTTATTTGATCAAAAATACAGTAAATATTGTGAAATATTTATATATACAAACAGTATAATACTGCTTGGAATACACACACAGAGAGGTTAGTGTAGAAGTATAATACTTGCGAAGGGTATCCTGGAACCAGACAGAAGTGTTAGGAACCGGGGAGTCACTGGCGTCAAACGACGAGACCTGACAATGAGCTGTAGGCTGACTGGGGTTTATATGCAGAGCTGGTGTGGTGAATGAAGTGATGAGGTGCAGGTGTAGTAACTCAGAACTCCGGTGATTGCGATCGGGACCAGGTGTGTTGGGTTGAAGCTGGTTGGGGTGTGTCGTTGGGTGAATCCGTGACAGTACCCCCCCCCCCTCCACGGCCAGCTCCTGAGGGCCGTAGAACCCGATGACGAGGGCGACCCCGTGGACGGGGAGCTGGGCGATCCGGGTGGTCACGGTGGAAGTCCTGGAGGAGCGTGGGGTCCGAGATGTCGTCACGATGGACCCAACAGCGTTCCTCAGGTCCGAACCCCTCCCAATCCACGAGGTACTGCAGCTGACCCCCCCGTCGTCGGGAATCCAAGATGGTGCGGACCTGGTATACTGCTTCGTCTGCGGGGTCCACCGGAGGAGGAGGGGGAACTTCACCAGCTTCAGCTTCTGTGGAAGGTGTAGAGAGAGGTGCAGTGTAAGGTTTTAACAGGGAAACATGGAAGGTGGGTGCAATCCGGTAGTGACGGGGTAGGGCGAGTCGATACGTGACTTCATTGACCTGCCTCAGCACCGCAAATGGACCTATGAACCTGGGACTGAGCTTACAGGAGGGCAGTCGGAGGCTGATATCCCTGGTGGAGAGCCACACCAGCTGGTCTGGAGTGTAATGGGGTGTAGCTCTTCGATGTACTTCAGCCTGTTGTTGAAACCTCCGTACTGCCCCCTGAAGATGGACATGGGCTGAGTCCCAGACCCTCTCACTCTCGGTGAACCAGTGCTGGACCGCTGGGACGTCCGATGGTTCGCCTGTCCAAGGGAACAGAGGTGGCTGGTATCCCAGAACGCACTGGAACGGCGTCAAGCCTGTGGATGTTTGGCGTAGAGAGTTCTGGGCATACTCTGCCCATGGGAGATACTGGTTCCAGCAGTCCTGTGCTTCATGGCAATAGGTCCTCAGGTACCTCCCGATCTCCTGGATCTTACGCTCCGCTTGGCCGTTAGATTGAGGATGGTACCCCGACGTCAGGCTGACCGATACTCCCAGAAGCTTGAAGAACGACTTCCAGACTCTTGATATGAACTGCGGTCCTCGATCTGATACTATATCCTCTGGGATTCCGAAGTGGCGGAAAATCTCGGTGAATAACATCTCTGTTGTCTTGAAGGCTGTGGGAAGTCCGGAGAGGGATATCAATTTACAGGATTTGGAAAATCTGTCAACGACCACTAGAATGCAGGTCTTGGAGTTGGATGATGGCAGATCGGTAATGAAATCCACGGCCAGATGGGACCAGGGTCTGTTCGGAATTGGTAGAGGCATAAGCTTTCCTTCTGGGAGACGTCGAGGTACCTTGGCCATAGCACAAGCTGTGCATCCTTGCACGTATCGGGAGGTATCCTGGACCATGCCGGGACACCAGTAGCGCTGTTGGAGAAGTGAGAGGGTTTGTTGGCTACCTGGGTGTCCAGAGCCCGGAGAGGTGTGCAGTGAGTCCATGAGGGGGAGGCGGAGGTTGGTAGGTACGAAAACCTTCCCCTCAGGACCTCCCGGCGGAGCAGGTTCGGCAATGGTGGCATCGGCTATGAGTTCGTTGATGTTCCACTGGATGGGACTGGCAATTATGGCTGGAGGGAGTATAGTTTTGTTAATCTCAGTGGAGGTTTCAGATTAATAGAGGCGTGATAGAACGTCTGCTTTGAGATTTTTGGAGCCCGGGCGGTATGTAACAGTGAAGTTAAAGCGTGTGAAAAAGAGAGCCCACCGAGCCTGACGAGGATTTAATCTTTTGGCCTCCCGGAGATACTCAAGGTTGCGGTGGTCTGTGATCACTTGAAATGGATGGTTGGCTCCCTCCAACCAGTGTCTCCATTTCTCTAAAGCTAATTTAATGGCCAGGAGTTCTCGATTACCGACATCATAATTCTGCTCCGCCGGGGACATCTTACGAGAGAAGAAGGCGCATGGATGGAGTCGTGGAGGGGTCCCCTGCCGCTGCGATAGAACAGCTCCAACTCCGTTGGTGGATGCGTCCACTTCTACTAAGAACGGGAGATCAGGATTGGGATGACTCAGTGTAGGAGCAGAACAGAAGGCTTTCTTCAGACCCTCAAAGGCCTCGGAAGCTTCAGCAGACCAGGTTAACTGTTTGGTACCCTTCTTCACCATGGATGTTACTGGAGCGCAGATCTTACTGTAGTCCCGGATGAACCGGCGATAAAAGTTGGCAAAGCCAAAAAAACGTTGTAGCTCTTTTAGGGTCTGGGGTTTAGGCCAGTTGATCACCGCTTCCACTTTATTTTGATCCATAGAGATGCCGTCTGGACGAATCACGTATCCTAGGAAGTGCATGGATTCTTGATGGAACTCGCATTTTTCTAACTTCAGGTACAGTTGGTACTCACGGAGACGTTGAAGGACTTGCTTCACCTGTAGAACATGTTCATCGAGATTGGAGTAGATTAGGATGTCATCGATGTAGATGACCACAAACCGATGGAGCATATCTCGGAAGATCTCGTTCATGAAGCCTTGGAAGACTGCTGGACTATTCGACAGACCGAAAGGCATGACCCGATATTCATAGTGGCCAGCAGGGGTGATAAAGGCAGTCTTCCACTCATTGCCCTCACGTACACGAACCAGGTTGTACGCACTTCTCAAATCGAGTTTGGTGAAGATCCGAGCTGAACGTAGCTGTTCCAGAGCCGAAGGTACCAAGGGCAATGGGTATCTGAACTTGACGGTAGAAGCATTAAGGATGCGGTAATCAATACATGGCCGAAGTCCTCCGTCCTTTTTCCCGACGAAGAAGAAGCTTGAGGCGGCAGGGGACGTAGATGGTCGAATGTATCCTTGGCGTAAGGCTTCATCCACATACTCCTCCATGGCCTTCTGCTCCGGGATGGACAACGGGTAAATTTTCCCATGCGGTAGAGTGGCCCCAGGCAGTAGGTCAATTGCGCAGTCCCATGGCCGGTGAGGTGGAAGAGTGGTGGCGAGCTGCTTACTAAACACGTCCTGGAACGCCTGGTATTCAGGAGGGATCTGGTGAGAAGAATCTGTGACAGGACTCTCGACGGAGGTTGAACCCAGGACTGCAGAGATAGCTGATATGGAAGCAGAGGATTGTTTCTTGACAGGACGTAGACAATGCGTTTTACAGTGATCACTCCAACGACGTACTTCTCCAGATGTCCAGCAGATGTCAGGCGAGTGTTGATTAAGCCACGGACGTCCGAGGACGATATCTGCTGTAGAGCCCTCCAGTACCAGTAAAGAGCATTTCTCTTGATGTAGACAACCGATGGAAAGTTGTAATTCGGGACTGCAGTGCTGAATACTTCTCTTACAGAGGGGTTTTCCTAGGATAGAGTGTATACTCAGTGGTTGATTTAATCGTCGTCGGTGGGTTTGTAAACGGTTGAGTAGTGAAGCTGAGATGAAGTTCCCTGCCGCGCCGGAGTCAATCAGAGCTTTCGCTGGAATAGAGTGTTTCAGATATGTTATAATCACCAGAGTTTGCTTTAGGTTAAGCACTGGAAATGGTAGATTTACTGCACTCACCGCCGAACGTCTGGGACGGACGGGACATTCGACACGATAATGTCCAGAAGCTCCACAGTAGAGACATAGGTTATTGGTATGACATCGGTTACGTTCAGAGGTAGTTAGACGTCCTGTATCGACTTCCATAGGCTCAGGTACTGAGGAGACGTGAGGAGGGCGTGCAGGGGAATTAAATAAACATGCAGTGCGATGTTGGGCTATGAGAATCGAGCGTTGGATGAGTTTTTCAATCCCGATGGAGTCATCATAGATGGCCAATTGTAAACCGACATCTGGATTGAGTCCTTGACGATAAGCGGTCATCAAAGCGATTTCGTTCCATCCATTGCTTGCCGCGATCGTCCGAAACTTCAAAGCGTAATCTGGAACAGAGGAGGTGCCTTGTCGTAGGCGAAACAGCTGATCATGAACTGAGATGGCACTAGAAGTTTGAGCGAAAACAGTGTGAAAATGTTCAAAGAATCCATTCACAGACTGTATTGCGGGTGCATTGGATTCCCAGAGAGCTTGAGCCCAGTTCAACGCTCGACCCGAGAGCAGAGAAATTATAAAAGCAATTTTGGCTTTTTCAGAAATAAACTGAACAGCGTTTACCTCCAAGTAGAGTTTGCACTGTAGAAGAAATCCATTGCACTCCTCCTCGCCCGAATATGAAGCTGGTTTGGCCATGGGACTTACTGAGGCAGGTCGGTAGTTCTGAAGGGCGTGACGGAATTCCGTGAGGGTTTCTTGAAGTGGTGCAGGTGTAGTAACTCAGAACTCCGGTGATTGCGATCGGGACCAGGTGTGTTGGGTTGAAGCTGGTTGGGGTGTGTCGTTGGGTGAATCCGTGACAGTCACATGATCCTTCAGAAATCATTCTAATATGCTGATTTGGTGCTCAAGAAAATTTCTTCTAATTTTTAATGCTGAAAACAGTTTTGCTTATGATTTTTGTGGAAACTGTGATACATTTTTTTTTTCATGAATAAAAAGTTTTTAAGAACAGCATTTATTTGCAATAGTAATCTTTTGTAACAATGTAAATCTTTACTGTCACTTTTGATCATTTTAATGCATCCCTTGACATTTTTCTTTAAAAAATACATACTGATCCCAAACATTTGAACAGTTTTTATTCATTAAAATAATTAACAACAGAAATTTGAAATTGCAGATGTATACATCCGTTTGCATGTCTAATTTTGCCCTAATTTTAAGCTTATATCTCTGTGACTCTCACAGATACTGCCTTAAAGTCAAGAAACACTGACACCGCAGCTCAAAGGACTGCTAACTTATGCCTAAACATAACGAATAAAAAATCTACAGGTATAATTACTGCAGCTTTGTCACAAATAAACAAATCAAGCGTACTGATATTTTGCTTCATGTAGCTGTTGATTTTTTTGTAGTAACAGTTCTCTTAAAGTATAGTTGTGACATCTTTTTTGTTAGAATCCTCCAATGAGGAGATGACCAATGAGGAAGGGATTGGAGGTGAGTTTTTCTCTTTGTCTCGCTTTCTCACTCTTCTTTTTCCATGTAGAGCACTTTTTGAACTACGTTACTTTGACATTTTTCCTGATGAAAAAAAGATAATGCTTAAAGTAATATTCACATGAATAATAATAAAAGTTATAAAAACTGCATTATTGGAACCTTGATCAGTTATGACAATTGAAAAAGCAGATGACTTTATACCTTCTTTATACTTAAGATAATTGCTTGTTTGACAAGACCTCAGTTTCAGTCGATATTGTGCTTGCAACCTGAGGCAAAACCATTGTACTCTGATAAAATGACATTGTCTTCTTATGCTGAGGCAGAAGAGTTAATGATCCCTGAGGATGAAAGTGAGTCCACACCTTCTGAGGGCCCTGGTGAGCATTAATGATCTGGCATAAACAAGTTTTATGTCAAATATGCAAGACATGCTGACAAAGATATGTTCATAATTACAAAATTATTTTTTTTAACTGATGCCCCAAAAGAGATAATTTCACTGTATGCAGATTCAGATATAGTAGTGAAAGTGGGGGAAAACAGCACTTCCCACTCAGACTATGAGAGGACCACTCCAGAACCAAACAGCAGCACCTTGGCTTCATCCCTCCCCCCATCCAGCCCGTCTCTCACCCCGACAGCAGGTGCTTGCCACATCAGCAAAATCCAAATAACCTTTAATGTCTTTTGTGGTTGACTATGTTACATATGGTTTGACAAAACACCACTGGTGTGGCAATTTTCCTGTGCATGCTGAAGACCACAGTAATTAGATTCTACCATAACAGTAATAGTTTTGTCCTCTCCAGATGCAGATGCAAGCAGTAAGCTCCCTGCTGATGAGAACCCTATAGAGTCAACCACTCAACAGCCATCTGAGAT
This sequence comes from Phoxinus phoxinus, assembly GCF_949152265.1. Taxonomy (NCBI): domain Eukaryota; kingdom Metazoa; phylum Chordata; class Actinopteri; order Cypriniformes; family Leuciscidae; genus Phoxinus; species Phoxinus phoxinus. The sequence continues at coordinate 11,473,622 of NC_136891.1, read as the reverse complement.
GACAACTTCCAGCACACCACAGCCACAAGAGAATGCAAGCACAGTACAAACAGAAGGTCCAACAAGCTCGGCACCAACAGAAAGTCCAACAAGCTTGGCACCAACCGAAGATCCAACAAGCTCGGTACCAACAGAGGGTCCAACAAGCTCGGCACCAACAGAAGGTCCAACAAGCTCGGCACCAACAAAAGGTCCAACAACCTCTGCACCAACAGAAGGTCCAACAACCTCTGCACCAACAGAAGGTCCAACAAGCTCTGCACCAACAGAAGGTCCAACAAGCTCGGCACCAACAGAAGGTCCAACAACCTCTGCACCAACAGAAGGTCCAACAAGCATGCCACCAACAGAAGGTCCAACAAGCTCGGTACCAACAGAAGGTCCAACAAGCTCGGTACCAACAGAAGGTCCAACAAGCTCGGCACCAACAGAAGGTCCAACAAGCATGCCACCAACAGAAGGTCCAACAAGCATGCCACCAACAGAAGGTCCAACAAGCATGTCACCAACAGAAGGTCCAACAAGCTCAGTACCAACAGAAGGTCCAACAAGCTCGGTACCAACAGAAGGTCCAACAAGCTCGGTACCAACAGAAGGTCCAACAAGCTCGGCACCAACAGAAGGACCAACAAGCTCGGTACCAACAGAAGGTCCAACAAGCTCGGCACCAACAGAAGGACCAACAAGCTCGGCACCAACAGAAGTTCCAACAAGCTCAGCACCAACAGAAGGACCAACAAGCTCGGCACCAACAAAAGATCCTACAAGCGCGGCACCAACAGAAGGTCCAACAAGCTCGGCACCAACAGAAGGTCCAACAAGCGCAATATTGTCAAATGGTCCAGCAAGCGCAGTACCAAAGGAATATTCTGTCACTGAAATTACTATGATGGCACTGGGTGAAGATCCAAAGGAATCGTCATCTCTCAAGGATTCTAGAGCTACCTCAGTCCCAAAGACAACATCTACTCCTGCTCCAGTGAAACCAACTAAAAGAACAATTCAGCCTAGTACAGACAAGAATAACAAAGCAGATAGTATTAAAGATTATCAAGCTGGTAAGATATTTAATGGCTCATAGTCTAGTCATTGTGGCAAATTGTGTTCGAACTAAGAGCCTTCATGGTTTCCATCTGAACACTGCTAAAACTCAGATGCTATCATGAATATTTTAAATTCCAGATATTTTGAAGTTTAAAAAAGTGTTTTTGCATCATTTTGATTATTATTTTGTTCTGTTTCTTAAATAATTATATCCTCCCCCTCCCCCCTCCAGATGATTATGACACTAACCTCTGCAGTGGGCGTCCAGTCAGTGGTCTGACTACACTGAGAAATGGTACCATTGTGGTGTTCAGAGGTCAGTACCACAGTACAGCACATTTGCTTTATAGCAGCACTTATTTTGGTTCAAAGCGTTTATCTTTTCCAGGTTTTAAAGAGTAGCACAATAGAATTGGGGGATTTAAAAAAATAATCCTTTCTTATTATATGGTCAACTTTCCATATAATTATAAAGTTGAACAGTGAACCAAATGTTCATGAACATCACTGGGTCACTTTCCCTTTCTTCTATAGGACATTATTTTTGGACACTGGACAAATACAGAAATCCTGATCCTCCTCAGTTAATTACAAGGGTGTGGGGAATCCCGTCTCCCATCGACACCGTTTACACCCGCTGCAACTGCCTGGGCAAAACCTACTTCTTCAAGGTGCATACACAGACATTAGGACAAAACACTTCATTTCACCACAGATTTAGAATCACAGACAATTATAACAGAAGTGGTGTGAAATGAAAAGCTGGATGACAAGAACTGATGTATCCTGTTTGCACATATTTCACAGGGAAAGGACTACTGGAGGTTTGACAACGGTATGATGGACCATGGCTTTCCCAAACCTGTCAGCCAGGGCTTCGGACAGATTGGTCATATCACAGCTGCTTTATCTATACCCGAGTACAGAAGCAGAAAAGAGTCCGTAATCTTCTTCAAAAGAGGTAAGAATTACAAGAAAATATTTACATGTACTGTACATGCTGTAAGCACACTATGGCTGCTTGTTTTTATTAGGCGTGGGTGTCGTTGTTGATTTTCAAATCGATTTCTGCAGGTGGAATGGCTCAAAAGTACACATACCAGGTTACTCCGAATTGTGGGAAAAGAAATCCTGTGTACCCAGCGAGGAGAAGAGCCAGACGACAAGCCGGTAAAGAATCACAAGTTTGATTACAAAATACAGCATTACAACAACGTTTAAAAGATTAATCACATTTAGATGACATAATAATAATAAATTAGGCATAAAGGGAGAGGGAAAGTTTATGTGTATATGTGCAGTTAATGAAAAGTGAAAATACCATGTATATTACTTCTGGCAACAGAAGTTTCCCCAATAAAGCCTCAAAAAGGACATTTTGTTCCAAATGAGGCCTAACGGACCAGATAAGTAACCTTAAAAAAATTTAAGTGAAACAGACCGTTGTGCGTTTTAATAATTTTTTTGTTTTTTCCCCAGCTGCAGCTCTGGGGCAAATGATCAATATCTCGAGGAACTGGAGAGGATTCCCAACCATGGTGACCTCAGCCGTGTCCGTACCCTCTAGGGTGAAAGAGGGGTACAAGTATTATGTATTCTCTCAAAGTGAGTGTTACAACGTTCATTAAAACTAGTGAAAAGTTTAGACTAAGACTGGACTGTTTCCAGTCACATCTAATGAGCTCCTCAACCAGGGTGGAGTTTTGTGAATGTATATATTTGGCAAACAATACAACTGCAAGACTCACTAGAAAAGTTGCTTGTCTAACTACATTTTTCAATGAAAGCCAGGCTAATGTAGCTCTTAACCAGTGTTATTTTAGTATTTATATGCTATTATGGTATTTTTTTATATTTTGAATTTTTTAAATTTAAGTTTTTTTTTTTTTTTACAAAATATTTAATTTGTTTTTATTATATTTTTTATTAATTTTAGTTAATTGGAATGGAAATATTCCAATCTTTTTCATAGTTTAGCTTCATTTCAATTACCAAAAATTAGTTTTAATAGTTTAACAAAAACACTGTATTTATTCAATATTTGTGTTCTTGTCTTTTACAGGAAAGTATTACAGCATAAAAATGGAAAGAGAAAAACCTGTGATCTTAAAACCTGCTACAGGTCCAAAGGAAAACTCAGAGAGCAGCTTCTTCAAATGCCAAGGAACTCAGAAAAACTGAGTCATTCATCTCTTTAACTCATACCATATACAGTGAATTTAGATTTCCAGTCATGCCCTTGTCTTATGTGCAGTGGAAAAACAGCCTTTTTGATGGTAATGCTGCATCAGTGACAGAATTAAGGACAAACTAAGAATTTCCTTCAAAACAACTTTATTGTACGGATGTAAAATAATTAAAATAACAATGATGGATTGCCCAAAGCATTAAACTAACAAACAACAATTATAATACTTTGACTGAATCCTTGAAGTGGAACAAATGTAAGGCGGTGTTCTTTTGGAACTATTAGTTCAGAATGTGTGGCTCCGCAACTAGAACGACGACTTTCGGGAGTTTGCTTCACCTGGCAAAACGGCCCCTCACACCCATGACGCCTTGTCCACCTACAGCAAGAAAGATGTCAAATACATATGATCATGTTAAATCTTACTGTGTTAATACATCTTGGTTAAAAATGAGAGGAAATAAAAATATGATTTGCCACAGTCGGAGAAACTTAAAATGGTACGTACTCTTACCCCTCTTTACAAAGCTCCTAGAACCACGACCACTAGTCCATTGTCTGCTAGACCCTGTTCTGGCTTTAGGAGGCTGAGAGCTGCTTGTGTCTGAAAGAGAAAAAAAGACAGTTTGTAAATCCGCAATGAGATATTTGAGGCGGTCTGCATCATTTTAAGTGTGCTTGTGTGTACCTGCAGAACTAGATGAAGGTTCCTGGCTTGTGGAAGGCAGACTAGACTCATCTGATGTCTGGCCTGGTTCCTCTGCCTCAGTCTGTGACACAGCCTCAAGTGAAGCTTCAGTACTGTACAAACATTATTCAGACACAATTATGGAGTCCATGATCTCTCAAACTCTAATGGCAGAGAATGAAAGGAAGTTGTCAATGTGTTGCACGGGTAGATTTAAGGGCTCACACTCACCTTTCTCCTGCGTCCATGAACATGTCATCTCTCTCCTCCATCCCACTAGTGCCCGCAGGAGCGCTGAGGCCTGGTGTGGAGGTGCTCACCGTGGGCACAGACTGAGAAGCAAGCTCATTTGCTTCAGATGGCACAGTCTCTGATAAAATTTTAAAAAGATAAAGAAGAACATTGAAATTATCTTGAAATGGCTTGTGTCATCCATTTTGGAAAGTGCAGCAAAAGTGACCATTGCATAATCATGCACTTTTTTTCCAGTTTTTTTTCAAATAGGAAATTTCCAAGAGATCTTACTTATTTGTATTATGTGTATATATTCAAATGTTTATTTACACGTTTCTGAGGGCTGCATTATTAACATTTCTGTCTTTACTGTCACATTGGATCAATTTATTGCATTCTTGCTAAATAAAAGTATCAATCTCTTTAAAAACAAAAAAAAGAGGAAAAAAAACAAAAACTGAACAGTAGTGTATACATCATTATTGCAAAGGGAATACTTTGTTTCCTAGATATCACCATCAGTTCGAAAAACCCATATCAGTCAACCCCTATTTTGAAGAATTTCAATTAAAGAGGAGTTGTCAATGAAACGGAATGACAGAATCACAATGCTGCAGATATCATAAGAACCCAAAAAAAGGATGCGTGATTTTGTACATACCAGCAGCGATCTGTAGTGGGGTTGTGGGCACACTGCGGCCCCCTGACTCCTCCTCATGAGCTCCAAGGAAAACAGAACTATCATACATGCCTAAACCTGCAAAACACAGAAGACACCATAAAAAAAACAACCAATATTAGACAGAAAAAGCAGTTGATGAACAGTTCTTTCAGATTCAACGACATAAGGTGATACATGCAACCTTGTGAGGGTTGCTGGACAAGGTCTGAGTGAGAGGAGCTGGTCTGTGGGAGGTCATCTGAAGGACCGAATCGGAATCGTGATACGCCTGCGACCTGTGGAGAACTTTGTACAACAACAGAAAAGAAGTCAGTCATGTTGCAAGAAACAAACGAGCATAGCAAAGCGTAAAAACAAGGAAACGCACTGGATTGCTTCAGCAAATCCATCCGAACGTGGAGGAATGAGTGTAGGGGTACTGGGAACCATCCTGTCGTCGTCCTCAAAGAAATGCTGCTGATGTGAAACAGAGGAAAAGGTTGACACTGGGATTTAACGGCAAGGATTCAAGCTCAGGTGCAAACCACACTAAAAGTCCTAAAAGGCGACTCACTGCACTACTGGCCATTCCAGAGGTAAGCTGAAGGCCTCGTCCCACTGACTGCCGACGAACTGGAAGACGCTGCAGACACATGCAAGTTTTTTTTTTTTTTTTTTTACTAACAACAGCAAACCATTAAAAAAATGTCCTCAGGCTATGCCATGCAGTACACACATTTACACACACCTGGACTTGAGCAGGAGGTCCCAACTCCTGAGCAGGTTGGGCTGAGATGTTAAGTCGAGGTGGCAGAGGATGTTGAGGTCTCCTGGGTGATTGTGAAGGTCGAGGGGCAGAGCTGGTGACCGGTGCATCAAAGATATCCAATGTGCTCGTTTCAACTGAGACGTCACATATAGATGAAAGGAAAAGAGAAGGCGCTTTTAAAACACCAACAACTGTCTTTCTGAAGCTTGAAAGCCTCAATCCCATTCAATGTAATTGCATGGAAAAGATCCTTTCAGACAGATGGTTAGGTCACAGTCATGCTGACTTACAGCTCTGAGAATCTGCCATGCGTTGGGTGGAGTCTGTCGCTCCAAGACTTTCCTCTGTCTCGGTGCCTGGATCTGTGGGATCAGGGCCCTGTGGAAGGTAGAGGGGGAGGAAGAAATAGCAGGAAGAACATTTCTAGTTAATTTCCTGAGCATTACATTTTGATTCAACATACACACAAAGAACGTTTGTCCCAAACTATATTTAGCAGAATGGGTTTTAACATTTTTATTAGCATTAAAGGGTGCGCAGTCAAACTGAGCCTGTTGTGCCAGCTACACACACACACACACACACATTGCATAATGACAAGTTACGGTTGGATCATTAAAATGGCATGAGCTAGCTTATAAAGACCTCTCTGATGTGAAGTTCAAATGTAGGCGTTTATGCTGCACAAAAAACAATTGTGTGTACTAGGGTTGGTTAATGGGAAGAGGAATTTACTGAACATCAATTCATAGATATCCATTTACATGAAGAAATTGAATTAGTCTAACAAGTTGTGCCACAAAAAAAAAAAAACATGACAGAATTTTTGACTAATTATTCTAATTTTTCAACTGATAAGTAATTATTCTTTCCCCTCAACTAATTCATTTAGAGATATACACTACTATTAAAAAGTTTGGGGTGAGTGACTTTTTTTGGAAAGAAATTAGCACTTTTATTTAGCAAGGATGTATTCAATTGATCAAAAGTGACAGTAAAAACATTTATAATGCAACTATTTCAATTTCAAATGCTGTTTTCACATAAATCAAGCAGCAAATGAAAAGAAGAAATGTTTTTGATTATCAAATCAGCATATTAGAATGATTTCTGAAGGATCATGCGAGACTGGAGTAATGATGCTGACATTTCAGCTTTGCATAATGTCAGTAGTTAACTCATTACATTTTGATTCAAAATGAGTAAACTACATTTTGCTGTATTTTTGATTATTTAAATGCCCTTGTTGAGCATAAGAGACTTCTTACTAAATTATAAAAAAGGTAAATTAAAAACTAATAACCAATTTGATTAATAATACCTAATGTTTGTCAGGATTTTGTAAATGTCAGGCATGCTCATAATTAACTGGTTAACCGACAATAAGAAATTTGACTGATTCACGATCGGTTTAAAAAGTAATTTTTCAAGATATTTTCCAAACACTTGCTACATGGTTAAAAAAATATAATACACAAAACAGTTTTTTTGAGACCACAATTAACAAATGTTTTATACAGCATTATTTTCAGGATTATGTTTGGTAAATAGAAGTCACAGGTACATATTTAGATTTTCTCATTGGTTTTCTCAAAGTGATAACATTAGTGAAATTGGATATCCTATATATTCATATCTGACACACATTAGTGTGATATTGATCACCAAACAGCAAAGTATAGTCTGATTTAGACGATCCTTTTCTCCTTTATCTGTTGCTGGTTTGAGTGCCACACACACATTCGTTTAGTGAAGTTCAAAACAGACTTGCTTGAGACGAACAATGTCTCAATGAAAACATGTGCCTTTAATAAATGTTGTTGTTCGACAATCACAAAACGATCACTCAACTTGTGCCATGACTCAGTTTGCATAATACATTTATTTTTCAGTAATACTTAATTTTATATTTTAGAAAACTGAATAGTCTTGCAATTTTTCCATACTTATCCAGACCTGGAAATTACTCAAATCAAATTCCATACTTTGCCAAACTGAGTAGGCACCCTGTATAAACATAGATACAGGCTATTTTAGTTCCCCTCACTCCAAAAAAATATTTTAAAACAGAAAAAGAATGTAAAGTAAAAGTATCTATATAAACGTTGACCCAAAACAAATTAATTTAAGTGAAACTGAAAACCCGTCCTCTCTCATTCGCAATGTATTTGGATGCTAAACTAGTATTTATTATGGCTTTGTAATTCCAATATTAACGTAAAATATCATCCTTCACATGCGCAAAAATGTGCTTGGCTAAACACCACAGTGGGGCGGTGTTTACGCTGAACGCCACAGACTACTACATACTATTTAAATTGAGCAGTGCAACTTGTTATTTTATGTTGATAATGAACAGGCTGCGATGTCAAGTTAGCAATGCTAGAACTGCTATGTGGTGTGTGTGTGTGTGTGTGCACGAGGAGTCTGCGTGATCTCTCGACAGCGGAATCATTATGGTCATACAGATAAGAGTAAGACAAACTGTAAAGAGTCTACTTTTATTTGTGTACACTCACAATATAAACAAAACATTGTGCTTTTGTAAAATAAAGAAAACAAACAGGATGCTGCTTTCTGCCATCTCGGTTTCCTTTCCGTGAACTTGTTTTTGGAGCGAGTCACATAAACCAGCAGAAACTTGGCATATACTACTTGTCGCAGTTTTTTTCTTTTGTTTTGTTAATCTGTAAGAAATTTTAAGTGGCATGTGTTGCGCATTTATTCATTTTATATAAATGATTTTATTCTGTTTTTCTCCGTTCACAGAAGCGCTGCAGGTGCGTGATGTGAAGATGAATCCTCATGTTCTGTTGTTTATGCTGCTATTTGTGCATGTAAAACTAAACCCCTGGAAAACAAATTTGTATATTTTTAATGGTCACAGACACTTATCCATTCTGAATTTATTTAATTCTAATTTAACAATCTTGTCAGTTAACAAGCTTTGGTTGTCGGTTTCTATGATACATACAACATATGCTATGTAGGTCATTTAGAATGAAAAATACAATGTATTAATAAAACTACACTTACAGATGTTTCTTTGAATTTCTTTTGATTTTAATTCTACTTTTTAAAATTTGAATTACAATTCTGCATAATGTTTGCTACCTCAAGTTAAATTCAGGAACTGATATTCTCAACTGAATTCTGATTGGTGCACATCTCTGCTTTGTACCTCTGTGTCGTCTCCCTCGTAGACCTCATTGCCATCTCTGCTGCCGCTCTCTTCGTTGCTCTCTTCTCCCTCTTCCCCAATCCCTCCATCCTCCTCATCATCATCCTCTTCCTCCTCCTCTTCCTCATCCTCCTCCTCATAATCCTAAGGTGGGTAAAAACAGTTCATATAACAGGATCAAACATCACTGAATTTCAGCAGCGGTGCAACTACAAACCTGCTCTTCTTCCTCCTCCTCCTCTTCCTCCTCCTCAGATTCATCTTCGTGGTCTCCCTCACTATCTGTGTCACTAACAATGACTATGACGTGGTGCTCGGGCTCATCCGGGCTTCGATGGGTGTCAGAGGAATGAGGCAGAAGTCGATCTCCAGGCACAGACTGAGATGGTCCTGGTTCCTCATCCATCATCATCATCTCCAAAGTAGGGTAGCTCTCCAACTCCTTCACACAGACATGCATATGAAACACCAATTTCTATTGTTTCACACTTCTACTCTATCTGAATAATAACAGGCAGTTCTACACACATCCTTCAGTTATTACCTGGCCAGCATCAGGAGCCTCCTGGTTGTCACCCGGTACAACACTTTCAGCCTCAGTGCTGTCCTCAGCCAACATCTCTTCCTGCAGTGCATATTTTATGTTGTTTTATGTTGCACACAGTCTTGACTTTAAAGCAAGAAAAAATTATGCCACCTGGTTGGTATAATATAATAAACTTGTTATAAACCTCACCTCCACCCTATGAATGCGGACCCTCTTGCAAATGGGAGAGTCACTGGGCTCATCCTGGGACTGTGTGTCAGCAGACATGCCCTCTTGTTCCTCTTCACGTGCACGTTTGCTCAAGGCACTACTAGGAGATGCGGTCACTATAGCAGGAGGACAAAGAGGTCATCTGTAGAGTGAAGTTCCATGACAAAAGAGTTCAGCTAATCTGGTTGAGCTTATAATTGCCATTACCTGCACTGCTTGTGCTAGCGGTGGCACTCCACAGCCCCGAGGATGTAGAAAGAGGCCTGTCTAACTGTGAGGTTGGGAGCATTACAGCAGCTGGAGGTTCCTGATTGGATGGTTCAGCAGGGGGTTGGGTTTGTTGTTGAGTGGGCTGAATGAACGCAGTGGCTTGGCTCTGCTGTTGGACATTCAGCAGCGGCTGACCCAGGTTGGTCTGAACATTAGGGCTGGTGGATCGCACTGAACCGCTGGCACTGCCATAGACAGTCATATGCTCTAGCGGGCTCTCAGATGACTGCATGGCTGCAAGGTCAATGAAATGTTTTAATTTGTACAGTGTTGTTAACTAAAACTATAAAATATTTTTTCTTTATGTAAATAAAGTAGAAATAAATAAAAAAATATTCACATGAAATAAAAAAAAACTTCAAATTAACATGACTAAAACTAAAATAAAAATAGCACAAAAATAAAAAACACAAAATGACAAATTGAAAACTGAAAAAACAATACATCAATAAATACTATAATTAGTATTTAAACAGTCAGTATTTAAACTATAATAACATAAAGTGTTATTTTAGTATCATTGACATACTATTTTAATTTTTAGTTAAACTTAAAATAAAAAAATCTGTAATAAGTTAAGTTTAATAATTTGTGCATTCGTGACATTTTTTTAATGTCTATATAGTTTTAATTTAGTTTGAGTTATTTTAAACTTTAAATAAAAATCTGAAATGTTGCATGATAACAACCCTAGTCCAAAACAGCCTAACACTTACGCTCTTGGCTCTCCTGCGTGGTGGGCATGACTGTGGCAGTGGGTGTAGGAGTAGGCACTGGGGCAGGAGTGATCATAGGTTTGATGCTGGCCCTTGGGGTGGATTTGTTTCCTGGGATGGCTGGAGGCTTGCTGGGGGTCGCCGCCACTGGTGTGGGCTTTATGTTAGCAGTTGGAGGCTCTGAAGTGCTTGCACTATCAAAGGAACATAAAGAAGATGTAGAGTGACTGAAACCATTTTAGAAAATATGACAGCGACTATGAAAAAAATGTGCAGGTTAATGTGTAGTGCCCCCTAAAAATACTGTACCTTCCTCTTTCTGCCACTGGTGTGGACTTGAGAGAGATCTGTCGCTGTTCTGTAGTCCTTTGAGGTTCCTGGGTCTGCAGACAAAAGAAAAACTAGATAAACACTTTAACATGTAAACTTGATCAGCTATAGGTTTGCAATTGTGTGGTGTTACCTTGCTGGAGCCCTGTTCCGGTTGTTCGTCTCTCTGTTCTCCATGTCTCTCCTGCTGCTCACGGAGGTCTCGCAGCTCCCTTTCCTGTCTGTTCAGACGCCCCTCGTACTGAGACTTTAGTGCACTCACACGTACTTCCAATTCCTCCTTTTGTTGCTTCAGCTCCTCATTTTCTTTCTGAAGCTGACCCTTTACACCTGGAAGTAGAGGACAACATATATATATTTTTTTAATTTAGTGTCAAATTACCTAGAATAATTTAAAACAGAAAAATCACAAGGTCAATTCTTACTACTAAGTTGGCTGATCTTCTGCTTGGCCATTACTATGGCCTTCTTGGTCCTCTCCTCCTTATCAGTCAGCTGCTGTTTGAGTCGCTCCTCCTGAGAAGATTTATCTTGAAGCTCCTGTCTAAGACGCATTAGCTCCCCCTGAAGGCGAGAGGCCTGTTCCTGTGCACTGCGTGCCTCTGCTTCCCGCTCACCTACAGTCTGCAAAGCACAACAGAAATCTCACACTATGAGCAACATATTTAAAAAAAGGTACCTAATCATTTCAGTGTGTGGTAAAGTAATACTTACTCTATTGAGATTCTCCAGATGGCCTTCCAGTTCTCTTGTCCTGTTCTCTGATTGGTTGAGGGACTCTTTGAGGCCCTGAAGTTCTTGAGCTGATGCCTGCTGTGCCTCCTGATCCTGGGCTGGTGCAGATGCAGCAGCGGCAACCGACTGCACAAAACCAATTGAATCATATCTCTACTCCAAACACATATTTTCTAGGGCTGTCAAACGATTAAAATATTTAATCGCGATTAATCGCATTAATGTCATAGTTAACTCGCGAATTAATCGCACATTTTTATCTATTCTAAATGTCTCTTGATTTCTTTTTGTCCCATTATTTTTTTTCTCATTTTAATGCTCTTAACATGGAAAAGTGGATCGGCTTGCTGTGTGCAAATGTTTTTTTTTATTATTGAAAACAACATTGGCATATGTGTTCAATTTCACACTAACATTCTCACTTGGAGCAAATAATCTCTCACACAATGTAACACTGTCCATCAATAAAAGGGTGAAAGAAATACTGACGAGGTAACGTTACTGATGTTGACGAGTGGGCGTAGAAACGCATCAGCTGTGTGTGTGCTTGACCATCAAGTGGTATTTCAGACTGGACGTGCTGCGATGATAGCTCAGTTCACAACGACAAAACACACAGATTACTTTGGTCTTGTCAATTGAACCATTTGGCAAACTTTTTAAAAGTAAACTTTCCATTCAGAATCTTTATTGGCCTCCATTTCGACGTCTCGCGCTCATCATTCATCCACTCAAAACGTAACGTTCAGACGAGAAGCGCCGCGTCGCGCAGCGGCTCGTATTTAAAATTCTAACACATTATTCTCTATGAGTGTACACACACCGGCGGCGCCATTCAGCGTTTTTATTGCTGGCCATAAACTGAGAAAGTGTGCGTCCGATGTGCTAGACGCGGCTCGGCTCTGCGCTTCTCGTCCACTCTTTGGCGGCTCGCAAACCCAAACAAGTGTGTGCGGCGCCTGTTGTTTTGTTTCTGGTCTAGCTAGATCCGCTGTGGTGTTGTAGTTTTAATAACGTTACTAGTTGTTGCAAAAGCATGTGAAAAAACTACAAAGTTTGCTAGGCGTTAATCTCGCGATAAAAAAATTGCTTCGTTAAAATGGGTTTGCGTTAACGCCGTTAATAACGTGTTTAACGGACAGCCCTAATATTTTCACTTTCTTAAGTCATAAACCCTGTCTCACCTTGTCATGTTCAACCTTAAGTTCCTCATACTGGGTTTTATACCGCCGACCAATCTTTTTAACTTGTGTGATGGTTTTTAGTTTGTCCTGGATGTCCAAATGTTTGGCCTCCTGGTCTTTTTTCAGGTTGTCCCTCTCCACCATCACCTTACCCAGGTTTTCTCTTAGGTTCTGAACCTGAGACTGCAGCATAGTCACAGAGCTACCACTCCTGCAAAGAGCAAGAAAATGTGATATGCATAAAATACAGCAAGACCAGAATAAAAAAAAAGTCACTTTTTAAACCTGTGAAATTTTGCTCTAACCTGGCAGCCTCAGCTTTGAACCGGCTAGTCTCCTCAACAAGCTGCTGGATGCGTTTGAGATGTGCTTCCCTCTCAGAGTGCATGCGCTTGTACTCCTCTGGGTCAGTGTCTTTCTGCTGGCTTACCAGGTGCTAAACACAACAAGAAATTATCATCAGGACCCAAAAATGTTCAATGACAAACGCAGTTTTTAATACATAGAAAAATTTGTACCTGAGTGCGAGCTTTCCAGCGTTTGAGGTCTTCTTCCAGAAGCTTCTTCTCTGCCTGTAGCATACCACTCTTCTCACTGAGCTCTGCATTGGACTCCTGCATAGGCAAGATGTCCGACTCCAGTTTACGCACCTGTAAACCATTATGAAATCAACAATTTATATCAATTGCATTGTTACATTTACAAATATAATTGTTGGTTCTGCGTTTTAATAAGTGTGCCTTGCCTTGGCTTGAGTATCCTGCAGCTCCTGCTCCAGTTTCTCTTTCTCCGCCCTCAGCATCTTATTAGTCTCCATTAGCACATTCATGGTCTCAGTCTTCTTCATCAGCTCATCATGCTGGGACAGAGTCTTTGCAGTCACCTTTAGACAATTAAACACAGGCTGAATAACAGGCACAGGTAAAAGGAAAAAATGGGATCTGGTAACTAAGGCAGGTAACTAGTATAATTGATCAGGAATAAAATAGAATGCATCTTTGTTCTCCAAGCCAACCTGCATCCTCTCTCTTTCTGCACTTAGACTCTCCTGAACATCCTTCAGCTCTCTCTCCAAATGCTCCACTCTCAGCCGGTGCCTCAGACTCTCCCCCTGGACCACCTCAAACCGAGACTCTGCGATCTCCTTCTCCCGTCGCACAAACCTGCAAACCAATGGAGAAAAAGAGACTGCCATGAATGAGAAAGCAAGAGAAATAATAATCATATTTTCTTCTCATTTCTACTTTACTCCATCTAATCTATTTTTAACATTTTCTCTGCAAAATTTGCACTAGCCTTAATCACTGGTCAGTAAAATGTAAAAAAAAGAAGAAAAAAAGACATTTAGCCACCTGGGACAAAATTTGGTCACATATGTGAGTGATTTACTCACTTTGAAGACGGTTGACCTATAAAATTACTGAAATTCCTTGGATAGGTCAAAAGACTGACATTCACCTGAGTATTTCCAGGAGCTGATCCTGAGACTTGCCATCCTCAGTCAGAGAGACGTTGAGTGGACTCTCATTGGCGGCTCGCTGCAGCTGACTGGCCATCTGTCCACTCAGAGTCTGTATCTGCTCATGGAGGAGTGTGTTCTGCCTCTGCAGATCTTCACAGCAAGACTCTAACTTACACTGCTCCTCCTGATGTGGAGAGAGAAGTAGATTCATAGCATTTACTCATTTTATTTCTATGACAGGCTTTTTTGCCATTCCTTTACCTTGATAATCTTTTCTTGCTCTTCCCAGGAGACACGAGCCTCCAGCAGCTGTGCGCTGGTGCTCTGAACTTTCTCCTCCAGCTGCTGTCTGAGAAGAGTCACCTGCAGAGCCTGAGCTTTGGCAGCCTGCAGTGCTTCCACGTCGGCCGCATGCAACAACATCTCCCTCTCATATTTATCCTGCGCCTCAGCTGCCATCTTAGCCTGCTGTTGACTGTCCAGGATGGCCTGCTGCTCCTGTGCAGCAGCAACAGAAGCTCTCTCCAGGACACTCTTGTGTTCTGCCTGCAGGCTGCTCAGAGACTTCCTCAGCTCGCTGAGCTGGGATAAAGGATTAAGACAAGTCAAATTCAGCCTCTAAACACACAATATCATTCACTTAGAACATTGAAGATGAACACAGAATGCAAAACAAACACCCATTCATCGACTTGCCCCACCAGGAAAATGACACTGAACTACAGTAGTCAACATTTGAAGTGGATCAAAACTTTTCATCAAATTTATACATGAATTTTTAACAATATCCGTTCTTGTCTCAGGACAACTTTGATTAACTTTTTTGATCCACTTCAAATGTTGACTACTGTACATCAGGGGATTTTAATTTTTTGGATGCCATGAAAATCCAAATATGATCATCCTCATGTGAGGGACTGCCATCCTACATTTTACAGGCAGCTATATATTTAATGTATAAAGAACCAATGTCCCAAATTATATTGAATTTGAAATGGAAAATTATTTAAATAATTGTTTTACATTTTCCTACTCACTATAGTACTGTTAGATGTATTATGCTAATATTTTTTTTATCAAAACTTTTCTATGGACCCCCTAGCACTTCCTTGCAGGCCCCCAGAACGTAGTTTAAAAACACCTGAACTGCATCATAATTAAATCATGACTGATTTGGTGCAAGATACCTTGAATAACATACTGTAAGTTGACTGGAATTGTAGCTTATGGCCTTTGTAAATCAGAAAGGTAAAGGACCTAGTGAGCAGATAGTAGTAGAGGTTGAAATTCATTACCTCTTGTTCCACAGCAACAACAGCTTTGCTTTTGTCTTCCTGCAAACTCTGCTTCACCTTGTCCATTTCCAGAAGTTTCTGCTCCAGCTGTTTATACTGCTCCTGAGCTGCCTCCATCTGGGTTTCCACAGATGAACGCACCTGCTCGGTTACCTAAAAGAGGAAAGACAAAAGGACACATTTACAAAATAATAAAACAAAACAAATCTACGTTTATTATTGTCTTTATTTTTAATGTGTTACATTAGACTGTAGAGCATAGTGATTTTTATCATTTCACACCCACCTGTTTCTCTTTATCCAGGGACTCCTCCAGGCTAAGGCTAATGGCTCTGTACTGCTCCATACTGGCAGTGGTGTTCTTCAGTCGCTCTGCGAGCTCTTCTACCTTGTTCTCAGCCTGCCTCAGCTGGGCACGCAGAGCCTCCATGTCCCCCTCACCGCCCTGCAGGCCTGGAGAGGGGGGGTACTTTAGAAGGTGTCTTTTTCAACAACACTACTCTGTTCTTCATAGCCTAATGGAATCTTATGTAAATAAGCAAAAAGTGCTCTGATACCATGTTAATCATGAGCACAGTCTCTCACCTGTATGTACTGTGGGGGAAACCAGTCGGGTGTCCCCACTACTGATCTGAAGCCTCAGGTTGTTAAGCTCAAGTTGGGCAGAACTAAACTGTTCTCTTGTCCTGTGGTGCTGGGCTGTTTGTGTTTCCAGCTTCTTCTTAGCATCCATCAGCTGCATCTGTAATGCAGAAGAATGTCAAAGACAAGAAAATGAGCCAAGATTTCAATCACGAGGAAATAAGGGAGAAAGAGATGTTTCCCTCACGTCTTGATTGCGTGCCAGCAGGTGCTTCTGTTCCACCTCATTCTCGAGTCTTTTCTGGAGCTGAGCAATCTCTCGCTCCTGCTTCTCAATCTGAGCAGTCAGCCGCTGTCTGGTCTCAGTCTCAGAGCGCTCTAGAGTTGCCTGCAAAAATAATTCATAGATGCAACAAGTTCTCAAAACATCCTTTGTGAGACCCAGATTGTCTATACCACAGTTTGAGATGATTCAAAAAAGCACTTGTCACCTGTATTGATTTGAGGTTGGTCAGTAGCATGTTCTGGCCGAGCTGTTGGGCCTGGAAGATCTCTTTCTCCTGGGTCAGTCTGATCTCCACCATCTTCAGCATGTCTCTCTCTTTACGCAGGTTTGCTGCTTCAGACTGAAACAGAGACATAGACGATCGATTGACTGAACTAACAGTCGTCAGAGAAACCCGTGATTGAGTGTGCAACAACATACCTCAGCAATGGTGAGTTTCTCAGTTGCTGCTCGCCGGTCCTGGGTGATGGTGTGTATGGTCTGTTCGCTCAGCTGAATTGCTGCAGCCTGTTTCTGAGTCTTCTCATTCAGAGAGGCAATCTCCTTACGGTATCCCTCCACATTATCCTGGAGCATCTCATACCTGACATACACACCGCAAAGACAAATCAAGGATTCTACATTTTTGTGTGTGGGGAGGGTGAGGGGACATGAGGACCAAAGGACTGTATGACTTGATACCGTTTGGAGGTGAACTCCAACTGTGTGGAAATCTTGGTGTTTTCAGAGCGAAGTTCAGTTACTTGATCCTGCAGTTTCTCACTTTGCTCAATCACAGCCTTTTCAGACTCATTTTTTTCCTTCTTATAGGTCACAAAGATTTCCTGAAGCTGGTCAAACACAAAACATATGATTCAACTATTTTTGTCAAAATAAAAAATTAAAAGAAAGACAATGAAAAAATAATACAGAAAATAAATTAACACTTTTTTTCAGCAAGATGCATTAAATTAATAAAGTGACATTAAAGACATTTATATAATATTTTTAAATAAATGCCATTCTTTTGAACTTTATACTCTAAAAACCTACCTGCTTCAGTGCAGCCTTGGCCTCTACTGACTCAGTGGATTCTATCGCCGTGGCAACCAGTCCTGTAGGGGTGCCTGCAGTAGGTGTGACGGCTGGAGAACGGCGGGGAGTTGAGGTTAGAATAAGCTCCTCAGCAACGGCACCTGTCACAGTAAACGTATATTAAGGCATCTTGCACCATCTCAAATATTCACAAAAAATTTAATGATTACGCTGGCTATATATGCTACATTGTGTTGCTTTTCATTTTCCCATATCAATAAACTAAAAAAGTTACCCTGTGGAAAGGTGACTCCAGTGGCCTGGGTCAGAAGCATGCGGAACATGTCCCTCTGTCGTGCGACAGCGTCCACCTTCTGCAGGTCCTGAGCTCTCTTTTCCTTCAGCTGCTCCAATTCACGTTGAAGATCCTCGAGATATTTCTCCACCTCACTGCGTCTGAACACACATTCAGCATTATGCTTTCTCCATAGACATTTAATCAGATTTTTCGGTTGACAGATCCACTTCCATCACACACACTTACTTCATGGTGTCTACCTCCAACTCATCCTTCTCTTTTGCCTCACTGAGGTCTCTGAGTGCCACTAGGAGTCGCTGGTTCTGCTGTTGCAGCTCTTCAATGCCACGGAAGGTGACCAGGTGCTGAGAAATCACCTCTGAAGTGCTGCTTACATCCGCTGAACACATCTCATCCTCCTCACGCATCACATGGTTACCACGTGCTTCCTCCAGCTCAATGAGGAGGACCCGCACCTGAGATGGTGATGTGAAAACAACAGGATTTTAGATTATTTGGTAAAACTTTATAATGTCTTATTTATTAATATTAGTTAAGGCATTTACTAACACTAACAAAAGTTAATTTCTGTAAGAATATATTGTTAATTTTTAATGTTAGTTAATAAAAATGTTCATATTCACGTTAGTTCACGGTGCATTAACTAATGTTAACACAACTTAACAGGTAAATGTTTTTATCTTAATGTATTAGTAAATGTTAAAATTAACATTAAAGGGATAATTCACACAAAAATGAAAATTGTGCTCATGTTGTTCCAAACCGGCAAGGCTTTTGTTCATCTTCAGAACACAAATTAAGACATTTTTTATGAAGTCTGAGAGCTTTCTGTCCCTCCAACGACAGATACACAACTGACACTTCAAAAAGTTAATAAAGAGATTAATCCAAATGAATTAAGCGGTTTAGTCAAAATCTTCTGATGAGACTCGATCACTTTATATGATGAACATGTTGAATTTAGGCTTTTATTCACATATAAACATTGATCAGCGAACATAAACAGAAGCTCAACCGAACCTGCTTGATGCACTAGAACAAACCTCTTATGGAAACTCAAACGTGCTGCGTAACAAGAGAATGAACCTTGCTTGAGCTTCCGTTTACCACTGACGTGAGACCTGATAAATGTTTATATATATCGGTAAATAAAAGCCTAAATTCAATCTGTTCATCATATAAAGACATTGAGTCTATTCAGAAATTTTGGACTAAACCACATAAATCATATGTGTCCGTTTTACATTCTCTATATGAACTTTTTGAAGAGTCAAAGTGTCATTTGCATAGCTGTCAATGGAGGGACAGAAAGCTCTCAGACTTCATCAAAAAGATCTTTGTTTGTGTTTCGAAGATGAACGAAAGTCTTACAGGTTTGGAACGACATGAGTAGTGAACTAACCCTTTAAGCTTATGCTGTATTGTTAGTTCACGTCAAATAATGTAGTTAACATATGAAACCTTGTGTTATCATTTCTCTCGCATAAGGTATTGATGTCTGAGCTGTGCCATTAGACTTTACCTGTTGAGCCATGTCAGCCAGCTGCACCTCAAACCTCTGGTTATCTCTCTCCAACACAGATGCACGTTTGTTGCCTTCATCTGCTTCTTTCTGCAGGCGGTGGACCTCCTGAAAGATTCAAGAATAGTCATAGATTTGGTTTCCTAAGTGCAAAGCAGTCATTAGGCAGCATGTATTGGCAGTGTGACATGCAGTAACAGACTCCTCCATTCTCACCGTGATGGCTTGCTCTAGTTTAGAAGAGAGACTGGAAACAGACTTTTGCATGCGCTCGTACTCCTCTCTCTGTCTTTTCAAGATGGGTGCCTTTGCTTCCATCTCTTGCACAATGTCATCCAGGTACTTGTGCAGTCGTTTGTTCTCTAGTTTCTCCCGTTGCAATTGTTCTTGAGTCTCTACATATGCTGAATAAATCTACATAAAAATAGGAGAATGTATATTAGCATTTAAAAAGGCTAATAACTTCTGAATATGAACTTTGCTTTGGCATCACAAAAAAACAGAATGTAGGTCAGCACCTCAGTGAGTTTCATGCCTGGTTTGATTTTAGCAACTGCAGCTGCGGTGGGGGACATCGTGGTCACATGCTCCTCTGTAAGAATTGAAGCAGTTCCTAGAATGGCAAAAAAACAAAAAATATAAAACAACAGAAAACCACTGCCCATAAAACAACAGAATTAACAAAAAAAGAATTTTAGAAAGCTTGCAAAGCAACAAATTTACATGCTAGAGAAGCAGGCATGTGATTATCCAAAGACAAAAATGAAGGAAAACCTGATTTCTAAAAACTTAGAACCACAGGGGGACCTTAATGGTTCACTTTGTTGACAACAGATTTATAAACGATTCTCATTATGAATTTGCAAAGATGGTTGGCACATGTTGTGTTCCCAAATGCACATTATTAGCGACTCAAACACACAGCACTTGCAAAGTAGCATTTACTGTGGATCGAAACAAAAATTAGAAATTGTAACCAGCCTACTCCCCCACCCAAACCATTTTCTCAGATTTATGCAATTCACTTAGTTCATTCTTTTCTGGTCGTAAAAATGAAAATCCTTAAGAATATGAAAAATCCCTATAGAAGGTAAGGAAATACAGTGGTGATGCTAACCTCTGTGTTTGGTGTCTGACAGAAGCTCATTTGCATTTTCCAGCTCTTTCTCCTGGCTGCTAATTTTCTCTTTCAGTTCAGCGATTTCCTTATCCTTACGACCCTCCAGCTCTGCCATCTTTACTTCCAGGGCTTTGTGCGCTATTCAGAGTAGGCAGGACATTATAATGGGCATTTGAAGACACAAAAGAATAAAGAATAACATTTGCCATAAAAAAAAGATCACTTCATTTCAAAAGTTTGGGGTCAATAGGATTTTTTATGTTCTTGAAATCTATCTCTTATGCTCACCAAGGCTGCGTTTATTTGATCAAAATGCAATAAAAAAACAAAAAAAACAGTAATATTGTTGCAATATAAAATAACTTTTCTGTTTATATATAATTTATTCCTGAAAAAGATGAATTTTCAGCAGCCATTATTCAGTCTTTATTGTCACATGATCCTTAAGAAAACATTCTAATTGTTTGCTCAGATTTGGTGCTCAAGAAACATTTCTTACTATTATCCATGTTGAAAACAGTTGTGCTGCTTATGTTTAATAGGATGTTTAATCCATTCGAAACAGCATTTATTTGAAACAGAAATCAATTTAATGCATCCTTGGTGAATAGAAGTACTAATTTCTTTCAAAAACAAAAAATCGTACAGACTCCAAACAGTACGGTATTTCACACTTCCTGGATCTACAAAAAAAGACAGGTGTAGGCCTGTTGATTATGAGTTTACTGGTCAGAAAACTGAAAATGACAACCATAAGGACCATTAAATTAGCTTACCCTCTCCAGCCTCTTTAAGCAGCTTGTGAAGTTCCTCAACAGCTCTGCTGAGCTCCTCACCCTTGGCGTCGGCATCAGCTGCAGCTCCCTGTGAATCATCAACAGAACTCCAACAGTAATTCTTAGCAATATCATAAAGAATTAGATTTGATTTTAAAATGATAAAACATGCTATTTCGACTCATTCTTTTTATCATACACTTAAATTCTTCAAGCAATTAAAACTTACCTTATACAAATTTGAGAGCTTGATATTGGCATTGAGTTCATTACTGAACTTCTCCTCCAAACTGGCTTGCTGTTCTTTTGCCTAAAAGTACAACATGCCCAATTGATTATGAAGAACTCTAAAACCCCGTTCAGCTGATAACTACAGCGATGGATAGCATTGTCTAACCTCTCTCATATTGGTGATCATCTCCTCTGCTTGCTTCTGGAAGTTCTCGTTGGATGCCTTCAGACTGGTCACCTGATCTTTTAGGTGGGTGATCTACACAGGCATGCAGAGATTAGCACACAGACTAAAAACTTTAACGCATTTCAAAGCATATCTGACAAGATTACTGATAACTTAAAATACATAAAAACAATATATAAAAGGCCTTATACAGTACCTCATCCTCCTTGTTATTAAGGTTGCATTGGAGCTCCAGTATCTCATTGCCTCTCTGCCGGGAAAGAGACAGCAGCTCTTCACTTTTAGCCTTAAGCTCTGTGTTCAGCCAGGTTACTTGACCCTGGAGTAGATCTTTCTCCTGCTCCATTCGCTTCTCTTTATACTGCAAGACAAACAGCATATCAAAAATCATGGTATAAAAATATAAGCTTGTTCTAAAGAATTCAGACAACTATAGTTGTATAAACAGAGAATTACAAATGCATTAGCTAGTGTGATAAATCAAAAAGTTCAATATTGGTGCAGAAACCGATCCAGGTATTAGATCAATGCAATCCTATAAAAAGAGTTCGATTTTTTTCAATCTTACCTTGATTGAGACCTCAGAGGCTTCAGACCCATCTAGTTTTAGTTGAAGCTGCATCCTCTCTGCATTGACTTCCACCAATCTATCATTAAGACGTTTCAGGTCCTCTAAAAAAGAAAAGAAAATTAGTGTATTATACAATACTGTTCAGAAAGGACACATTCATTTGTTCAAAAGAGACAGTACAGAATTTTTTTTCATACATACATTTCTGTTTCAAAATAATGCAGTTCTTCTGACCTTCTATTCAAAGAATTCTGAAAACATGTATTCCATGAAAACACAAATGTTTTCAACATTGATAAAAATAAGATTTTTTTCTTGCATCCAAATCAGCATATTAGAATTTCTGAAGGATAATGTGACATTAAAGATGGAATTAATGACTGATGAATACTCATAAATAATACTTAAATTATAGTAATAATATTTCACAAATAATGTTGTTTTACTGTATTTTTTCTTCAAATAAATACAGCCTTGGTGAACAGATACTGGTTTCAAATTTTTATTTTTAAATCTGACTGCAGCATTTTGGTATGTAAACAAGCTGTCAAGCCCAAAAATGAACCTTCTACTTAACCTATGAAAACATTTTTTAAATGTTCATTAAAGAATGCTTTTTAAATACCGCTTTGTTGTTCCATCTCCTGGGATCTTCTTTCCAACGTCCGCACAAGCTCTCGTTTTTCCGCCTCAAGCTCATCTTTGGCTTTAGAAAGTTCATTCTGCACAAAGAATGCACAATTTCACTATTCTTCAACATCCCAAAATGCAAGAATAGACAGACTTCTCTCTGTTACGCAATCTTTCGTTACCTGTTGTGATTCTAGTTTCGTGTATGAAGAAGCTTGCTCCTTATTATTCCCTCGTAAGGATTTCAGCTCTTCTTCTGTAAAAGACGAGAGTACAAATACAAAATTAAGTCTGGTATTCTGTACCAAAGAGGAGGTATTTGACTAGGCTACCACCTGCTTACCAAGTTTGCAATAGTCTTGTTTCAGTATCTGATGC
Source organism: Phoxinus phoxinus (assembly GCF_949152265.1). Taxonomy (NCBI): domain Eukaryota; kingdom Metazoa; phylum Chordata; class Actinopteri; order Cypriniformes; family Leuciscidae; genus Phoxinus; species Phoxinus phoxinus. Next base: position 11,450,492 of record NC_136891.1, on the reverse strand, counting down.
TCTTGGGTCTGGGACACAAACTGAGACTGACTCTCAGCGAACTTCTTCTCGATGTCAAAATATTGTTGTTCTATATGAAATCAATAACACAACAGAAGGAATCAATACCCATACAAACAAGTCGACGGTAACTAACAAATGAAGACAGAAGACATTTCCTGAAAGACTTAAATCTATTTAACAAGTTTAACATATGTTCACAACGTATAGTTTGCAGAACAATATGTACAAGTGGGAAAAACAAAGTTTAACTAACGTTAAAGATAATAAGACCCAGGCCTCGTTTATGAGTGTTTCGTTCGTGGCTATGGACTGTTCACATCTATTAAAACAACATAGCCTTACCACTATCCACACGATATTGCTCCTGTTGTGCCTTCAGACAATCAACTTCACATTGCTGGTCAGAAATGTACTTCTCTAATTTAGTCAAGACAGTTTTTTGGAGTTTCGATATCTCCGACCGCTCTAATATTTGCTGCAACACAGCCGCCATTTTTCGCTCCAATGACTCCTCCTCCTCTGCGTCACACGTAAACGTGCTTATTACTATTTCCTACTAGGAAAAACGTCCGCCAGCAGGCCAACACAAACGACTGTGATTGGTCCAGCCTGACTATGTAAGAGAAAAGTAACTTAGGTCCATCTGGTACAAAATGTATTTTATATACTATGGTCTGGAAGCAAGCAAAATCATCTAGAAAAGTCCCTGAAATAACTTTGGTAAGTTACAAGATAGCAATAAAGTGTGATGATGTTCGTTCATCAATGCAGCTGGGGTCCTACAAAGATGTGAACACTAGAGGGAGATGTAGGCTAGTCTCAAACATGCACTGCCGTTCAAGGTCAATAACAATGTTTTAGCCAACCTTGATGATTGGATAACAGTTTCACGTGGACAACCTTTGCCCAATGAAATGGGCAAAATAATTAAAACATTCTAATAAGTAAAACGTCTTTATTGTTGATTTATGGATTGATTTAAAACAATAAGAATAAAGTTGTTTCTGTATGTTACCCCTAAAATGAGGGAAACTCTGGGTTTTCCATTTCAGAATGGGAGGGAGGTAGGCCTATGCCAAACCCAAGAAAGCTGGTATAGCCTATTATATACAATTTCTGAAAGATAGAATTTATACTAGAGTAATTTACCATGCATGGTAACTTACTTGTGAACTTAACCTGGTCGGGAGCAGGTTTTCTTTGGTAAAGCCACAGTTTAAAGCATAAGTGGTGTTTAAATAGCCTACTTCATTCATTCATTCATTCATTGCACACATTTGTCACACTGAGACTAAAATGGCAAGTAGGTTTTTTTTTTATTATAAGATGAAATTTATATAACTCAACTGGTAAATGAAAATGCACAAGATTGAGGTTACATCATGAAGTTCTTTGAATCAAACTCTGGCATATACTGAACATCACTGAACTGTGTTCATCTGTGCTGCACAATTTGATGGACCCTCCTCCATGCTGTTCTGTCACGCTCTGTAAAAAAAAGAAAAAAAAAAGAATGTCCGTTTATACTAAACTGACACTATAGGCTACTCTGCACAAAAATGTGAAGAAATGTGAATGTGTAGATTGTGTGATGTGTAGACACAGTATTAGCATTACCTCTGTAGGCCTCTCTGTGGTAGCAAACACTCTTATAGGCCTACTCTAAAAAATGCTGGGTTGTTTTAACTGTTGGGTTAAAAGTGCATCATCCTGTGAAGATGAGTATTTGGTTTAGTACACCTTATAACCTTATACTACTTGTCATCATTTCTTGTGTATTGAGTTTGTTCTATGGTAAAAAGTATGGGGACCTCTTTTTTGGGTGCTGTTACCATGGTGATTCATAATATCAGAGCTCCATTGATCATGGCTTTTTATAATAATGCTGCAGTCGCTTAAGCGTGATTTGAGACAATTCAGAGTTGATTGAACTAACTCATGTTAGCAGCCAACCATGACTGTTACAAATTTAGATAGATTAAAAAGATAACTACAACATAGATGTGTTTGTTTACCTCTGTCTCATTTCTACTTGTCTTATCTTACCCCATTCATCTCTACACTCTTGGCTTCTTTCTCTCTTCTCTTTCATGTTTTTCTCTTTCAATTCCTTTCAGTTTTCCATTCCTTAGACCAGTCATAACACATCAATGTGACCACAGATGATTAATCAATATGGAATTTTCAAATGGAAGTTAAAAAAAACATATAATAGTTGTTAATGCTCTTAGTTCCCCTCAAGCACTAAATATTATTTACAGTAAGACTGTCTGAAGAGATAGTGTAACCTCGCCTCTCTTTGCTATGCAGCCTTAACCTTGAATCAGCCAAGCAACGCTCTCTCTTTCACCTCTTTCAAATGCCAACACACTCCAGAAAACAAAGATCCATGGGAATGTCTCAAGACCTCACACCTCATTTCATGTTTCTTTTTTTGTTGCTTGCTTTGCCTATAGAGCCAATGCATTAAAAATCACTGCACCAAAAAAGAAATATAATGTAAAATCTTGTTTGCTTATGATTCAAATATTTTTTGGTTAAACATAGAGCCTATAGCTGCCTGTTTTAAAATATCCCCAAAAGGCAATCATGCTATTGTGCGCTTGTTCTATTTGTTTAGAATTTTTGTTCAGTGATTTGTTGCATTTTTTTAAGCCCAAAACCTGGTTTCCATAGCGACATATGGGGAAAATAAAACTTCACCTTTGCGTGACAAAGCTATAAGATGTTGAGTAAGAAGAGGGTAGGAAGTTTTCAAGTATTTGTTTGTGTGTGGGTGGTGAATGCTTCTGTAATTTTCGCACAAAGCAGATGTAAAAAGCCTTGTGACCTCATATCCCCCCAACTCCACCTCCATTCACCCATGGCACAATTTCATTAATATCCATCATATCTGTCCACCCACTACCCCTCTTTTTGTCCAATTTCACTCCCAAAGGGCATTATATTCAGAGCTCATAAAAACCCATCAATGGTCAAACTTTTTTTTTTTTTATGTTTTGCCTGGTTTAGGAAATTAGGACAATATTATAATTTCTGCTATAATTCATGACTTGCTTGTTTTCTTCGTGGCCTAGTTCTAGAATGTTTTATACCGTGTCATTTTTGTTTAATTCTCGTGTCTAGCATGATTCATTCTGTCATAATTATTTTCAGAATTAAACTCTATGTAAAATCCTGTGGATTTATCTGGGTTCAATTATTGCTTACCTCACAGGCTTACATAAAGCTTTAAAGGGATAGTTCACCCAAAAATGAAAATTCTGTCATCATTTACTCACCCTCAAGTTGTTTCAAACCTGTATGAGTTTCTTTCTTCTGTTGAACACAAAAGAAGATATTTTGAAGAATGTTGGTGACCAGACAGTTGATGGACCCCATTGACTTCCATAGTATCTTTTTTTCCTACTATAGAGGTCAATGGGGTCCATCAACTGTCTGGTCACCGACATTTTTCAAAATATCTTCTTTTGTGTTCAACAGAAGAAAGAAACTCATACAGGTTTGAAACAACTTAAGGGTGAGTAAATGATGACAGAATTTTCATTTTTGGGTGAACTATCCCTTTAAGTTTTCAGTTGGACCACAGTGATGATAGGAATACTGCTCTATGTCATTTGGTATCATGAGGACTGATTACTATTAGCTTATAAATAACCACAGATCTTCTGCATTACAGAAGTAACATGTTTTGAAATAATCTTTAATTTATTGTAATGCTAGTATACTGTGCATTAAAGTGATATTGATTAAATGTTTGTGGAGGGAATGTCAATACCTAAACTGGTCCTTTTAAAAAATGAATGCCATGAAAAATAATTATGGATTAGATGAAAAACAACAAATGCCAAATATTTGAGTCTGTAGTCAATATTTCTAAATATGATATTTTTTTATATATATATTTTCAAAACAGTTTCAGTCTTGGCTACTAAACTTCTATATATCTATATATATATATATATACAATGACCCCTTTTACAAGATATAAAATAAGTCTCTGATGTCCCCAGAGTGTGTATGTGAAGTTTTAGCTCAAAATACCACAGATAATTTTTTTATAGCATGTTCAAATTGTCCCTTTTTGAGGGTTGTGTGTGTGTCCCTTTAAATGCAAATGAGCTGCTGCTGCCGATACAGAGGGCGGAGCTTCAAGAGGTCGTGTGTTAGCAGCTCCGATTACCTCACACAGACACTGAACATTTCCAAAACTTTTAGCCTTTTATGTTCAAACTGGAATCGGACAATGATGGAGAGACTCAAGAAGACAACATGCAGAATGCAACTCGACGTTTCTGAATGGTTAGTTAATGAATGTAATGTTATGTATCTGATGTGGAGTTACCGTCCGTAACTTATTCTAGTCATTGATTAACGTTAGCATATTCTGTCATGATAATATAAATCGCTCGTGTGGCCTACAGAGTGACTGCTATTGCAGTGCAGGTGAAAAGACAGATGCGACAGCTTTACCAGGCTTCCAAGTGTGCTCTAACGTTACAACAACTCTTCCTCTTCTCGTAGCCGTTGTTGTGTGTTCCCGGGGAGTTGTTTAAGTAAATTTGAGGGATAGTGATGTCACTAACCCAGGAGGAGAAGCTCGTGTAACGATAGTCCCTACTCCCTATCATGATTTGTTGTAGTCCTTAAAAAGCGATTTCTTTAAAAGAAAATATCTCCCTTTGCTTTGAACTTTGAGCGTTGTACCATTGCAGATGTTGTTTATTCTCAAACTGCAACAAATATGATGGATAACAACAAATAACAATAATCAACCGCACCCCTTTAATATAGGCTATTCAAAACCCATTAAAAGCATATAACATATTAGGCATGTATTTTGTGATCATGCGTTTATTTTGAAATAGTACAAAACACAATAAACCTTAATATTACAATAAAGCATGACTAAAATAATTTTAGGCCTAAAGATCTTATCTGCAAGCTTTATGATCAGGCTGTTACATACATGTAGAAGATATTTGTGAAAACCAAATTATGAAAATCAAAGAAAATAAACAGCAATGTGACCTTATCTAACTGCTTAATCACTGTTACTGCAGTGACATGTAAATAGCCTATTTGTTTCAGAACTGTAAGTGAAAGTGGATTATATAATACAAATTATACAAACTCGGCTATATTAGATGTTCTATTTCCATAAAGGTCGGTTGTACACACACACACACACACACACACACACACGTATATTGTTTCTATATACAAGCTACTTTACTTAGCCTATACAGTATCCATAGGGTTTTTAATCTTTAAATCTTTAAGTGTCTGAGCCATGAACCCGTGACAACATGTCTTAGGAATTAAGTCCAGACGAGGACTTGGATGTTTGGGCTACTCCTTCACACATTCAGAGAGGATGGAAGCAAATGTGGTGTCAGGGGCAGATGTTGTCAGAACATGTTCTCGTGAAGCGCAGACGACCTCGTCGCACGATATAGCAAGAGCTCGGCGTGAGACACACAATACGTTACCACAAAATCACCAAACCCTGCAGGCCCTCTGTGGGTGTGTCTGCATGGCATGGCCCTCAAGAGAAAATATGTTAGTCTCAAATTAGTTTGCATGTCTTTTTCAAATATGGAACAGATGGGAATTTTTTTTGCAATTGCTGTTGAATTTGTTCTGAATGGTGAAATTAAAAACTCACCCCGTATTTTGACATTGATCAAAATGAGTTCTTTAAATCCACTAATAAGATTACTTGACTAAGCTGATCAAAGAAAGATCACTACTGCACACTACGGGTTGAACGACTTCAGATTTTTTTTTCAAGTCGACATTTGTGTGATGAAAGCATATGAAAGTCGAGTAGGCGTCGACTAGTCGCTGGTGACGGCATTAATGAACAAATAAGCCTGAATCTCGAGCCGAGACTCAAATGCGGGTTGCCATATGCAGAGCTATATTGACACACCGCTACACACAAGGCTATACATAACTGCTTACTTTTATCCATTATTTTGTCTTTGGGTATAACCTGTCTTAACTAGGTTATAGGTCTCGCAGATTTCTGCTCGTTCTAAATCAGATAGGCTATAGATAAAGTAGCACAGTAAACATTTATATGAATGCATTAGTATTCTGTGTGAATTGATTCTACCTGGCAGCCTCTCTCTAATAGCTGTGGGTTTTTGTTACTAATAAACATGCTTAAACTTAAACGTTTCTAGGCCATTTATTGATAAATCACAGATCAGTGTTGACAACTTTTCTGCACTACTGAATGATTCTCCGTGCGCACCATCTGCGTGTGATACAAGCTTCTGTATGTGTGTGCATTACAATGCTGAACGGTGATTCATTTATGTGTAGGCTGTTTAAAACGTGCATTCTCCCGATCAATTTTGAGCATATAGATAGAAGCCTATAATCAAACATCTTATGGAGCACTCTCAGATTATGCATTTATTTGTCATTTTAACTGTTTGGACACAGAGCTTTAAAGTGGACTTCCAAGATTTCTTATCTTGTTGCGCCCTATAGGCCATGACCAGCGACTAGACGACGTCAAGCTTAATGCGTCATGGCAGAGCATTAACCCGTTTAATCCCAAATTTTTTCTTGCAATTTGAATACATGCATTTTACTCCTTAGACCTCCCTAACACACAAACTGTATGCCCTTTTTGATTTTATGTTGGTTAAGTTAGTGAAATATTAGGTTTTATACTCGGTCACAATAGTGACCGGTGGGAAACACCATAGTCAGAATTCATACAAATTCTTCAATTAGGCCTATTTACGCAACACATTCCAAGACATCCATTACCTCGCTTTTTCATTTCATGAAGGAGGTTTAGTGAGATGAAAAGGTTGTCATGGACAAAGTTACACCCTGGATGAACTTCCGCTTGTTCGGCTAGACCTCTATGGGCTAGAGTAGACCAAAGACTACACTTGGGCCCTGCCTATAGGCCAGTTTCAGTGAGATGTGTGTGCACTCATTCAGTGCACTGAAGATGGGCCGTACGTTGTAGAAAGGGTTGTTTGTGGTGATGTGTGGCGCACACCAATTGGTTCTCATGAACATCTGCCTCATCCTCCAGATGTTTCACCTCTGCATCGCCATTCAATAATCTACCTGGCAAATAGGCCGTTTAACCCTGGTACTCCCTATCTGATCCATCACTATCAATCACTTTTAAATGCCTCTGTTTGCTGCACACAGCACTTGGGGGGGTTACGTACGTCTAGAAGGTCCAACACATCTGATAGTTTTAAACTGTGTAATAATAAACAATTGATAACTAGGATTAACAGCCAAAACCTGTGTTTTCAACTGAAACACTGTGTTATACTACCGGTCACAATTGTGACCGTTAACAAATTTACATGTCTTACGAGCAAAATATATATGCAGGAATATAATTCTCAAAATATATCAGTAGTAGACCCTTTAAAGAATATCTGTACAAAATTTGATAGTTCTATCTGTTAATTAAGGTGTTTTATATACTACTTTTTGAAGTAGTGTGAGGAAGACATCTTCTTCTAGATGTGCAAGCAGGAAATAAACTGATCTAGTCATGTGACCTTTCACCCCAGTCACATGACATTTATAAATTTTAATCAAAACAATGTATTTTTTCTTTTAAAAGTTGAATTTCTTGCCCAAAGCCAATAACAACACTTTTAGAGCTTCCAGAAATAAGAAAAAATATGCGGTCACAATTGTGACCCGTGGGATTAAACGGGTTAAAGTCGACTAGTCGGTGCAACCCCTATACTGCACACACCAGTCATAAAAGCTTGACAATATGGTAGTCATATATTGATTGTTGGTAATTGTGGTTAACTCTAAAGACCCACCCATTTTAAGACAACAGCGTAATTGAATTCACTCCGAAAAAAAGCCCTGGCTTCTTTACTATACAAACTTTTAAACAGTAGCACATGTCTTTTGCTAGCTCACTTCTCCATAACCGATGGTTCATCTGGAGTTCAACTAAATCCTGATCATTTCCCATTACTGTGCAACTCAACTCAATGGAAGATTCCCATAAATACATAATTAGAACATGTCAAATTATGGGACAATTATTGGAAAATGGTCATTATGGATTTATTATTTTAATATATAGTGGAACGTTCGAATCGGCAGGTCAGAGTGAAGTCAGTTCCAGTGATTGTGCTTCAGCAAGTGCAGTCTCGCTTCTCAAACCACATTAAAGGAAGGTGCAAACTCTCTGGAATTTTCCTTTATTGCTCTCTTGAGTGACTCTGTTCTTCAAATACTTTTTTTTTTTGGAGTGACTTGTAATTTGTCTGTAAGTGGAGCATGTGTCTACATAAAATTTTTTTTTGTAAATCTATAATACAGGCTATAGAATATAGGCTATAGAATGCTGAACGTTTCCATTTTAATTTATTTACGTATGCCTAAAAAAAATACAATTTACATCAAAACCTCTTGGTTTATGCAAAATTTCAGCCAAACCAGTTTACAGTAAGACAGCTTGTGCATGCAAACCAAAACAATAAAATTTTACTCAGGATACTCCTTAAACCAAATTTCTGTACACAGAAAATCAAAAAGATGGGCATGCATATAGTTTAAGAAGCAATTCACAGTTTGGAAGCCATTAGAAAATATAACGTTTTGCTGCTTCTAAAGAAAGAGCTCTAAAAACGATCCTGGGCCATTCTTATTTGCATATCTTTTGCTACATGCAATCACATGTACAATATGTACATAAGTAGACACTAATTCATTCTTATCTATTTTACAGTCATGCAGTTATAAGAGAAAACATGATAGTTTAATATGTCATTATCTTTCTTGACTCAATTTCGTTCATGTTGCTTTTAAAACTGTACAAAACATGTATAGTTTTCTCTACTGTGCTTAAAGAGATCTTTACGTTGAGCTGTGTGTGCAAACGGACGCATCTCATCATGTTAACTGAAGAATAATGAAACTTATTCTTGTCAGATTCCTCCCATTCATTTCATCCATTCTTACTGTCTGCCATCTTTTAATCACTCCACATCTGCTTCATCCTCCTCAGCTCCAGCGCCACACTCCTTCACTGGCAGCAGTCCATATTCATTGAGGAAGGCCTCTACATCAGTAGCAAAGAACTCCTCGTTGAAATGCTGCGTAACAGCCAGGAAGTTCCCCAGCAGCTCTCCAGCCTTGTACACTAACAAGGTAGGCAGAACGTCATCTGAGAAACGCTCGCCAGCTCCGGTGGCGGCTGCTCGAATGCGGCAGAATTTCACACTGGTA